>NC_140957.1:92135362-92735362 GCF_014529385.1 Adiantum capillus-veneris
GTTGCGCACATGTCACTTCTTCAAAGTTGGTCATGTTTGATTTCCTTTATCTTCGCGAAGGAAGGCTGCATCAAAACGTGGAGAAAACATGGAGTAGATGACACTACAAATGTTGAGTCCATGCTCAAGATCTTTGGAGCAACAAAATTGAGATGCACCAAAGCACTACAAAGGGAAAGTTTGAAGGCTTGGTTACCTTGATTGTCTAACAACGACTTTGGAAATGTTGGAAGGAGGACTCACTTTATTGGAGGAAAGTAATTAAACAAAAATAAGAGGAAAGATTTGCATGGGCTAAATAAAAATCAATGGTCGCAAGAGATTTAGTAAGAGTTGGGTTGATGTGTAGAGAGAGAGAGAGAGAGAGAGAGAGAGAGAGAGAGAGAGAGAGAGAGAGAGAGAGAGAGAGAGAGAGAGAGAGAGAGAGAGAGAGAGAGAGGTGTAGAGGTAGAGGCGACTCTCCTTGGAGTGCTTTGTACTTCATTTACCAGCAAGTGTGTCAGCAAGTGCTGCCTGTATTGGGCATGAATAGGAAACTATGGTGTAAACCTAGGATAGGAGTCATTTCTGTTGAAATATTGGGTAGGAAGTAGAGAAGAGGAAGTGGTGGAAGAGACGGACTTAGAGATGCACCAAATAAACAATTGATTTATCAGCCACCACAAGTGCAACTACAATGATCATTCTCCTTCTTCCACATCTACCTCTCCCTCTAGTGTAGGTACACACATTGTGTGTGTGTGTATGTGTGTGTGTGTGTGTGAGAGAGAGAGAGAGAGAGAGAGAGAGAGAGAGAGAGAGAGAGAGAGAGAGAGAGAGAGAGGGAGAGTGTTTTTATTCTGCATGTTTTTCCAAAGTAGAAAGCCGAAGAATTAGGAGTCGATCCACATGAGATTTATTGAAAAGATTGTAGATGAACATGACAAGGATTGAAGAACTTTTGTGATGTCTAATGAAGGGACACTTCAAGAGTACACCACGACATGGCAATTTAGAATATCACGAGCCGACATAAATCAACGATAATGAGTTCTTTCTCATCCAACTGCAAGATTTTTAAAATAATAAAGTCCCCCCAACACTGGATGAGAAGCATAAGTCCCCCTTTAACACTGGAGGGGATAAAAGTGGCGGAGAAGGCCACATTCCCTACGATATTACGGAGAAGGGCACATTCCCTACGGTATTATTATAAATGTGGAGAACGGTGCCAACTCCACACCATACGTATGTATGGTTTTTTTTTTTTATAAATGGGCACAAGCATCCCAATGCACGAGATGCATCTTCTTCCAGGTCCAATTTTTATTATTTGCAAAATTTCTCCTCCACACACCCATTAATGCCAAATTTCATTTGTCTTGTGAGGTCATGCAGCTTTTAGAAAAAGCTTTGAGGATAGATGCTATGAAGCCTCCAAAATAAGAGATGATATGAGGTGAAAGGTACAACGATGCTCCTCCTTTAATTCACACCATTTCCACAACGAATCAATCAACACAAACTAGTTGTATTTTGTAATCACAAACATTTGGCCTTTCTGAACTATCAAATAATACTATAGCAAGTAACACACACAATTATGATGCTTCCATGAGTATATTGTGGGTGTTCTATAATTTTTGAACCTCTATCTATAGGCATCTAGATGCTTGGGATTCAAAAATTGGGGATGGAACACAAACATTGGCCCTACGCGTATGGTAGATGCTCGTCTTGAAGGCAACCCATGGGTATGACACTTTGCTTCTTAAACCTCTATCCATATGCAGGTAACCTGCATATCCAGATGCTATTCTTGAAGGTAACCCATGATTTTGACGATTCTATGACTTGCATTCCCATCATGTTATGCACTTAATTAAAAGTGGCACTGAAGCAAACCTTCATCCACCAAACTTATGAGTTCAAAATCTAGTGTGTGGTCAAAGTAATATTGTTATGTAACTATTAGACCTCATAGTGTTATGATCTCTACCATGATATGCTTATCTAGATTATAAGAAAGAACGGCTTTGAACATATCCCATGTTGGTCCGAAGAAAGATTGGCATATTTCTCTCAAAGCTCACATGCAAGTACTCTACAAGTAGCACCTTCTAATGCCTCAATACAATTGTCTACCCGAACATATAAATGACCATTGTTCATGAAGAGCTCTCCACTAATAAAATACTCATAAATGAGCTAGCAATTGCATAACCCATAAATCATACGTGTCTTTGCCACTTGTAAACTGCAATAAATAATTGTTAATGCATCATATAATCAAATCTCATTTTTCCATCAAACATATAGAGAATAGAAGGTAGCATTTTACCCATGTCAAGCTATGGGATAGTGCTTTTAGCCCTTTTTTCATGCGTTGGTGTCCGCAATTTCACTTCAAAGTATACCTACATGAAAATTTCTCATAAGCCGCTTTAGCATATATCACAATATGTACATTATCGCTTTTATTCCTATACATCAAGAAGTATCGAAAGTGAGGTGAATGTTTTTATTTCACATTGTGCACATGCCACAACACGATATCCACCACCTCTAAGCCTGCACATCCTCTAGTATGTGTTTGTTATGCGTCAAAACTCGTAATTAGACACCATATCTTCTCTTTCATCCTCATAAGGAGAGGTAGGAACAAACCCTATGAAAACAAAAAAAATTCAATGGATGCTGATTCTACTTGATTGTTCACTACATGTGAAGAATAAGAGTCAATAGTGAAAGGGAGGCGATTCTTATGCATTATGGAGTTGGAGTCAACAAAATATTATCAAATGCAAGCATACTTCATTTGTGGACACAAGGCTTGCACATGGAGTCAAGAGGGGACCACCTGGAAGACTTTTGGGAAGAAAAATACAGACACATATTTTTGTGGGTTTTTTTGCATGAGAGTGAGGAAGTGTTGTAGAGTCAAATCCTTCCATTCTTTCAAGTGGTGTTGCCACTCGGGGGTAGAGATTGAAGGTAGGGAGATGAGTGAGAGTTTTGTTGTGAGGCTAGAGAGGTGGTTGGCAAATAAGAGTGGTAGTTGTTTAATTCAGTGTTGATCCAATTGATATTGGATAGTGAGACCGGTAAATTTTGCATTAAGAAGATCTTGCGCTTGTGTGTCTTCAATTTGTAGTCGGGGTGGTTTCATGTTGAGGCTATTAGGAGCCAATTGCTGCTTATGTATCTCCTCCAAGTGGGTGATGAAGGTTGTAGCTTTGCACTTCTTTTTGTGTGGTTTTTGAAATTTGGGAAGGGAGGATGATAGGATGTCTTCAAACTCCTTAGACTTTTTAAGGGATAGAGAGGGGGGTATCTCGATCCAAGTAGGGAGGGGGAGAGGCATGAACACGGGTAGGAGGAGAGGGTTCAAGTTTTGAGGTGGATGGCAAGGGCTTAGGGCTTGGTGGGCTAGGTTTGATCATATTGAGGGAAATTCGGAGGCTAGATGCCGGTTGTTTGTATGGTTTGGTGGGTGCAGGTGGGGTGAAGTTTTCCTCCGAGATAAGGTTAAGTCGGACGGGGGAGTTTGCGTCACCATCTTCTTCTTCTTCCTCATCATCTTGGAGTCTAGTTTGTTGTGGATTGAGTGATAAATTGAAAGAGTCTTCAGGGAGGTGTTCGAGTTCTTCTGTGATGGTTCTGTAAGGGTCCAACGTGAGGGGTCGAAGGCTTTAGAGATATCTAAGGTGAGTTTTGGGTTATTAATATTGGCTTGGGAGCTTTGTTGGCTTTCCGTTGGTGAGAAGGCTTCCATGCTAGCAGCTCATGGCGAGTTATGGCATCGAGCATTGGTTGCAAAGTCTTCGAAGGCATAGTCCTCCATGGTGGGTTTACCAAGTCGAGTGAATAGGATGTTATAGGCGAGTTTCTTCAGCACAGAGAGTTGCTTATTTGTAAGGCGTCCAAGGCATAGAAGTGAGTGTGAGCATGTGTCTGCACTAGTTGAATCTACATCAAAAATCCGAGATGCAAAATGTGTGTGTGCGTGTGGCTGCATTGGTTGAAGCTACAGCAGCGAGAGTGTGTGTAAGTGTATGTGTTGGTGTTGGATGTAGAAGCGTGTTGGCAATGGATACAAAAAAGTGTGTGTGTGTGTGTGTGTGTGTGTGTGTGTGTGTGTGTGAGCAATGGTTGAGTTGGACGATTAGGCTGCAACAACGATGGAGTATCTGTGAGATGCCGAGACTTGTGTGGGTGTGTTAGTGTTGGTTGAGTAGGAAGTTGGCTGCAGCAAATGATGGAGTAACTGTGTGCTGTGGACGTGTTGTGGCTATGAGGGCAGGTGTGTAATGTGTGCGTGCTTTGTGTATACAACTGACTATGCAAGAAAGTTCTATACTGTTTGCTATGTGTTGCACTAGGCTTCTTGGCAAGTATGGGGCTGCAGGTGAGTGCGGGGCTGTAGGTGATGCAAGCTAAGGGTGTAAGTCGTATGCCGCAAGTGGAGCAGTTGTGCGAGTCACTGTGTGGGAGCATATTTTAGTGGATGAGGGGAGGAGGTTTAGTATAGGGCAGGGGGATGAAGGTGTGAGTGTTTGAAAGGCGGGAAGAGAAGTTGCAAAGGAGTCGTTGCTTAGTTCAAGCAATGCAATGATCTCCTGCAAAGAGGGACAAGAATATGCGTGTAATAAATCCGTAAGAGTACGGTTTGGGCTAAGCCTTTAAAATGCTTTAAAGGGTTTGCTTGTACCCTAGAGGAGGATTGAGAATTACGAAAGCTTTTTCTTAGAGCTTTATTGGCCACATTTTATGAGGCATCCGATTGATGCTAGTGGCCTTGGGCGGGGGTAGGGTTCGAGGGTGTTAAATTAAGGCTTGTAAATTATATGTTACAAAAATACTTCAAAGGGGTTCACGAGGTAAGTAGGTTTAGCGGCCAAGGAAAGATATGAGGGGGCGGAGTTAATTGGAGGGGATATGTTAAGGAGTGTGCAACACTTATATTTTCATATCAAAGCTTTCAATAAATATATTAATAAAGACCAAGCGTGCGGGACACTCTAGTTTGATTATAGGATAGGGGGAAGGGAGGTTAAAAAGGGGGAGGGGGAGAGAAGGGAAAAGAAGGAATATAGGACCAAAACGCGTTTCTTCTCTTTAGAGAGCTCATCGGTGGTATTCCTAGAGAGCTTGGAGAGGGAAAATTATTTTTGGGAGGGGAGTGTGGGGGGTGTTTAAGTAGGGGAGGTTGAATGCAAGTTTTTGGGAGGGAGGTTATTTGAAAAAGGTGAGAAACAGATTTTCAATTTTGAAATTGTGAAAGTTTGAAAGGTTGTAAACTTTCTATGTGTGAAGGTAACATGAGTGAGTTAGGTTTGAAAAGATGGGTCTTTCTAGCAAAGGTTAAAAGGGTAGAGAAGCAATCATGTGTGAGTTTTTTAGATGGGCGAGCTAAAAAATTGTGAGAGGGAGCGATATCACATAATACATGATTTTTCTTTTGAGTCAATTTCACAGTTCGGTAGGTAGAGAAGACCTTTGGTTTGATAAAATTTTGAGAGCGAGAATGATATCACACAATATATGCAAAAGATTTTGGAAAAATTTTAAAGTTTGGTAGGTAGAGAAGACCTTTGGTTTGATAAAATTTAGGTACAAGAGGAAAGTGGGGTGTGCGCCACTTGTTAGGGTATGGGGATAGAGCATTGGGCAAAAAATATGGTTTACCCATAAGTAGGGGGGACAAAAAGGGGGGGGGGGGGGGGGGGGGGGTTAGTGTCTAGATTGGGGTTAATCTTCTAGGGGGTCATGTCATGATGAATGAACCGAAGTAGTGCTACCATTAGCCAAAAATTTCGACTTGTACGCATGTGGGTTGGTAAGAGGGAGCCAAAATTTTCTCCTTATCCTTGCTTTTATGTATGTAGAGGTAGGGTCATGTTGGTGGTCCACCGGATTGGGCGAAGTCGTAGTTGAGGGAGGTGAAGGAGAGCTATCAAGCATCCAAAGTGTAGGGAGGAGGGGGGGCTTATCAAAAAGTAAATGTACCCATGAAGTTGGGTGGGTTAGCCCTAATCCCTCCTCCCTTTTCCTTTTTTCGAATCCAAAGAGTTGCAATTGAGATGAAGCACATGGTTGTTGTGTGAAGAAGAAAGGGGATTTGAAGTTAGTGGCGGCTTAGGGGAAAAGAGATTATGGATGTGATTGAGAGGATATTTAGGTGGCATGGTAGGCTCTTTGGAGTAGTGTGAGGGAAGGAATTTGCGCTTTTTGGAAAGGGGAGAGCTTGCGGGAGAGTTTGCCTTAATTGTTTTGGTTGTGGATTGGGGGAAAGGGTGATGAGAATGTGCTTTATTGGGGAAGGGGTGATTGGATTGAAGTTTCTATGTTCATAATTGTCCACCAATCTTGTGAAGCTTGAATTGTTAAATGGAAAATCCTTGGATTGATGACCAAGATCAAGACAAGTGTAGCACAAATGACCCTGTCTAGCTTTCATACGTAATAAGTTCTCTCTTCTTTGTTGTGGATTTTCAGACCTTTGTTGCTCCTCAAGATGAGGCTTTTTGATTTCACGAGCAGGAATAGGTTCTGGTTTTCTCTTTCAGGTAGTAGATAACTCTATTTCAATGGGTTTTCCTAAATCAAGGACATCTGCAAAATTGGTAAGACGAAGACTCTGGAGTCTAGTCTTCATAGGATTATGTAACCCTGACACGAATCGAGCTACTTTGACCTCTTGAGTCATCCTTGCTGGAGCATAGTATGTTCGAGATCTTTGGTTCCTTGAGTACAGCCAAGAAACTCATTCATGCGGTATGAATGATAAATTTTGTTATGATAGTTCTTCTTGAGCTGGGTTTTAAGGTAATACCAAGTTGCAGCATTAGGATCAACATTGTTCTCTGTGCAACGGTCTCTCCACAATGCTTGGTTGTTTTCTCTAGTTTGAACTTAGCGATGATAGATTCATTTACTATTGACGAATGAGCCAAATCAAAGTAGTCATCCATGTGCTCAATCCAATCTTCAAGAACTTTTCCTACATCTTTTCCTTCCCCGCTAAAATTTCAAGGTTGAGACTTGCAAAGCATAGCATCAATGTCTCTATCAATGGTGTGTTGAGGACAATAGGTACATTTGCATTAGTACAACATTTTTGTATAGGAGGCATGGTAACTTATCCCACCATATCAACCAAGGTCACACTTAGTAAAATATTCTAGTCCGTTCAAAGTCCTTAAATCAAATAAGATAGAAAATTGAAGATAAGATGAGAGAGAAATAGGAGAAAGATAACGAATAAATAATCCACTTTCTACATCGAAAATCTTTGGGTTTCTAAAAAGTCTACAAGGTGCCTCAAAAGTTTCTAATAAATCCTATTGGTTATGACAATGCAATTGGTAATATCCATTGTGACATCCTTCCACCAATGGAGTATACTTGTCTCTTTTCTTGAGTATGTTCGATGGGCGATTCCAATAATCCTTTGTGATCTTTGGCTGTAACATCTCTTCATTGGCGTGTGAGTCATACCATTCTTGAGTAAGGGATTTATTTGTTACAGGTACCCCCATTTTGGTGTGGACAATCGCCTTCTTGTACCCGAAGTAGATTGAGTTACCGGGCTAAAAAAATGTGCATCGTTGTTTTCGTATTGACGGACTCATACATTAAACATAACAATGTCAAAGCATCCCGTAGCCATTACCAAAGGAAGTATGTTGTTGGCCATCCATGTTTCCTTTGTCGATCGTAGGACAAGTTCATAAGCATTTATGTACAATATTTGATTATTGACTACAATCTCCATTCCCAACTTGGATTGTATCCACTCGATACTCCTAACAGACCAGGGTTTATGCTCATGTGGTTTAAACTTGGGGTTCCCTACAACATAATGATACCAAACTAGGAAGGTATTAGGTACAATGAAATCCGTAGACATCAACCTTTTCTTCTCTTCCCCGTTATGCGTGGTAGTGACAAGCCTTTGCACTTCCACTTCAGTTTGGAAATTCTCTCCACATAAGGCGAAAGAGTATATCCGTCCATATCCCTTGAGGTAAGCAGTCAGTCATCTACACACACACCCCACCACTCAAGTTAGTTAAAATGGTAAACCAAGATTCAAACTCAAATATTATATCCTCAAAACAATATGTGTTATATCAAAATCAATTTTTTATAACCGTAAAAGACCAAAAAAGATACTTAGTGTTTCTAGAGAGATACATAAATACGAAAGGGTCCTATGAATCAATTTTTGGTTCGTACAAGTGAGGTTCAACCCCTATACTTATTCACATCTCGGGTGTCAAAGTTTAGCACTTCAACTTGTACACTGAAGTTCACGTATTTCTTTCGTACCATTCTTCCCCTCGTGATACATCCTTGGGTGATAATCCATTAAAGCAGTTTACATGAGCATGCCGTTCATTTACATCAATTCTATAGAAATATCTACTCAAATTCACTATCATTGATTGTGCTTGGGAAAAGTCACCAATGCACCTTCGTTTCTCGTAGTCATCAAAGGTAACGGTGACATTGTGAGGGTTGTACTTGAGAATAGGTCCATATACTCTATTGAACCAATCCTTGGGTAAATAATAGAATTGGTTGCTGCCATTCGACTTCTTGCTAAGTATGAGTTCTCGACTCGATATGTCCAAAAGAGAACATAAGTTAAGGTAAAGAACATATCCTTGCACTTTAACATCACCTTCTTGGATATTTTCCTTTACCCAAAGCTGTGGGCTGGTCATAAACCTATCAAGCACTTGTGTTCGATGTTCAGCTGAGCTTCAACATATAACTCCCACGCTACGTAAGTGCTAGGTACAAGGTAGTCTCTAGTCCCTTCGAAACTCGAACCACTTCAATTCCCTAATGGAGACTGAATCCAACCGCATATTTGAAAAAGACTCTTTGTGAAAAATCACTTGGTTATTCACCTAGACAATTAAGAAGATCCATCTAAAAACAAGACAAGGAGAGAGAGAAAACTTAGTACACATAATGAACCAAAATTGAGTCTATGCTTCTTTTATTCATCAAAATTTGTTTTTTTATGATTTTTTTAACAATATTATGGGTGTCTCGGAGCTAACTCTCTAAATATTCTTTTAACTCTCATGACAGTGCATTCTCTTAGACCTTCCACGCGACAACGTGGTCTGTAGTTATCTTCTAGTTTTTCTTTTCCCTATGAAAGCTGCAAGAGCTTCAAACTTCTTAGCAACTTTGACAATCTTTAATATTTGGGAGTGCATTGCCAAGTAGTAGAACATGTCTTCTAGGCCTAACCATATTCTGAGTTGAAGTAGCTTGAGGTTGGCAAACCAATCTCTTGGACTGTCATCAATATAGATGAAGAATTGATGGAAGGTTTGTTGGTGACGGGTAAGGTAACTACGATCAACACTCTTCCAACAATTTGTGCTTCCTAGCATGCCAAAGACTTTGTCACCGATTTCTAAGTAAAAGAGTTCTCGTTCATCCCTGGACAACCGTGTCGCCATATTGCTAAACACTATGGCTAAAACCTCATTTCCTTGGCTAAAGCATTCAGGCGTCACTCTTGGGGCCATTTGTTACTACAAAACAAACATTCAAAAAAATTATAGCGACGTTGTTTGAACACTTCAACCACTTTACCATAACTCAAACCAAACACTTCCACCCAAGAAGACAAGTCAAACAAGTACCATCAACCAATGTCACTTATAGATGCATCATGAATACAATATCTTTTCTCAAATAGTATGCATGAATGCGTACAGATGCATAACTAGCCCGACTAGTATCATGCTTTAGGCTACCCCCATAACCTTAACTATTCGCTCTGATACCAGGTGAGAGATACCCCTCCCCAGGGGTCTATGCACGAAATATACAATTTACACTTTTATACAATTTTCAATATACATCATAGTTGCGGAAGCATTTGCATAGGGGAGGAGTTCTCAGCACCCGACCAAGCATGGAGTTTAGGCCATGAGCCAAACTGCATCCAGAGGTACCTAGCGACTAGTGCTACCCCTAAATGGGTGTTATGAATGATAGCGCACTCAAGAAAAACATAACATTGTGGAGGGTGAATATATGTATACACCACGTTGCGAGAAAAGAGAGAGAGAGAGAGAGAGAGAGAGAGAGAGAGAGAGAGAGAGAGAGAGAGAGAGAGAGAGAGAGAGAGAGAGAGAGAGAGAGAGAGAGATTTTATTATCGTCCTCGGAGGTCAAATATGACCTATGGGACCAAAGTTACATGTGATGTAGTATGTGTATGGCTGATGAGTGACTCTCGATGCTCCAAAATTGTGGTGATGAGAGTCGCAATGGAGAGCCCACACTTTGGCTGGGAGAGGAAAGTGTGTAGGTCTAAGTTATGGCTGAAAATGTGAGAGAAGCAAGTTTGGATGTGACCAAAAGCTGAGCACTCTAGTAGTGTGTGGTACTCAGACTCTCGAACTTGCAGTGAGCATAATGTGCACAGTCGATTTGACTCTTCTCCATTGCCCCAACGTCCTATCTCGCATCGAAGGAAATGGGAGCTAAGCCGAATGGCTGCGATAGTCCGTATCTCTGACAATGGGATAGGCTCAAGCATGTAAATGTGCGTACGGTTTCCTCTTTCAGCGAAGAACATGGTTTTGTAGTTGGGGGCAATATGGGTGGTGTAATGTATAAAGCGTGACCCACCGGATTTCTCCCAAGCTGTAATACATTGGTGTTGTAGAAAAGCTTCATTCACTTGGGAGTCAATTGAAGCATCATGTAGCAAGTGTAATGCATCCCATCTCCCAAACCACTTCTTTATGTCTTGCATCCATCCCGTGCTCAAGATCTTGCTTTTATGCGTCTTTTGAACTTTTTTGCTTGCTTCCCATGCAATTGTAGGAAGTCGATGTGAGGGGTTTTGACGCATCTTTATCATGTACTCCACAACCCTTTCCATGCCCATAACCTCAATTGGAAGACATCCCGACTCAAGAAGTAGGAGCATATATGGTGTTTGTGTCTTCACTTGGAGAAAGTTGATAAGAAAATGCTTTTGGACATTCTCAAACTCTTTCCAAGTAGACTTTGAGATGCTGCCGCCCCACACTTCAACTCCATAAAGAAGAACCGGTGTCACCAATGCATCGAAAAGATACTTCTTGAGAACCCAACACTTGATGTTTCCCGCATTACACATGTTCTCAAATGCATAAAATGCTCTCTTTCCCGCTTCCAAACGACGCATAGCACATTCATGCCACTTGTGATTGGACGGAACCTCGAGGCCAAGGTACTTAAAGCTCTCAACAACTTCAAGTGTCTCATTGTTGTACACAATGCATGGTTTCTCCTTATGGTTGGTTTTCACAAGCATAACCTTTGTCTTAGATTCGTTCACAATCAGCCCACTATGAGAGAGAGAGAGAGAGAGAGAGAGAGAGAGAGAGAGAATATAGTGGAGGGTGAAATAGAGTGCACAAAGACATGAGAAAATGACAACAAATAATCTTTAAATGCCCCATCTAAATGAAAACGGCAACCATGTATTAATGCAATGACAAAATCTGGGTATATCATAACATCAAAAGGTTTGTGACATAATACTAGCAGAGCACCGGACCCTGTGTAGGGATTGACTGGTCCACCCATCCACATCCGCTCTACTACGGATAGAGAGAATTTCACTTCGCCGGGGGCAAGCCAGAACACCTCCAACCTACCTGAGCCAGACATGAGACGACTTCACCTCTCTCCATGAACTCGAGCTCTGAAAGTATCTCAAGTACTAGTAGGTGGTAGGGTATCAACACCAACCATACCAGTTTAGGCACCACGCCCCTTCGATGCCCAACACCGGTGTTTAGGCAAAGCCAAGAAAAAATCCTTGATGCGTTAGCCGTGTAGGTCATTCAACCCCTGATGCACTAACCGTGTAGATGAGCCTAACAAATGGATGAGCCTAACAAAAAGAAGAAGACCTACGCAACACCCCCGATCCAGCAAAGCCCCAGGTCAACGACCCTTTAGTCTAAGGCTAAGGGATGTAGGTGATCCTAGTTTTGTAGCGACGCTGCCATGAGAAACATAATACATGAGTCCAATCACAATAGCATTTTTCATATGCACAAACAATCTTTTCATATGCACAAACAATCTTTTCAAGCAGTTAGACTATTTTGGGTCTCTACCCTTACATGTCTACCAATAACCATGTAAATCACTTCATGATCCAATCCCAAAACCATAAACCATAATCCAATCACATCACACGGGTGAGCACTCTACCCAACTCGGGTGAGGCACGACCATTCCTGCATAACCACTTTAGAACATAACATGCCTGCAAAACTTTTGGCAGCATAACCAAATCCATAAAAAAAAAACCATGAGCCACACCGGCTTCCACCATAAAATCACAACCATAATCCATGAGAGAATCTGAGCCCGTAACCATAAATCATAATCACACTGAACCAACTCCCACACTTGGAGTTTGACACATCCCCCTTCAATCAGTTAGAGTTCTTAAGACGTGATTCTTTCATGCATAAAAAGAGTCCAACCAGCAACTAATCATGATATTAAATTCCAATTTTGACAACATCCAACCATGCAAAGTTGATGCATCACATCTACACTTCACCTTCCTAGCACATAGAGCTAGTTTTGACCTAGAAATGTGGAAAGAAATCATAACCATGCATATGAGGCATCCATATCAATCCAAAAGTTCCCATACATCATATGATAACATTCCATCACCATAAACATGATGCAAAACAGCTCCTCAACCATAAACCATAACTTCACAGATATGCAGAAAACAACTTTTTGACATTTTTGGGAGCATGCATAACACACAAATGAAAGTGTTTGACCTCAAACCAATGCATAAATCTCAGCTCCATAATATAGACTATCACTTTATCACATCACTTCACCCATATGGTACTCACACAACAAACAATAACCCAAAAACAAAGCCACTTTAATCATATCCGCCTATACGGTTTGGGATGTCTAACCATATACCTTCATATAATTTTATGGCCATATAATAGTTGAAATCAACTCACCAAAACAAACCATAAATCATACATAAACGGATTGGTTAACTCACGACGTCATATGGTACCCCCCCTACACGTGTAGGTAAAACCGGTTATAGAACGATTAATAAGTCGCATTCCCGAGGTGATTATAGAGACCTAGATTCATTTATCATCAAGTTTCATCAAGCTTTCCAATTGGTTAAGTGGGTTTGCCCATCCAGTGAATCTATATAGTGGTTCTCCAAGGAGCCTGGAGTCAAAAAATTTGGTTTAGTGGACAACAAGCTATTTTTGACCATATCTTTTAGATCGTGCGTGATTTTCATATGGCACCAAAGAGAGAAAATGTTCTATATGATGTGTTTTATCTCTGGTCTAAGAGGTTCGAGTTGATTCATAATGGTTTCTGATTTATGACCAAAACAGTGTCCCTACGACCTCTATGGCGTGAAACGAAAAGCGCTTTTTATGCACGCACGTGATCATAAACGCATCATGTGCATACATCAACGTGTTAAAGATGATGAAATAATCATGGGGCAACTTCATACATACTCGGTTAAGCCATACATGCACTCGTATATGAAAAAACAATCATCGTGAGGGTTACTACTCTGAAAAACGACATAGAGAGAGAGAGAGAGAGAGAGAGAGAGAGAGAGAGAGAGAGAGAGAGAGAGAGAGAGAGAGATGATGGCTATGGAGTTTAGAACTTCTCACCGTGCTTTAGAATCGATTAGGGGCTGTGAAAAGGCTTCTTGCTTTGCCGCAAGAGAGCGGTGATGAGAGCTACGTAGAGGTATTCACCACGAAAGCTTCTGGAGAGCGCGTACACCGTGAAATGAGAGAGAAGATAGTAAGCAAGTAGAGAGAGAGTATCCTTCTTCTTCTTCTTCATGAGAGAGAAAAGCTTTTGGAGATGGTGATGAAGATATTTCACCACTCCGTATTATAGATACGTATAGCCTTGCGGTAGTAGATGCAACAGACGGCACTGAAAATTGAGCACTAACCGGCAATTTATAGGCAAGTGCAGCAGGCTAGAGTAACCCCAAGCCAGAAGGTAGTGTTACCTCTGAGCTGGATTAGCTTCTTGCTTTTGGGAAAAGACTCCAGTCTTTTCTAAAAACATGGCACAGCTTTTGGTGGTCAACTCTCCCACTTACCATTCAATTTTTACAGCAAAATTGACCAATTGAATAGTATCCGGCCAACTAATGGAAACCGTAGCTAGACTATGTCGCACCGTAACGTCCCGAGATAATTATGACTTTCCCGTTTTGCCCCGGCGTATTTACGATACCGCTTTTCAAAAAAATAATTCTCGTAAAAATTCCGTTTGGTCTCATTTTGCCTCCGGGTGATCATTTTTAAATCCGATGGAGACTAAAATTAATATTTTTATGTTTAGGTCACATAAAAAACACATTGCTTTTCAAAAACGTTGAAAAGCACAAAAAGCTAAAAATAGCGTAAAAAGCAAAATTTTCTAAAACTGAACCACGGGTTTCCCTTGTCCACTGGAATAAAAAAGCGGATTCGCTTTTCACTAAAAAGCACTAAAAATCATGAAAAACTAAAAATAGTGTGAAAAGCACTCAAAAAACAGATTTTTACAAAATTGGACCATAGCTTCCTTGGAACACGTAGATCAAGGACCCGACCTTACTTTTTGCAAGAAAACACCTAAAAGCATGAAAAAAGCTAAAAATAGTGGATTTTTCCAAAACTGAACCAAACATCTGTCTAGCCTACTGGAACATGGAAACGAGCTTGCTTTTTACTTTAGAACCTTCCAATACTGTCAATCAGGTATCTTAAGTCAATATTTGGCCAAATAGATATTGAAAGCTAATTTTTTTATTTTTAGAAGAGACCCAAACATTGGGGATCTTACATTTAAAAATCCCAAAACATCGGTATGGTTTTTGGTATAAGCGTCGATATCGTACTGTCGAAATAGACTTTGGTATGTGCGGCATCCGTATAAGAGCTGGAAAATACCGACGCTTATTTTGATGCATATTTCAGAGTGCATACCAATGTCTATACAAACACCTCTACCGACTTCAAAACCTAGAAAAAAAGTTTGAGCAGAGTGGAATGGTAGATGGTGTTGCATGTACTGCAACAGTAAAAACCGTTCCTCTCTGCTCAAAGGGAAGAGTGCAAAAGCAATCGCACTCCACTATATTTTGGCTAAAAATTGAGCAGTACTATGAGTACACATTGACATTGTAACCATTACCATAACAAGATTTTAGAAGCATAACCATGACAAGATTCACAAACCATAACCATAACAAGATTTTCAAACCATAACCATCACAAGATTCGCAAACCATAGCCATATCAAGTTTCCAAAATCATAACTATAGCAAGATTTACAAACCATAAGCTATAACTATAACTATCCCAAACCATAATCAGATGCTTCAACCATAACCATAACCATAACCATAACAAGATTTGCAAACCATAACCATCACAAGATTCGCAAACCATAGCCATATCAAGTTTCCAAAATCATAACTATAACAAGATTTACAAACCATAAGCTATAACTATAACTATCCCAAACCATAATCAAATGCTTCAACCATAACTATGACCATAACACGATTTTAAAACTATAGACATAACCATCACAATCTTTTGAAACCATAATCATAACCATAGCATGATTCCAAAACCATAATGAAAGAGCGATTCCATATCCATGACCATAACATGATTCCAAAACCATAACCTAAGATCAATTCCATAACCATAAGCTAATAGAAATTTCATAACCATGGCCATAACATGACTCCAAAATCATAACCATAACCTTAAGCGGATCCCAAAACCATAACCATAACATGGTTCCAATACCATAACCATAACACGATTCTAAAACCATAACCAAAGAGCAATTCCAAAACTATAACCATAACATGACTCTAAAATCATAACCAAAACCTTACGCAAATTCCAAAATTGTAAGCATAATCAGGTTCTCAAACCATAACCATAACCATAACCATAACATGATTTCAAAACCATAACCATAACTATCACAAGATTCTGAAACCATAACCATAACCATAACATGATTTCAAAACCATAACCATAACTATCACAAGATTCTGAAACCATAACCATAACCATAACCATAACCATAACCATAACCATAACCATAACCATAACCATAACAAATTTCCAAAACCATAACCAAACAACAATTCTATAACCATGGCCAGTATCAAGACCATAACTATAACCATAACAATGTTCATAATCATAACCAAAACCAAAATTGAGTATACATGGATATACTAGAACCATTAAGTGTACATAAACCAAAAGCATGACCATAACTAACTATACGTAAACTATTCTCAATGAATACATATATATAAACCTTACTCGTCAACGTAATGTCTCCTAGTCGATGGCCTCTCCCTCATCCTAAAGCTAGCACTGAAGAGCACTGAAGAGCACTGAAGAGCTGACAACCCATGATTGAATCCATATTTTTCTTCTCGACGTCTTGGAGAACGCTTCATGGTATGTTCCTATATGATAAACACTTATTCATAAGATAAACATTAGAAAAACATATGTACATACTCTATTTAAATAGTGTATGACACTTACAAATTCATGTCAAAGAGTCTCGTAGCCTCCCCTCCCAAGATGAGATGATCCTACAGACCCCAAGTGTACTGTAGCTGCATCTCAAAAGAATATAGTCATCTGCTTCAGTTTGCCGATTGGACTAACTGGAAAAATGAAGCTCGGAGAGTATGGCTCCTTGTTGTCTACCATGGTGGCAAAAACTAATTTAAAAACATATATACAATATGTTAGTTCACTTAATCATAAATACTTCTTGAAGTGGCACTGGGTGTGGTCAGATGGATGTGCTGCTCAATTCAAGTCATCTAGACCGTTCTTCTTCATGTCAAGGTACGCCAGGTTTTATTCCACCTCTGATGAAAAGCTTCCAAAAATTTGTTTCTGCCCAACGTTGAAGGTGGGTCATTGTTTTAGGTACTACGGTTTGGCTGGCATTGAAATGCTGTGGAGTTTCTTTGCCTCGGGCCACAGAAAAGGGGAGCATGATGGGGCAAGGGAAGTTGTTAAGAGGGCTTTAACACATGAGCAGTGAAAGCCTGATGGATGGCACATGAAGTGTGCCAAGGATGTTGTTGGCTTCTTGAAGCATAAATTTAATGATGAAAGTGGTCACACAGGGGTGAGTCGGATTTTTTGGGAGGTCCAAGAAACTGAGGTGCCAAGGGAGAAGAAGTGGAATGGCAAGCGAGTTGAAGGCGCACGATCAATACATTGTGTCAATGGATACTCCAAGAGTGACAAGAATGCACTCTGTTGCAACTTCTCTCTTGTTTTCGTGAATTTTGTATGTCCCAGCGTTGGAGGTGATGCTTGAACAACACACATGTTGAGAACTGGGAGTATCTAACCCTTGAGGCATTGGATGGTGACAATGCAAAAAGTGAAGATTTTAGTGATGACGAAGGATCACATCTGTCGATGTATGGTGGGCACCGTGACACAATTAGTGATACCTTTGCCACCAATGCCAATGAAGATGGAGCTGATATCTACCTTTTGAGGTGCTCAGAGGAGAAATACAAAATAGCAAGGGCCACAGAAAAGGGGAGCATGATGGGGCAAGGGAAGTTGTTAAGAGGGCTTTAACACATGAGTAGTGAAAGCCTGATGGATGGCACATGAAGTGTGCCAAGGATGTTGTTGGCTTCTTGAAGCATAAATTTAATGATGAAAGTGGTCACACAGGGGTGAGTCGGATTTTTTGGGAGGTCCAAGAAACTGAGGTGCCAAGGGAGAAGAAGTGGAATGGCAAGCGAGTTGAAGGCGCACGATCAATACATTGTGTCAATGGATACTCCAAGAGTGACAAGAATGCACTCTGTTGCAACTTCTCTCTTGTTTTCGTGAATTTTGTATGTCCCAGCGTTGGAGGTGATGCTTGAACAACACACATGTTGAGAACTGGGAGTATCTAACCCTTGAGGCATTGGATGGTGACAATGCAAAAAGTGAAGATTTTAGTGATGACGAAGGATCACATCTGTCGATGTATGGTGGGCACCGTGACACAATTAGTGATACCTTTGCCACCAATGCCAATGAAGATGGAGCTGATATCTACCTTTTGAGGTGCTCAGAGGAGAAATACAAAATAGCAAGGGCCACAGAAAAGGGGAGCATGATGGGGCAAGGGAAGTTGTTAAGAGGGCTTTAACACATGAGTAGTGAAAGCCTGATGGATGGCACATGAAGTGTGCCAAGGATGTTGTTGGCTTCTTGAAGCATAAATTTAATGATGAAAGTGGTCACACAGGGGTGAGTCGGATTTTTTGGGAGGTCCAAGAAACTGAGGTGCCAAGGGAGAAGAAGTGGAATGGCAAGCGAGTTGAAGGCGCACGATCAATACATTGTGTCAATGGATACTCCAAGAGTGACAAGAATGCACTCTGTTGCAACTTCTCTCTTGTTTTCGTGAATTTTGTATGTCCCAGCGTTGGAGGTGATGCTTGAACAACACACATGTTGAGAACTGGGAGTATCTAACCCTTGAGGCATTGGATGGTGACAATGCAAAAAGTGAAGATTTTAGTGATGACGAAGGATCACATCTGTCGATGTATGGTGGGCACCGTGACACAATTAGTGATACCTTTGCCACCAATGCCAATGAAGATGGAGCTGATATCTACCTTTTGAGGTGCTCAGAGGAGAAATACAAAATAGCAAGGGCCACAGAAAAGGGGAGCATGATGGGGCAAGGGAAGTTGTTAAGAGGGCTTTAACACATGAGTAGTGAAAGCCTGATGGATGGCACATGAAGTGTGCCAAGGATGTTGTTGGCTTCTTGAAGCATAAATTTAATGATGAAAGTGGTCACACAGGGGTGAGTCGGATTTTTTGGGAGGTCCAAGAAACTGAGGTGCCAAGGGAGAAGAAGTGGAATGGCAAGCGAGTTGAAGGCGCACGATCAATACATTGTGTCAATGGATACTCCAAGAGTGACAAGAATGCACTCTGTTGCAACTTCTCTCTTGTTTTCGTGAATTTTGTATGTCCCAGCGTTGGAGGTGATGCTTGAACAACACACATGTTGAGAACTGGGAGTATCTAACCCTTGAGGCATTGGATGGTGACAATGCAAAAAGTGAAGATTTTAGTGATGACGAAGGATCACATCTGTCGATGTATGGTGGGCACCGTGACACAATTAGTGATACCTTTGCCACCAATGCCAATGAAGATGGAGCTGATATCTACCTTTTGAGGTGCTCAGAGGAGAAATACAAAATAGCAAGGGCCACAGAAAAGGGGAGCATGATGGGGCAAGGGAAGTTGTTAAGAGGGCTTTAACACATGAGTAGTGAAAGCCTGATGGATGGCACATGAAGTGTGCCAAGGATGTTGTTGGCTTCTTGAAGCATAAATTTAATGATGAAAGTGGTCACACAGGGGTGAGTCGGATTTTTTGGGAGGTCCAAGAAACTGAGGTGCCAAGGGAGAAGAAGTGGAATGGCAAGCGAGTTGAAGGCGCACGATCAATACATTGTGTCAATGGATACTCCAAGAGTGACAAGAATGCACTCTGTTGCAACTTCTCTCTTGTTTTCGTGAATTTTGTATGTCCCAGCGTTGGAGGTGATGCTTGAACAACACACATGTTGAGAACTGGGAGTATCTAACCCTTGAGGCATTGGATGGTGACAATGCAAAAAGTGAAGATTTTAGTGATGACGAAGGATCACATCTGTCGATGTATGGTGGGCACCGTGACACAATTAGTGATACCTTTGCCACCAATGCCAATGAAGATGGAGCTGATATCTACCTTTTGAGGTGCTCAGAGGAGAAATACAAAATAGCAAGAGCCTTGAGTGAATTTGGGAAAACATAGTTTCTGCTGGGAGCTATTTGGTTGAGGGGTACTATTACGAGCCAGTGGAAGGTGCCGAGAATATATATTACATGCCTGCTAGTCAACCAAAAGTGCTTTTGGCATCACACTTAGTTAGATCGATTAAGATACCCTTGGAACCCTTAAAAGGAGAGCCACATGAGTGTAAACTCGTTGCAGAGGTATACTAAAATGTGTATAACAGTATGCCAATAGTGATATAGGTTGCTACCCAAGTAACTTGTAGAAGTACCAGTAATTAGCTTCAAAGTACCATGCAACTATTCCACAGGTGGTTTTTGTAGGAGCCTATCATAGGTTTCAAAACCTCTTACAGGCTAGTCCAAACAAGCACTTGTAAATGTTTTTTTCTACTTGAGTAACAAAAATAGCATTTCAATTTTGGAAGACAAAGTACCGGTCTGCCAGCCTAAAGTACCTTACAGGTAGTCCACAAGCACTTCTGTTAAAATATGTAGGAAACAAGCACTTCTAAAATTTTGTCTACCGGCCCAAACTACCTTTAAGGTAGTCCTCTTGTGGTTTCTGTATGTTAAGATATGTAGGTAACAAGCACTTGTAAAACTTTTTGTATGCCATCTTGAAGTACCTCTAGAGGTGGTTTCTATAAGAAACTGTCTGTGAAATTATGAAGGAAAAAGGCACATTTAAAAGTTTTCTGTATGCCTACCCAAAGTACCTTATAGGTAGTCCTCAGGTGGTTTCTATAGGAAACTGTCTGTTAAAATATGTAGGAAACAAGCACTTGAAAAAGTTTTGGTCTGCCAGTCCAAAGTACATTATAGGTACTTTACAAGTCTTGCAGGTAGTCCACAGGTGGAAACTATCTTAAACTATGTAGGAAACAAGGACTTTTAAAAGTTTTTGTATGCCAGCCCAAAGTACCTTATAGATAGTCCTCAGGTGGTTTCTGTACATAACACTCTGTTAAGTTTTTGTATGCCAACCCAAAGTACCTTACAGGTAGTCCACAGGTGGTTTATGTAGGAAACTGTCTTAAACTGGGAAACAATAACAGAATAAAAAAAATAACACTTCAATGCTATGACACTTTAGCAGTCTTAAACTACTTGAATCAGAAAGTAACACTTCAATGCTGGGACACAAAGACAACGCATCCAACCAAAAGGAATATATTACATCTTCATCAATTTGACATCAAGTCATTACATGAGTTACAATGGCAATCAAAATGAAACCAAAAAATTGGTTTCCACATGGAAAGTAGCATATAAATATACAAGGTTCTGCCTCGGGTTTATTTGAGTTATACAAAAGGTACATAAAGGATCTATCATCCTAAAAAAATTAGCAAGGGACGTCATTGTGGCTTGCACTTTGTGGACATGAGCTGCGGCCTACATAAGTACGCATCATACGATGTCTTTTCAAACCCTTTTGCAATTGCTGTGAATACATACTTGTTGTCATCAATAGGTTTTGATTTGCTGAATGTGTCCGCCAAGGCACGACGATCTATAGCATGCTGCCACCCTTCTAGCCAGGCGTTTAGATCTTTTGACAAGTATTGGCTGGAACGATGCTCAATACCAGGCACTATGATGTACGTACCATATGGATTATAATGATATTTATAGGAACTATTGACAATTAAAAGGACATTGCAGGTATCATACTGCTGCAACTTCGCAATTTTTTTTTGCAATACCTTGAAAAATACTGGTCTTCCACCACCAAAACAATAACTACCCACATTGCTGTGTAGACTAGCTAGCAACAGAAGTCACAGTCACCCTCTACCCATAAACGATGTTAAAAAAATGATGGCATTCTTGAAGTGGTGGCATTGTCCATTTCTTGCAATTTTCCACGTCCCCTATAAATTATTTGAAGGGTACAAATAAAACATAAGAACTACTTCGAAAACCACCTGAAAAAGCCCTTAAACTGACCACCATTTCATGCTTTTAGCCAATAATATTTATCTTTATATCTCATCCTAATATTTATCTCAAGGGTAATATTTTCTTACTTTATCGTTAGAAAGTACTATGGGAAAAAGCATCAATAGCTCTGCTTCTTTAACTTGGGGCAAAAAGCATTGGTTCTTTCTTTCTACTATCTCATTACCATCTCACAACCTAGCTAGATCCTATATCTAGGGTAACTTCCAATATATATATATATATATATATATATATATATATATATATATATTCTATGTAGTTTTCATATTTTTCTTATATTTAGCTACTAGGAAGGAATCAAATCCTAGTGAGACACTAGTTTGCATGATTCTCAAAGATACACCTATTTTAATGCATTATTCCAAGGATGATTAAAAAAAATTGTCAAGGAGCAATGTCATGATTTCATATTGCATGAGGTGTCCATTGGAATCAAATGAAATTCTAAGCTAAGGGGACCACAAGAAGACTTTTGCTGCCAGAAATGTACTCTAATTTGATGATTTTTTAACACAAGGTTCCAATCTGAATTGAAAAAAGTATATAAAACGGGGGTCGTAGCTTATGAGCTGTATTTTTTTCTCCTATTTTTATTTCTTTATTTAGAGCCACTTGAGGAGATATGATCAAAATGCTGGACCCCAGTGTGCCCACATCATGTAGGGACAACCCATTTCAAACTTTGCCAGTTCCTGTTGACACTAGCTCCTCTTTCTTGTGTAACCCTTGGGGGTTCCCTTCACCTATAAAAGGGGACCTATTCTTTCTTGAAATTCATTCAAGAGGGAGTGAGAGGATTCATGCCAAATAAGCCTTTAACCCTACTCTTGCCTTTGAGATAGGCTAGCTAAACTTGAAAGCATCCTTGTAAACATCAATTCTAGTCAATCAAGGCCGAAGTCTTCTATCTCTTGCCATCTTCATCAAATTGGCAAATAATCTTAAGGGGTTGATAATTAAGCTGTTTTTTTTAATTTTTTCTTTTGTTGATTTTTTTGTTTTTCATCTCCAAGCCCACCAATCTATACCTCCATGTCTTACTTCTACCTCTACTCCTATCTCCATCTCTCTTGTGTCCTAATTGTTTCTCTTGAAGGCATTTAAGCAACAACGCTCTATCAACAACCTTCTTGTGAAAAAACACTAGTGCACAAGGTACATCTCTCCCAGCTATAGGTACATCTCGCCCCAAAGTGTGCTTTTTGAAGGGCCTTGAGGGCCAAGCCTTGGAAGAATGCCACATGGCAGGGCATTGCCCCATATACCAAACAAGGGAGCAGAAAGGCATGGGATATATACTGGAGAGGATGCCCCCCATAGACAACAAAGGTGAGGGAGGGGAGCTCCCCCTTGGCCTTGGCAATGGCACATGTGCAATGGAATTGTGTGTAGCGTTCGGGTGGTGCTGCTCATGTGGTGTGGTTGATGATGTAACCGCTTGGTTAAGGGCGGTGCCCACAAGCCCTATGGGCACCCAAATCTTTTGAAGGCAAATGTTTGCTCAAAATGGTTGTCACGACATTGTGACAACCAAAATGAGCTCAAGGGAGTACTCTCAAGAAGCGTGCAAAAGGGAATGAGGTGCTGAGGTGTTGGCACTTCACAAAGGGTGCTAAAATGGTCTCCTCGAGTGGATAAAATAAATTCAATCTAAAAAAATGGGCTCCTAGAGCTGTAGGGTAAAAAAAACCCACCGTTTTAAAATTTTCAAGTGTAGCCTCCTATAATTTTTTTATAAAAGAGTTGTAAAGGGTCTTTTTTGCTAGTCAAGTTTTTGGAAGAGCAATTCAGGAGCTTTCTTGTGTGTATCTATAGGATCCTTGTAAATGAAGTGCAATAAGAAGCTCACCTTCCTTCCCTCTTTTAATGTTGATTACCTGCTTCCCCTATCTTCTTTCAATCGTGTACAATGCCCATGTTTCCGATTGCAGTGCGATTGAGTGCAACCCCAAACCGACGTCCTTGGATGCAAGGAAGGAGAGAGAGAGAGAGAGAGAGAGAGAGAGAGAGAGAGAGAGAGAGAGAGAGAGAGAGAGAGAGAGAGAGAGAGAGAGAGAGAGAGAGAGATAGATAGATAGATAGATAGTTCTATTATCGTCCTGGGAGGTCAAATATGACCTATGGGACCAAATGAACATGTCACGTGGTGTGAGTGGAGTTCATAAGTGACTCTCGATGCTCAAAAATGGCTGAAATGAGCGTCGCAATAGAGAGTCCACATCGTGGTTGGGAGAGGAAGGTATGTAGGGAGAGATCATGGCTGAATATATGGAGAAAAGAGGACCTAATGTGGTCAAAAGCTGAGCACTCAAGTAGTGTGTGGTACTCACTCTCTCGCACTTGACGAGGGCATAAGGTGCAAAGTCGATGACACTCCTCGCCAGTGCCCCAACGTCCTGTCTCGCAGTGTAGAGAAAGAAGGGAGACATAAACGGAAGGGAGCTACAACACTCCATCTTATCAACATTGGGTTGCTCATAGAGATTCTTACAATGCATATACATATCCTCAAGAGTCAAGTCACCAAAGCTCTCAACGCGCTTGCCTTTTAGATTTTGCCAAAACTTGCCACATGCATGTGCTTTCTCTTGTGCTAAAAGAAGTTGTTTTTCGACTTCCCACCTTCTCCTTTTCTTTTGAACAAGTGCTTTGTATGTGTGTGAACATTCCAAGTAAACTTCCTTGTCTTTGATTGCATCCAATCTTAGCAAGTGTTTTCGGGCTTGACTACATTCCATGTCAAACCATTTCTTCTTGGTGCTACCCTTCTTAGACCTTTTGCAAGACATGTGTTTCACCGAAAAGCATTCCTTCGCACAAGAGAAAATTACCTCTTTGAAAACTTTCCACTTGCATTCTAATGTTGGGCTCTCTTGATGCTCTATCATGCTTAACATTTGGTCCACCATATCAGCATATATAAGTGCTCATTTGAAGTTTAGACGTAGGTACAAATGATTCACATCATGATTGGAGGCTACATGCTCGGGCCGTTTACCACACTTGAGGTCAATACATAACATCCTAAAATCCGATTCCGGATTCCATTCACCAAGTGTAAAGCTTTGTATGCATTCTAGAGTGGCTTCCGAGAACAACATATAGTCAATCACGCTAGCACCGTTGTGCTTTCTACATGTAAAGTCATTGGTGCCTTGCCATAGAGATACACCATTTGCAATGAGCATTCCGGTACTATTGCACATATGTAGAAGTGACTTTCCATAGCGATCCACTTCTTTTGCATCATTAGAACTTCGATTATACATGTATGAGTCATCCATTCTTCTTGAGACATGCGGCATGTCTACTTGTTGTGTGTCGTGTTGTAGCATATTTGTGCGAGCATTCATGTCTCCAAAAACAATGACTTCACCTTGATCCTTGTAATGAGCAATGTCTTCCTCTAGTTCAACAAAGGGCTGATCTCTATCTATATTCAAGCAAGCATAAAAGTTGGAGTCATAGTGAGGAATGTAGCAACCGGCCACAAACATGACTTGACCATTTGGTGGGCTGATTTTCAGCCATAAGTAGCGTTTATACTTATCTTCTTTGACAATGGAAACATCTTTCAAACCCTTTTTGGTCATACATGCTACGTCTCCTTGGCCTCTTCGTTGCTTTGCATTTTTGGCCCACATCAAAGAATGCACATCGTATTTGTCAAATCCAAGAATTCGTTGCGCATCATGCTCCCATGTTTCGACAAGAAGTATCACATCGGAGTCATTGGTAAGCTCATCAATGCCAATTCCCGCATTCCATGGATACCCGTTACAATTCCAAAAGCTTATTCGCAAGCGTGAGTTGGTCTCATAGATCATGTGTCCCTATTTGTTGGGTGGACTTGCATCCTCCTTAAGTGGCTTTTCTTCTTGAGGTGATACCTTAACCTTCTTGCTTCTTTCCTCATATGCTTTGCGACGTACATTTTGTTGCATAATAGTGCGATCCTCATATACATTACAACCTGTTCCTTTGAGGTAGATCCAACCATTGTCAAGGATGATCTTTCTCTTTACCTCATCAACCATGGTACATACAATAGGTCTTTCTCCCGAGCGAGGGACTCCTTGTTTTCCAACTCGATGTGCACCATAAGCCATGATTCCTGACATGCCAAAGTGTGTAGCAAAAAACTCTTCAATAGCAACTGCAAGAGATTGGGGTGTTTCCATGCTTTCCTCCTTGATTCCACGAATGATGATGTTCTTTGAGAGAGAGAGAGAGAGAGAGAGAGAGAATCCGTATGCACTAAGAAAGAGAAAGAGGAAAAATTATGTTTTTTCTCTCATGCTAAACAGAGAGAGTGAAAGAGAGCAATTGTGTGTGTGTGTGTGTGTGTGTGTGTGTGTGTGTATGTGTATTGAAAAAGAGAGATAGTAATCTCTTTTGTTCTCTCATTGGGTTGATCCAAAAGAGTGCAAGAGAGAAATTGTGAGAATGTGGTTGTGTGAGAGAGATTGAGTGTGTGATAAAGAGAAAGAAATAGCTAATCCAAGGGGAGAGAGAGAGAGAGAGAGAGAGAGAGAGAGAGAGAGAGAGAGAGAGAGAGAGAGAGAGAGAGAGAGAGAGAGAGAGAGAGAAAGAATGTTTTTGGAAGGGGATGAAAAGGCCACTGGTGGGTGAAGTCAGGGGAGGAGGAAAACCTCCTTGATGACATGCATGAAAAGAAATTTTTGGAAGGCAATGAGGAGCCCATTGAGTTGAGCCAGGAGAGGAGAAAGACAAACCTTCTTGATGCCATGCATGGGAGATAGTGGTGGGGGCCATTTTGGCCACCCACTTGTTATATATATATATATATATATATATATATATATATATATATATATATATATATACACACACACATATATATATTGAGGCGGTCCGGGGTGGACAACAAGAGAGGCAACCTCTAAACACCCCTCAAAGCTCCCGTGCTACTCAATTGGGGCTGGGGAAACCACAAGCAAGAAAAAGAAACAACAAACCCACAACCAAACAAGTGAAGGGGCACCACCTAGTTATGGGATGCGAACTAGGATGCAAGAGAGATTTTGTCACAACCAAGAAGAGGTGCAACAAAAACACACACACAAGCAATCTCACACCAAGACCAACACTAAATGGAGCAAGAGAGAGATAGAGAAAAGGGAAGAGAGAGAGCAAGAGATGGAACTTGTATAATACCTCTTTTGTAACTTGCAAATGGAGATGGTTTGCCACAACTCTACCATAGAGCTTCTACAAAAACTAACCCAATGCATAGTGAATGCTAAACATTGCCAACACACATGCACACTGTCTTAGGATGTGGCCCGAGTCCTCTCACCACAATATTCTCTTACAATGGACACAAATTTGGTGATAAAAACACACTAAGAATTTTCTCAAACAAACTCGAATGATAGAATTTATAAGAAAATGCCGATGTCAGTTGATGAGAATACCCAATTAGTAGAGATTAAGCATGGTTTTACATGCTGATTTTTATGCATATAGAGAAGAGATAAAAGGAATTGTAATTTAGAGAGAGACATAGAGATGGTATATGTACATGTAAAGTTCATATGAGAGTGAATGGAGGTGAGATGGGAGGTTAATGGTGAAGAGGGTGAGAGAAACCATGGAGGATGCATGTTTTTGTGAGGGATGGAGAGGAATGAGTGTGTGTGTGTGTGTGGAAGTGATTGAGGTGAGAGAAGACTAGGGTGACTTGTGAGGAAAAGTGGGAAGACTCGGGTGCACCAAAAAAATCATATCTCGCCAGTGGAAGCTTCAAAATTTATGAAAACTTTTGAAGCAATTATTTAGCTTGTGAGCTAAATTTTGCATTTTGGTCACTTCCTCAAATTCAGAGTGGAGGTGGATGCCAAAAATCTCACTAGAATGCCTGTTTTTCCTCCTACAAAAGTCTTTAGTGGCCCCCCTTTTGTTGAATTTGCATAATCCTCCATGAGTAAGTGAGCCCCTCCTTGCATGCGAGCATGACCTAAAATATTTTTGAGGGTTTGAAAATATGCATGGATTAGGATTATTCACAAATATGATGTATAGATATGAAAGAAAAAAATAGTTTAGTATATAAACAATTCATGGAATCTAAAATAGTGTCACCTTTATATAAATATAAACTGGAAAAATATTGTGGAATACACAGTGCGTTTGATCTCAAGATTGGACTCAAAACCTCTGCCCTCGTTCAGGCCCGCGTTCTTTCCTATATAGCATGTACCCCCTACATCAAGATACACTTTCTTGCCTTATAGGCTTACATCAGCACTGGCCGGTACTGCCAGGTGGACTTACTCCACACCTCCCCCCAAAAACAGAAGAAGGGGGTCATCACGTCTGTGAAGGGGCGTGATAAGGCTTCATGCGCGTGATGTGAGCAGTGGTGATACGGTTGTTAGACAATCGCTGCAATCTATAGGTGTTGGTGCGGAGCTTGTGCAGGATTTTGTAGGGCCCAACCCAACGGTGTAACAAAGATTCACTCAAACCCGGGCGTCGGATGGGGTAGTACAGTAGTACTAAAGAATTCACTGGGTATTCCACCAAGATCCGGCCTTCATCATAAGCTTTTTTCTGACGGGTTTGTGCTATGTGTAAATTGTGAAGAAGGGCTCTACGAAGAAGAGGTTGTTGTTGCTGGAGATAATGTAGCCAGTCAACCGCATCTGCTTTGGATGGTGTGAGTTGTAATGTTGCCATATCAGGAGGAAGGCGAGGATCGCGCCCATACAAAGCTCGAAAAGGACTAACTCGTGTGGAAGCCTGGACTGAAGTGTTGTATGCATGTACTGCAAACGGCAACACTTGATCCCAGTCTTGATGCAAAGGATCTACAAATGCAGCAATTACTTGCTTGAGTGTGCGATTTAAACGCTCTTTTAAACCATTAGTCTGAGGGTGATATGGGGAAGCAAAGAGTTGAGCTACTCCCAGACTTTTTGTTAGAATCGCGAGGACTTCACTCTTGAATTGTGTTCCTTGATCAGATAAGAGTTGTCTAGGACATCCATGGCTGAAAATAAGCTTCTGTAAGAGTGTTGTAGCGATTGTAGATGCAGTTGCATCTGGGAGCGCAATTGCCTCACACCACCTGGTTAAGTATTCTGTGATGACGAGAATATAGCGATTACCTGTAACAGATGTGGGGAAAGGGCCCATTAGATCCCAGCCCACCAGCTCAAATGCTTCACTGACCACTATTGGGGCTAGCTGTCTTGTATTCCGAGGGGGAGATTTAGTGCTTTGACATGTCTCACATCTTTGAAGGAAGTTGGAGACTGACTGCCTCATCTTTGGCCAATAATAGTGTAGGCGCAGCTTTTCTAAAACCTTGTGAAAGCCTAGATGTCCTGACATGGGATGAGCGTGATAAAATTGTAAATAGAGAGGTTGTAATGCAATAGGCACCACAATCCGCGGCTGTTGGCCCTCAGAAACATAGTGTAAAACCTGATCGAATACCATAAACCTTTGCTGATGGTTTGTGGACTGTGCTGACCGTAGCTTTTGGAGTATATGCTGAATTTCGGGGTCTTGCTGTTGCAAGGCAGCCATCTGATTGAGTGCTACTGGTAGATTTGCTGGAGGGGGGGTGAATTGTGCTACTTGGTGTTCAGCCCTAGAAAGCCCATCAGCCACGAAATTGTGGATGCCTTTGCAATAGATGATGGAGAACCGATACTCCTGCAAAGCAAGAGCCCAGCGTAGTAATCGCCCAAGAGGGTGGTGCTTTTGCAACAGATGAATGAGAGGCTTGTGATCTGTTTCGACCATTACCTGCGTCCCATGAAGGTAAGGATGTAGCTTGTGAAAAGCCCAAACTATGGCGAGAAACTCCTTTTCAGTTGTCGAGTAGTTAGCCTCAGCCTGTGTAAGGGACCGACTGATGAATGAAATGGGCTGCCATCACAAGAGATCATCTTGCTGGAGGAGCACTGCTCCTAAACCCTGATTTGACGCATTTGTCTGAAGCTTAAATGGCTTTTGGAAATCGGGGTGAGCCAAAAGAGCTGCTTCCTTTATGACGTGCTTGAGCTTTTCAAAACTTTGCTGACATGCTGATGTCCAATTGTACCTAGTATTCTTTTTGAGCAGTCATCGAAGAGGATAGGTTATGGAAGCCAAGTTGGGGACAAAACGCAGGGCAAAATTAGCCATTCCTAGAAAACTTTGGAGTGTTTTAACTGTAGTTGGAGGAGGGTAATCCTGAATGGCAACTATTTTTGAAGGATCCATTTGTATGCCTGCTGCGGAGATGATAAAACCCAGAAATTTAAGCTTGGTGCTGCCCCACTTACACTTTTTGAATTGCAACTGGAGTTTGGAGTCCTGAATTCTCTTCACGACTTCCCGCAATACTTCTAGGTGCTGGTCCCAACTCTGTGTGTGGATGAGAATGTCGTCTAAATACACTAAGACCACGCCCTGTTCGATGAGATCGCCAAAGATATTATTGGCTGTTCTCTGGAACGAGCTTCCTGCATCAGATAGACCAAACGGCATTCTTGTAAATTCGTACAAACCCATAGGTGTTCGGAAAGCAGTTTTGTGGGCGTCAGATGCGTGCAAAGGGATTTGCCAATACCCGGAGGCCAGGTCAAGGGATGTGAAGTATTGCGATTTTCCCAGTTGATCCAACAGGTCATCTATTCTAGGTAAGGGGTAAAGATCATGGATGGTGACTTTGTTAAGCGGCCGAAAGTCAATACAAAATCTGTAACTGCCATCTTCCTTCCGAACCAAATGGGGTTCGGAGACCCAATCACTACATGAGGGTTTAATTACTCCCTTTCTGAGCATATCTTGGACTACCAGACTGATGCGTTGTTTCTCTAAAGGAGACCTACGGCGAGAGGCCATGCGTACTGGGGGAGCATCACTGGTATTGATACGATGCGTGATAGGAAGATTGATTGGGGAATTATGTGTCCTAAACAGTTTGGGAAATTGATGTAGCATTATGCGGACGTCACGAAGACGTGTATCTTGATTTACAACAACATACTGTGCATGCACAAAATTTGGCCCTCGATGTGAGCAAAATATTGAAAGGGGAACTGTGTTTGGCAAAATTAAATGCTGAGAATCAAAGTGTAATTGAGCTTTGGTCTTAACAAACCAGTCACAACCTAATGTAATGGGAAACAACTGTCTAGGCAAAACATAAAATGCATGAGTGAATTGTTTGTGGGCTATTGTGAATGTGCAAAAAACTTGTGAGTGGGAATGATACTTTTGATTGTTGTCTCCAAACAACACAGTGATTGGAGGAGCTGTGCTGGTGAGAAGGCCTAATCGCTGGACTAGCTCCTGACTAATAGAAGAGATTGTACTCCCAGAATCTAGAAGTGCCTCATGTGACGTGTCCTCGATTTGAACTGGCAATGAACACACCATGCGCCCGGAAGATGTTGCTGCTTGAATATGCGGGTGATGCTCTTCCACCACCGTCCCGCCTAGATGTTTTCCTGCAGTTCTGCTAGGGCAGCAGCATCAGCCAGTTGAATTTGTGCATTTTGATGTTTTTGAGTTGCTTGGAGCCGACGAAAATGCCGCCTAATGTGGCCATATGTGTTGCAGTAAAAACACTTGGGACGTCCTTGAGCATCACGATCAGGTAATGCTCTCCTGCAGGTCTTTGAGCAGAAGGTTGCGATGTTAACACAGTAGAAATGTCAGATTGCAATGTACCTTCAATGCATTGTGCAATTTGAATAGCCGCATGAAATGAAGTAGGGCCCTGATCACGAACACGTCGAGAAATGTCATGTCGCAGACGAGGCCAAAGAAAGAAGAGTTTCATTTCCTCGGACATGGTAGGGTCGGCGCGAAGAAGCAGTTGATTCATTTTGACAGAAAATTGGGCGACAGGCTCTAATTGTTGTTGTTTTAAAACATGCAGTTGTTGTAAAGCACTCTGGGTAATGTTCTGGTGAGCAAAATTTTGAATTAGTAAAGATTTGAGCATACCCCAGTCACTTTTCACGTCCTCCGGTTGCTGGATGAACCAAGTCGCGGCCACGCCTTCGAGAAGAGTGCGTGCTTCCATCGCTTTGCGATCATCAGACCAGCGATGATAACTGGCCACGTTATCGAAGTGGTCCAACCATGTGAGGACATCTTCGGTCGAAAACCCCGAAAAAGATTTGGGCCTAATCTTGGAATCGGGTTTCTGCGTATGTGGAGCAGCAGTGGACAGGTAATTGAGCAATGCCTGATTTGTGTGGCTAACATGAAGCATCATGTTGGAGATGGTCTGCAGCATTTGCTCCATTTGTGTGTTGCTGGTAGTGAACTCAGGATGCATAGATGCATCCTCATAGTGAGGAGAGCTGGGTGCTTGGTGTGGAGAGAGAGGATGACTCATTTTCTGGGCAAGAATGAGATGCACAGGGGCGGGCTATGCTGGAGAGCAACAGATAGATGTCTGCTGCCCGTCTCCTCCACCAATGTGGAATACACAGTGCGTTTGATCTCAAGATTGGACTCAAAACCTCTGCCCTCGTTCAGGCCCGCGTTCTTTCCTATATAGCATGTACCCCCTACATCAAGATACACTTTCTTGCCTTATAGGCTTACATCAGCACTGGCCGGTACTGCCAGGTGGACTTACTCCACAATATATATATATAAATATAGGGAGTCAAATGAGGGGGCCCTCATTTGTTTTAATTGATGTAAGACTATTTATAAAAATGAAGGAAAAGTGCATGTAGAAAAATGGTAATTTAGTTAAAGAGAATGACTGGGTGAAAGGTATTTTTTTTGGTGATTTTTTCTCGAAGTGGGTTCACATCAAGATTTGGAGAGGGTTGCATGAAAATATTATTTATATAATAAAGAGTATGCGCACTGGTAAGAAAAAATATGGTAATGTGAGTATAAAATACTTAGGAAAATAACACCCACACCTAGGTAGAAATATATAAATAAATACCAAAAATAAATATAACAAAAACCCCTATATTTAGGCCCTATATAAAATGAAATCTTTACACACAAATGGGCCATAATATATGTTTATCTTTTGTTTTTATTTATTATTTTGGTTCAACTAGCCCAATTACTAGCTAGCTAAGAGTTTTAAGAAGATATGGGGAAAGTCCCCTAACTCACACACGCCTATGTACAGTGAAAGGGTGAAGATAGCCACAATGTTTGAGTGATTTTGATAGGGTGAGATAGATCACTATGGAAATTTTGGATAAAACGACTATCATTAGCCCTCCCCTAGGTTGATGGTACATGTACCATCAAAAGGCATCTTTTCCAATGAGAGCGGTTCCAGGCTATTTGCGATGTTTTGTGCCTCAAAAAAGTCTTCATTTTGTAGTTCTTCTTCACCTTGTCTTGAACTACTGACACAAACCAAACTACAAGACTTACATGATGATATAGATTCTTGGTGATGCTCTTGCAAATCCTTTGGTAAAGTGCGACTCAAGTAGGGATTTAGTCGGTACCCATTCGCCTTCTTAGGATGCTCCTTGCTATCTAAATCCATGAGCTAATAATAGCTTGAACTAAAAGTTATTTTGACCACATACGGACCTTGCCATCTGATCTTGAATTTAGCATCAAACCTATTGTCAAGTTGATACCCACCTTCCTTGATACCCTTGTCCTTAACCTTCTTATCAAGCTTTTCCTTTGCTTGCATAGCTTTCCTATTGTAGCACTCGTAAGCTGCTTCTGTTTTCCACTCAAGCAGCTTAGCTAAAGTAAGAAGTCAATCCACATGCATCTTGATCTCCTCCCGTCCCTCTGTTGTGGAGCCGCGTTGTTAGAATGTTGAGCTCGATAGGCTAAAAATCCTCATGACCATAGACCAAGTGAAATTGCATGAACTTTGTGGCTTCCCTATATGTGGTTCCATATGCCCACAAGGCACCATCCAAGAAGTCATCCCACAACTTTGTCTTGTTTTGCACCATATTTCTAATGATGCCTGTAATGACACCATTAGACTTCTTCACCAAACCATTTGACTGTGGGTAGTAGGATGTGCTATGACGATATAGAATGTGAAGCTCTTCACAAAATTTTGTGAGTAAACCCTTCTTGAACTCTGAACCATTATCAGAAACAATATCTCCAGAGGTGTGCCAAATCTGCAACAAATACTAGTGTAGACAAACCTGCTCACTGTTTTCCCATTTACCCTTGCCACACTTTGAGCCTCTACCCACCTAGTCATGTAATCTACATCCACTAGAATGTAGAACTTACCATTTTTTGTTCTAGATAGAGAACCCATAGCATGAATGCTCCACTTTTCAAAGGGTCCATTTGCAAGCACAATTTGCCTTGGACCATGTACCAATCTCCTATTCCCATTTACTTGACAGTTGTGACAACTTTTACACCAATGTTGGACATCCACATGCATGCTTGGCCAAACATACCCCGCAAGAAAAATCTTCTTCACAGTTAACTCTTGAGCAAAATGACCGCCACATGCCTCTTCATGCAAACCTTTTAGAATGGCTGGAATTTCCTTGATAGTTGGTACTCTTTTGCACACTTGATCCTTCGCTCTTTGATAGAGGGAGCCTTCTAGGAAGAGATAAGAACTTGCCTTCTTCATGAGTCTCCTCTTCTAAGTTTTTGTGAAGTCTAGTGGAAACTCGCCCTCCAAAATGTAGCCAATAATGGGAGCCAATGATTCCAATCCTTGGTATCCCGGCTGCTTGACAGTTGCTACCACCATGATGACATGCACTTCTCTCTTAACACATGTAATTGCTTGTTGTGCAAGTAAATCAACATCTTCATTTTGTTTCCTAGGAATATGATATAGTTGCACTTCTTCAAACTTAAAATTTGCACTATAGGAATATTCTTGCATGCCCAAAAGCTTAAAATTTGCTTCACAATGAGAACTGCATCCCCTTTTACCATGAGACGTTGTATACCTTGGCTAATGTACATCTTCAAACCATGAAGCAGTATGTCTTACTCTGCTTCATTATTGCTAGTCGAGCGTGGTAGATTGACCTTCTCTTTCATGACCACCTCTCCACTTGGATTGAGCAATAGTAGCCCTCCCCCGGCTTTTCCTATGGCTCGTCAAAAAGATCCATCAAAGAAGAAGGTAAATGCATTAGGGATACTTTTCGATGGTGGAAATGGTAGGGCCCTTACTTCAGGCACTTTACATGCACCCTATAAGTGAGAATCCCTACCAATTGTGCACGTACACTATCTTCTACCTTGAAAGAGTATTGGAACTCTTGCAATTCCATAATCCACTTTGAGATACTAGTACTAAGATTCATTTGAGATGACACCCAAGGAAACAAACTTTTTGCAATGACAATTACAAAAGGTTTTGGTAGCAAGTAGGATCTAAACTTTCTCACCGCAAACATGAGATTAGGCGTCATGAGTTCAGCTTCTTTGTAGCCTCTCTTCAAAGCATTCATGACCCTACTAGAAAATTAGATGGGTCGCACCCTGGTACTATGGGGATCTTGTTGTAACAAAAGAGTCCCAATAGTTTCCTTCCCAACGCTAGAGCTAACAAAGAATGTGTACTCCCAACAAGGAGGCATGATTGTTGGGTAGTTCTAACAGAATGACTTTAATGTTACAAAAATATTCTTCAAGCTCATTAGACTGAACAAACTCAATTTGTTCTATCAATTTTTGCAAGGGGTGAAATAACTCCGAGGCTAAGTGAATGAAGCGTGACATATGCTTTACCTTTTGAATGAATGAGATGACCTCCTTAAGACTCTTGGGTGATTATAACTCAATAAGAGCCTTTGCCTTTGAAAGATCCACCTCAATGCCTTTGTAAGAAATTTGTGACCAAGCTAGATCACCTCGTCCTCACCTATATGGAATTTGTCAGGATTGAGTTGACCTCCCACGTCGTACAATTTATTTAAACCTTCTTCTACCCTCTGTAAGTGCAATGATTTTGAACTATAAATGCAAAAGTCATAAATAAAAACCCCAATTTACTTTATAAAAAATGCTTGAAACACCATGTTCATGAAGCATTTGTCAGGCCAAATGGCATGACTCTGAAAGCATAACAACCCCAAGGAGTGATGAAGGTTGTTTTCAATTGATCCTTTAATGAAATCCCTATCTGAAAGTAACCTGAGTATCCATCATACACAATGTACTTCTCATGACCGGCTACCTCATTTAGTATCTCATCCTAAAATGGGAGGGGAAAGTGGTCTCTTTTTGTCGCTTCATTGAGTGGACGGTAATCCACACACACCCTCCACCTGCCGTTCTTCTTGGGAGTGACAACAAAAGGAGAGACCCACTCTAAATTCTCCATTGGATAAATGAAACCTACTACTAGAAGCCTTTTTACCTCCTTGAGTAGAGCCTGCTCCTTGATAACTCCTAGCCTTCGTATCTTCTGAGCTTTAGGTGTGGCCTCCGGCTTTAACTAAATATTGTGTTGAACAACATCTACTCCACGTACATTTGTGTAGTATTTAGCAAAAAACTTAGGAAACTTTCGTAGCACACCTTTAAACTCCTCTCTTTCTTTCTCTATAAGTGTTGTTGATAGCATACCTTCTAGCATCCCTTCATCTTGCACATCTTGGTTCTCTTGAGGACCTACCTCCTCCAAACCTTGACAAGAGGTCTCTTCGACGTTGTTTTTCTTAAACCTCACCCCCATGAATTCAATGGAAGGCGATCCCTTGCATGCATATTCTTGAGATGGTGTTTTTTAACCAGTGGATTGTAACATATCTTTTGTATATGCAATGCACTTTGGTACAACATGTATCAAGATTTTCTTTGAGCTACAAGGTTGGTGGATTATTACAAATGTTTGTTAACCACCGGAATCCACTTCTAGTAGTCATGAGTCGGGCTTGTTGGTGCAATAGGAAAAGGGTAAGAGTAATCGCCGATGAGAGGTGCACTCTAACTAGAACATTCAAGGGTTAGTTGGCTAAGCATGGGTGCCCAAGTGTGAATGGGCGAGCTCATAAAAAAGTCACCTAAACTTAAAAATCACTTATTCTCTCATTTGTGCAATTGAAGAGTGCTCTTGCTCCATCTCCTTCTTCTTCTTCATCTCCTTGTGTGTGTGTATGCATGAGAGAGAGAGAGAGAGAGAGAGAGAGAGAGAGAGAGAGAGATTGAGCATTGTGACAACACGGCGGCGGCGAGGAGGTTGAGCGCGGCACAGCAGTAGCTCCCTCTTCTTCGCAGCAAGGAATCCTCCACGAAGGCAAGCATTGGGCGGTGAGTGACACACCCTTGCTCTCTTGAGCTAGATTAATCTCGTTGTGTGCTTGTAGCCATTTATGGCTAGCACACAGTGTACGACAAGTCTCTTGCTTTGACACATGCGACATATGCACACATTTTTGGCACCATAGCCGGGGAGATGCCCTGCACTAGGCTTGAATATAACTCTATGCTACTTTGTGGTGCAATATGAGATGTAGGAAAGGTAGAGAAAGAAGGTGTATGGATGTTGAGAAGGAATTGTGAACTTTGTTTTTGCTACAGTGTATTGTTTTCTATTAATAAATTGTTAGATTTTTTTGCTACGATGTACTGTTTTCTGCTGATAAGGTGTTAGATTTAAGGTATTAGATCTATAATATTAGATCTGTAAGGTGCAATAAGTAGATCTGTTAGTTGAATCCTTGAAACCCTTTGAATCTAAAAAAATCTCCTTTGAATGTTGGATGTCTTACTTATTTTGGAAGCCCTTGAGAAGCTTTGATTTCTTTGAAGTTGAAGTGCTTGAAGATCAAAATGAATAAGGCCTTTGAAATTGAAATCCTTGAAGCTTTGATAGCTATGGATTTTCCCCTTTTGGAGCACCAAAAAGGAAAATTGCCTACTGTTAGAATTGCTCCTTATTGTGGTGCCATTCTTACTGTATGGCCGTTCTTCACCCACACAATGACTAGAAATTTTATTTTTAGGTTTATGTCATTTTAAAAAGCACATTGCTTTTCCAAAATGTCAAAAAGCATGAAAAGCTAAAAATAGTATAAAAAGTAAGATTTGTTAAAATTGAAGCATGGATTTTCCTCGTCCATCCAAACAAGAAAACAGACTCACTTTTTATGAAAAAGAACCAAAAGGCATGAAAAGATAAAAATAGCATGAAAAATACTCAAAAAGTTATTTTTTAACAAAATTAAACCAAAACATCATCTGAACTCATAAATTAAGGAACCGGCCGTGCTTTTTATAAAAAAGTATTGAAAAACATAAAATACAAGAAAAGGCTAATTTTTATTTCCATAAAATAACCAAGTGTACGTTTGACATATTGAAACATGAAAACGACTTTACTTTTCATTAAAACCTTACAATATTGTCAAGCGAGTATCTAAACCAAAAATTTTAAGAAATAGACATTGGAATCTAGTTTTCCTATTTTTAAAAGACACCCAAGATTTAGGTATCTTACATCCTTCCACACTTGAAAAATTCAAGGTATACTCATCTCAACATAAATATATCAAATACGTAAGTTTAAACTCACTAAAAATATAAGCTACATTGACTATTCCAGAAGACATTCACTTATGATCGTGTCCTGAAGAGATTTTGGTTGCAATAGTATGGTATATTGTTGGAGCATTAGCAGGTCCAAAAGGCACTAAAAATTCTTCATTTTCTCATTGATTTGCAACGATTACATAGACACAAACATTTTATGGATTTTCTCCACCTCGAGCATTCTAAGTTCTATTTGTTTGAGTTCCTCCTTGATATTGTCGATTTTCTCTTGAACGAGGTGGTATGTTCTTGTTGGGTGGTCCATTTCTTGTAAAGATCAAATTATTAGGTCTGCAATTCCCTTGGTTCTATCGTGGTCTCTAATCTTGTTGATACAATTTTTGTTGTGCTTTATTAAGTATAGACCAAGAATTTTTGAAATTCCTATTAGTGTTTGTACTTCTAGCATCATTTTGTCTTGCAAGTTCATAGTTTTTTACTTCAGATATGAAGCTATCAACAAGCCCTTGTTCCTCCTAAAGCTCCACTGTGGAGTTGGAACTGTGGTGGGATCAACATCTTCAAGCATTAAGAAATCAAGTGCTCCAATCATCGTTGGCACTAAATTTGGCAGATCATCTTCTATTATTTTTTGCTTGCCCTTTATTTGTTCCTGAGCTGTTGCTAGGGCTTCTTGTAAGTCAGCTATTTGCTTTTCTCCTCTTCTATCATAATAGAGAGTGAGATATCTCTCCTTTGCATCTACTCCAGCTTGAGCTTCATCTCTATGTCCTTGTTGTATTCCTCTATGTCTTGCAAGCTGGTAGGTTGGCGTATCAAAGATTCCGACTTGCTCGACCTTTTTCTTTCCAAATCCTCTTCTCGGTAAATCTTTTCTAACTCTGTGAGAGGGTCTTTTCCATAGAAAGGATTCTTTTTTCTCAGTTTCAAATGAGGGTTTGGTTGCCAAAACTCCTTAAAGTCTCCCTGCAAACCTCTTTCTCTCTCAAAAGCCTCTTTCTCTTTATCTAGTCTGCTTGTCCTCTGTGAGGGCTCTTAAAAAATGTAGACTCTTTTTTCCGATCATTAATCCATCTTCTATTTTCCATTATCCATTGTCTTATTTTCTTCTTCTTATTCTGGGTCAAGATCACTTTCATCAAAAACTTGGTCTGCAGACTCCTCCCTGGGTGTGAGATCCCCAAACCCGCCGACACCAAAAGCGGAATGGGATCCTTGACAGGTCTCTAGGCCTAATAAAATCAGAGTCTCTAAACAAGAAGAATCCAAGGATTATACTTTTACCATTAATAATGGTTTAGGTTTATAGCCCTAGAAGGAGACCTAGTCCTATCTTGTCATGGATATGGGACAACTTGTTGAATTTCTAAAACTACTCCGGCCCTATAACTTCCTTCATTCGGATAAGGTTTCCTTAGCCAACACTTTTTAACCCCTAACATATGTGAGGGCACAGCCCGCTGGTGGATTCCTCTTCCAAGTGGAGAAGTTTCTAAACACTTTCAGTGCACAGGAATGGATAGTTACCTGACTAATTAGGTCCACCTGTCTTTTATTGAAAACCTTAGTCAATCCCCACTTACCACCCCGCACTCACACATGTTGCTTTGTTATTTGATTACTACCACATTCTTGTCACAATTAAAATAATGATTCCTTTTATCCTTCATAATTGAATTCCATTAAAACAGTATTAAAAATAGTATTGAAAACATTCTTAGCAAACATACATCTTTAGACTTAAGACAAGGTACTGTCATTTTAGAGTAACTATGACCAGTACTGACTTGTCTCAAGACCACCTATACAGGGGTGAAAATGGCACCCATTCCTTATTTATAAAAACCGGGGTGGAAAAAGTCATCACCCAAAATCCGGGCGCCCATATGCCAACCGATTGCCCATACAACCGAGTGGTTCCTCTAGGATAAACTCGATATCCTAAGTAATATCCCCAAACACAGACAAGCATGGAGTAAAGACTCCACGCACACTGAGGAAACCGACTCATCTATGGCAAAATTGCCATAATTATTCGTCACCTAGAGTAAAAATATTCCAAGGAATTAGAGGTGTCTTGAGACAAGCTGTTTTAAGGATGATCAAACATTTCTTTCCTAGGTCAATCAGTCGTAGCCCAAACATTTCTTTCGTATTTACAACCAATGCTCATTGGTTTCTTGGAAGTTACCTTTCGTTTACCGCCAGTTACTCCTTCCTAGTTCTTACGTATGCAATGTTAATTTATAAAAGAACTTTAGGCTATTTAAAGAACTAAATGAACAAATGGAAATCCACCTGTGTGACTGGTCAGCCATTTGCTGCTGTGCTAGCGCCTATAGAGTCTCCTCTATAGGCCTATGACTAGGCCCAGCCTCATGGTCATGGGTTGCTCTAGTCCTTTTGGATTGGATCCTCTTCATCGGAAAGAGGATTTCGTCTGGTCCTTTTTGGACCCATATTGGTAGCCTTTATAAAAGGATACGTAATCGATTAGAGAATTAAATGAATAATCTCTTTTCTTCCTTTTATCCAAAAATAGGGACTTTCGGAGTAAATAGGTATCTTTATTAAATATTTGGGTGAGATATTTCTCATGTAGCTTCCTGGTAGTATTATTATTCTCGCATAATTATCTTATAATTATCAAAGCTATTTTACTAAATTCCTCTTTTAATTTATATTCCAAAATATCCTATTTTGGCCTTAGTAATTTATGAATTACCTATCTGCTAGTGGGGTATTTTTCCTAGGTGGATTTTTATATATTATAACTCTAGTAATTATCTGGCTAACTGATAAATTGATTTACAAATTTCCCTTCTAAATTTATGGTCCAATCTAGACAATATTTAGCTAAGATAAGTTGTTCTACTAACTATTTGGGGTTAACTTAATTTTTCCAACCTTCAAAAGTTGTTTCCTATCTTTGGTAATTATTGTGTAATAATATAAATTAATTTACTAATTTCCTTTCTCCAATTTATAGACAAAATTTGATAATATTAGCTAAGATAATTAGCTAAACTAAATATCTGAGTATGATCTATTTATCTCAAATTTTTAATAGTAATTTGTACCTCTGATAATTATTATATGATTATCTAAGTAATTTCTCTAATTTTCCCCTATATGTTTTTCCTAAAAATAGATATTTTTGGCCTATTTAATTAGGTAAATTAATATCTTGAGTATACCCTAATTATTTTGGCTTCTTAATCATAATTCTACCTCTGGTAATTACTGAGTAATTATCTACGTAGTATTTCTAGTTTCCTCTTTTTATCTAACCTCAAAAATAGTGTTTTTCCACTAAGATAATTAGCTAAATTTATTTTTTGTGGTTATTCTAATTATCATAGGTTTTTAAAGATGTGTTTTAACTCTAAAAATTATCTCAAAGCCTTTTAGTTTAATTTGCTAATTTTCCCCTTGAATGTTCCCTTAAAAATAATGTTTTTCTACTAAGATATTTAGCTAAAGTAATTATTTGTGGTTAAGCTACTAATCACGGGTTTCTTAAAATGTATTTTAACTCTAAAAATTATCTAAAAGCTTTTTAGTCTAATTTGTTAATTTCTCCCTATAAATTTTCCTTAAAAATAGTGGTTTTCTACTAAGATAATTAGCTAAACTAAATATTTGTAGTTAAGATAATTATCACGAGTTCCTTAAGATGTGTTCTAATTGTGGAAATTATCTCAAAGCGTTTTAGTTTAATTTGCTAATTTCCCCCTTTAATTTTTGACTAAAAATAGATAAATTATGCTTAAATAATTACAAAAACTAAGCAAAAAATTAAGAGATAATTTTCCTAGTATCTTAAAAGTTTAATACATCTTTAATAATTATCTTATATCAATTCAGATTCTATCAAAATTCTGTTCTGAAAATTTCTAAGCATAGTAAAGTCATATTACGGTTCCAAAAATACCAATATTTGCCATAGCTGGATAATTCTACATTGTTTTCTTAACAAGCAGGTTAATTTGATCATGCTTTGTACAATTTCTAATATCTCAAAAACTAAAAACCTTACAATGGGACCCTCATCACTTTCTTCATTGCTCTTGACTGGAGCTTGATGGTCTAGTTTTTTCTTTGACCTTCAAATAAGTAGTGGCAGCTCATCTTTTTCTTCTTGTCCTTCTTAATGTTCTTCATTCTTCATGCTCACAACCGAATCTTGCAGACATAGTATTCTCTTTGACTTTTGAATAACTAGTGGCGGCTCATCTTTGCCTTCTTCTCCTTCTTCATTTTTTTCATTCTTTAGTCCGGCTTCCGAAGAGGTGTTTTGGTATGATGATGGCAGTAAATTATATGCCATTGCCACCGCATGGTAGGAAATGCATGTCAGTACCTCTCGTGCTTCCAAGTACTTGATACCTTATGTATTTTTGGTGCTCTTCAAAGTGTTGAGCAGGTAGGAGGCATGATCTATCAGCATTGGCAACTTAGTCTTTAAGGAAGTGGTAAATATTGATGCCATTGCATGGTTTAGGCATGTATATCTTGGTGGTCTCTTGGTTTAGAAGTGGAAATGTTTGTGAAATAAACTGGTGGGCTCCTCCATCGGCTTGTGGATTATATCTTGAAATGTTGTCGTGGCAATGTTCCAGGTAAATATCCCCATTCTTTTCTTTTCCTTCGGCCACATTGATTCCCCTTCAATTGGTAGTTTGAGAGCCTCGACCACTATCTCCTTTGAGATGTTTCCTTCTATTGGTTGGCTCCATAGAATCTGATATGTGAGTTGTCCCATCTTCTTGTATGGAGTTTAGCAGTTCATAGGCTCTTCGCAAATCTACGCCACAAGGTGCCATATGGTAAAAAGATTAAAGGCAAATCTTCATGTGGGCTTTGGAGCTTCAGCCACATTATACATCTCTTTTGGCATCATTTGAAGTTTTACTGCCTGGTTATATGTTGTTCTGAACTGGCCGTGGAAGATGACCACATGATTTTTGTCAATGAGATCTCTCGCAAAAGTACTTGATGTAAAATCCCACAAAAGCCCAAGGAAACCCCTTCCAATCCAAAAAGTGTAAAGCTACATTCAAGGCAACGAACATCAAGTACAACCTCCCTAAGCCAGGAAAATGCAAAAAAGATGAGAAAATTCTACAATAGATAAGAAGAGTGTTTAATATCTATTGCTCCTAGATGAGTCCAAAAGTGCTAATTCTTATTTCCATCAACTTCATCATGCCCTCACAAGGCTACAAATCAATTTTGGGACTATTTGGACACACCAAAATTTTGCACCAACACTTAGTCATTTCAGAAGCATTCCAATAAAAAAGCGATCTCAACCAGGCATTCATGCATCCAAATTTTCCCAAACAATCATATATATTTTCAATGCCTACAACCCATGTGCATAGCCCAAATCCATGTTTGAAGCCAAATCACACCCTACATAATAAGCACTCTTAAAATCTATGATGTTATTTTTTTGCCAAAGCATGTATTGAAAGTTTGACTTCTTGGTTATATGTTGTTTTAAACCGGCCGTGGAAGATGGCCACATGATTTTTGTTGATGAGATCTCCCCCAAAAGTACTTGATGCTCCATTGCCTTGAATGTAGTTTTACTCTTTTTTGGATTGGAAGGGGTTTCCTTGGGCTAATTTTGGGTATTTCGGAAGCTTTGGTGCGTTCTTTCATGGTGTGATCATGAGATGAGTGATTTTTGACATGTGAGGGGGTTCAAGGCCTTGATGCATCATGTGGACAAGGTGTATAAGGAGAAAATTTCAAGTTGAGTCATTTTGGAGTCAAAAGATAAACTATTATCTACCCTTGCAAAAATTTAGCCTACTCAACTTTTAATGTTGCACACTTGTCCTACAAGCCTAGTAAGTAACTTTTAGCCCTAATTTGAATTGATTTTGATCTCCTAAAGTTTTTTTTTGCACTTGGTCCTCTGACTTTGGAGGTTTTTCTCACACTTAATGAGGGTCACTTTTCTTGCATCCAGTTTTGGGGGTGGTGTCCCATATGTCTTGAGGAGCGGCCTTATCAATTTTGGTACCTTTTGGAGTGGTTTTGAGACCCTTGCTAAAAAATCACGCTTTGTGATGTTCCGAACCAATTTCTTTTTTTTGAGGCCCCAACTAAGATTTCCATTTGGTTCCACCCAGGTACATTGGTTATGACACCTATGTGGAAGTCTTCTATGAGGTAAGATTGTGATTCCGACTCCGAGCCAAATTTCAACTTATTATCTATAGACCCCCCTAGACTCAATCAAATGTTCATATGAGTCATATGGAATGTTTCATTAGTACTTTATATGCCCCCCTTCAAGTTTGCTGGTCAAGTTTGGCCCACAAATTTGGTCGCTACAATCATTTTTGACTTTTCTTTCTCACGAAGGTTTTGCTAATCTAGGGCTTTCTCGAGCTATTTGAGCCTAAAAGTAAGTTCAAACAAGCTTGTTAGGAACTTACCCCTCATGTCTCGTGCAAGATTGTGTAGCATAGAAGCTAGTAGGAGTCAAAAAAATGCACGAAATAGGGCTCAGAGGGCTCTCTTCAAGAAGACAAAGTAGAAATGAGATTAGTTTTGGCCTACCTTGGATATACATACCTGAGCTTCCCGACTCATTTTCTCTAGAGCTGCCCAATTAGTCTTGCTAGACTGTGAAGTACATTTTCCTTTTCAAAAGTTCTTATTTGGACATCGATTGCTCCTTTTTTGAGAATTTCACCAAATCAGGCTTTGCGAACCCAATTTAGGCTTTCCGTCACCGTCGTCAAAGTTGAACAAGATTTGACATGCCGATTTGTCTTCCCTATCTGATCCCAAGACATCTTCCATTTCTCCATATGAGCTTGTTTACTATTTATTTTCTTTTTTTGACTCTTTTTATGAAAAAATTTAAAAGAAAATTACGAGGTTAATCCAAAAAACAAAAAAAAACAATCCAAAAATTATCTAAACACACATAAACACTAGACTTGGTCATATTTTTGTGGAATTCTTTATTTTGATCACCATTCTGGGAAAAAAACACATAAAAAGAGTAAAAATTATAATATTTTTGGCTTTTTTGGCAACATTTATACTATTTACACACACCTAGGGGTTATCATATTAAACTATCCCCGTTCTCTTTATTTATAAGGGAATCTTTCTTGGATTGCAAAAACTCACATGTTAACATACAAGCCCTTCAAAACATTGCTCTTTTTCTAGTCGGTTTCACCTATCTTGGTCTACATTCAAACTGCCTCCCCCGTCCTTTTTGGAGTCCTCTGGGATAATAGGGTAAAGCCCAGATAGTGTATTGCCTCGATAGTCAAGTCATGTCTATGCTTAGCTAGTATTAGCTCTATTATGCTATTAATGTCAATGCAATTCAAATTACTATGTTGTGCAAGAGGAGGGTCTTGAGAAAATAGCTCAAGGGCTATCGGCATCGAGGTATCCTGTTGATTAAATCTCTTGAAAAGTAGATTTTGGAGCAATTGTGCTTGTTCTTTGATGGTTTGTGGCAAACAAACATCTATTTCCATGAAGTCATTTTGAAATGATGCGAGTGTTGTTTTGGTGGATGCTAAAGCTTTGATATCCACTTATAAGCCACCTTTCTTGGTGTCAATGACTTTAAAATAGCCTTAGGTTTCCATTTGTACATTGGTTTGGGTTGTGGCATGGCTTCAAACTGCCTTGTTGGTATCCACATCCACTTAGACTGATGTAGCTGATGTAATTGACGTGACTTGTTTAGCTAGGGTTGTGGAGGTGCTGATTGTGATTTCTTCTGGTTGATCAAATATTTCTTGGGCATCAAATTGGATTAGGATTTTTTTGCAATTGATCTGCTCTCATGTCTTCTAGAAATTTTTGATTTGTCAAGTATTCTATTAGATATCTACTCTAGTTTGGTGTAACGGATATCTGAAATAACATTTCATGTGGAATGATTTATCTTTCTTTACATTGGGAACAATTGTCTACATAGGCATGAACATCTTTCCATAGTAGGCCAATAGACTCCTAGCCATGTTAGTCATTGTAAAGTTTGATCTTCTTCAAAATGGATTCCCACTACTATTGTATGAGCCTGATTTGATTAGTCTACTTGTTCCTCAAGGCTTATGCTCATAAGTAGAGTACTATCGTTTTTCTTCCAATATAAACTTTCTGCTAGAAACTACTTTATCAATCATGGTGTATTAGGAAGTGGGATCTGTAAATCTACTTGAGATATGGTCATCAAAGAGATAAGATCTTCTAACCATCTAGGAATCATTTCCATGGAGAACAAATAAGCATATGCAAATCATCATCCACTCCTTTTGGAGGTTCTTTGAAAGTGGTTCTTGAAAGGTGATATGCTCATTGATGCATGGTTCCCTTCTTGACTACCACTATAAAATCAAACTCTAGTAGGATGATAAACCATCTTACAATCCTCCCAGTATTGCATGGCTTTTTTACCAGATAAAGTACGGTTTTGTGGTCCACAAAGAAAAACTTATTAGCCAATAAGTAGTGCCAGAAGTATTTCATCGCATACACCATTCTAAGTCCTTCCCTTTCAGACATGGTGTGGTTTTTTTCTGCTATGTTTAACTGCCTACTAGCATATGAAATTGGGAAATCCATTGTCCCCTCTCTTGGTTGGGCTAGTATGCAACCAATAGGCAAATTTAAAGTATCCACATTAACATGGAAATCTTTGTTCCAGTCTAGGATCTTCAATATTGGTGCTAATTACAAGGATTGTTTAAGCTCTTTTCAAACTTCAATCCATGGGAAATATTTTTCTTTTTAACCCGATGAGATCAGGTGTGTGGATCCTAGGATGGTGGATCCAACGTTAATGTGGGGGTAATATTCATTGTTCTACACTTGCCTTGGAATTTACGTCCTATTCTTGTTCCAAAAGCTCACCTTCGAAAGTTGGTTGATCTGCTTAATGAAAATATTATGATGGGAATTTTGGAACCCTCTTGTGCCCCTTACTCTAACATGTGGTTTATGGTTCCCAAGAAGAATGGTACATTCAGGTTCATACAATATATGCAAAAAGTGAACAAGGTAGCCATCACAAATATAGGAATAGATCCAGTGGTTGATGATTTTGTAGAAGATTGTGCAGGTAGATCCATATGTTCCATGGGAGACTTGTATCTAGGCTATGATCAATTACAATTGACTATGGAAAGCAAAGATTTGACAACCATGCATACACCTTTGGTATTGGTAAGAATGTGCACATTGTGAGTAACCAAATGACTAGTTCAGTTTCTCACATGATGAATCAAATGAACAAAGTGTTGTATGATTTTATCCCTTAGAGTTACCATGTCTTTTATGAATGACATGACGAGTAAAGCATGCGAAGAGGGTGAAAAAGATAAGGTCAAAGATAATAGGGAGTGCAAATAGTTAATGGCTAACCATATTGTTGATTGTGATAGGGTATTATCTAGTCTTGAAGAGGTGAACCTTACACTCTTAGGCCAAGAGTCTTTGTTTGGGGTAAGAAAGTGGATGCTATTCAAAGGATGAAATTGACATGCAATTCATTTACAAACGTGCAAATATTCTTAGGTGCATGTGTCTTTTACTTGATATGGCTACCCCATTTTGCTCATGTTGCAAAGTTTTTATATCAATTTCTCAAAAAGGATCGAAAGTTTGTCTGGAAAAAATAAAACTTGAAGGTTGTTTGCAAACTAAAGAAGATGTTACAAAAGGATCCTACATTAAGGAAAATAGACTACAAAAGCAAGAAGCCAGCTATTGTGATGGTTGACAGGCTACAGGTATTGGGTGGGCTATTGGGTAGGATGATGAGTAGGGGAAAAGTTATGTTATTAGATTTGGTGCCAAAGTATCAAGTGCATTGCAAATAGCATATCCCTAAGTAAAAAGGGAACTTTGGTGTGTACCAACTTCCCTAATGTGCAACAAGGGTGATTTTGTAATAGTGGAGACATATTCTTTACTATTCTTGGGGATGATTACAAGTTGTTCTACACCAGATATAGCCATGCTACATTGGATTGCATACATTAAGTCATTAGATCCTGAGTTTCATTATATTGCAGGTAAGGATAATCTAGTAGCTGATATGTTGGCGAGGACTAGATTTTTAGATGAAGAGAATATAATTTTGGAAAGTGAAGATGTGGGCTTGAGGTTCTTTACCTCCTCATCAATGCATGTAGAATGTGAAAGTATGATTTATGCATTACAGTCTTATCCAAAGGATAAATATGAAGGTGAATGGTTACTGATCAAAAAATATTTGAGTACATTAAAAAGGTAGAAGGACAAGATTAATAAAGAGTTTCAGTGAATCCGTAAGAAGGCTTATGGGTATTTCCAACAGGATGGTTTTTTATGGAAGCATCCAAAGAAGCAAAGAGGTGCCCCTTAGCGAGTGGTTTGTGAGACAAGGCAACATAGCTTCATGTACTTAAAGAATTTCATGGGTCACTATGGGAAGGTCACAGGGGAGTTTGGGCCACTTTTGCCAAAAGCAAAGACCAATCTTGGTGAAACATTATGTATAAACATGTGGTACAATTTGTTAAAACTTGTGTTGTATGTCAAATGTACTCAACTATAGAGCATCATGATGGATTACATCCAACATATCTCTTCTGTGTGTATTTTAAGTGGGTGCTTGATTTGATTACCATGCCCATAGATTTATGGAAAATGAGATACATCGTGCTTGCCAGAGAAGATTTGAAAAACCAAATTGAAGGAAGGGCCTTGCAAACCAAAGCTGCAAGTGCTGTATGCAATTTTTTCCTTAATGATGTAATATGAAGGCATGGTTGTGTTAAAAAATTACTACAAATATAGGAGAGTTGGATATTGACAAAGGGAGAGACTTTGTTGCTTGTATGGGTATCAAGCTATCACTTATTGTTGCATACAATCCAAAAGGGAATTGCAAGAGTGAAAGGGGGCATCCAACTATGTGGAAGATGGTTAAGTGGTGGCTTGGCCCGTATGTGGCTTAACATGCTTTTCCTACTGCTACCTAGGTTATGTGAGATGGATGGTATGGATGTGAAGGTCCCAATTGTTGGTAAGCGTGTCAAAATATAACGAAAGATTCAAAGCTTCGAATTAAAAATGAAGGCTTGAGTGTGCCCCAAGACACGGATTTGGATGATGGATATGAGATTTTAGATGAAAATGTTTCCTTAGATGACTTCTAAAAGGTCGCACATACCAAAGGATGTGGAGGTTTGGAGGGGGTGCATGTCATGCCACTTTGCAATCATGGGATGAAAAATGAAAATCTATATGCATTTTGAATTTTTGCCAATCTTATGATCTATACCAGGATGTGTTATGAAATCAAGTTGATTGAAATGAATACTAATTGTGGGTTTTGAGGTGAAATGCATGTAGGCCAAGATGGTAAATTTTGTCAAAATGTGGTTTTATATGCCAAAAATGTAGTGCTTGGCACTCTCTCCATGCCTAGATTTACGGTTCGTCAATCGGAGACAAAACAAGGAAGGTATGGGCTATTTTTGGACCCGCCTTGAGATATGTGTCGATAGATTGAATTAAAATTAATAAGTGTTTTTTTACAACATGTGCTTTACAAAGCTCAAATTGGGCATTAACTGTTCAAACTTATGGTTTGTTGAGTTATCTCTGTAGTTTCAAACATCCATGAGCAAGAAAATTGATGTGGATGCAATTAAAGTTGTGCCCGTCACTACTTTGGTCAAATATCTGGGCCAACCAGGGTACTTGGAAATTCCTTGGTTGATTTGCATGACAAATGCAGTGCATTTGTCAAAGAAAAATTTTTGCTTGATTTTTCTTTAATCATTATCTACGGGTGCTTGGTAATACTTGGTTAAGAGGTAAGCTAATTCTGATGCTGTTATGACAAAAAAAAAAGTCTTAAAAAGCTTCTTATCTTAAATGTCATCACTTGGAATGCATTGATTGAAGAAAATGTCTACATGGCTGTGGTAGGGAAGCTTTGAGCTATCTTAAATGGGTTCTAAGGAAAGGCCTTTTTTCAAATTCTTTTGTTGATGTATGCACCTTGAAGACTTGAAGGCTTATGCAAATTCATAAAAAGATTGTTTTTCAAGGGTTTTTTGAAGAAGGATGATGTGCTTCAACGTGCTAATGGTGAAGCAAGTTCTCCTTGGCAGTTCTTTGGTTGATATGTAGACCAAGTTGGGAAAGGGAAGCAACCCGCCTTGAATTTGTTAGCTAATGTCCAATCAAATGACCACCTGTGATTTAAAGCAAGTGGGAATTCAATGGAAAAAATGGATGGCTTAGGCGTGAGTACCAAGTGATAGAGGAGCGCAAGATCTGGGGGTTCATGGGGAGTCAGGTAATGCTTGAATGGATTCTCCAAAGAAGTGAAAAATGGTCTACATGTTGTGGTTCCCCCGTTGATACCAATAACGACCAGTTTTGTGTAGCTCCCTCTACTTACTACCATGTCATCAAGAGGCTCTGCACATGCCAAGTAATAGCAACATCGCTATTGGGGGGGGACCAATTTTAGTATTTTTGAAATTGAGCATGTTAACTGGAGTTAATGGAAAGAGGTAAAGAGAGTTTCCTACATGAGGGGATGTCTAGCTCTCTCGCTATGCCTCTCCCTCATACCCAAAGCCATTTATCTCTCTCACCCTCATGAAGCTTAGGAAAGATATCTCATTTCAAACAAGCGGATCTCTTGAAATCCTTAAAAAATCTTGATAGCTCTTAACCGTTAAGGTTCCACAACCGAGGTAATTCTTCTCACTTCCAATCAAACTAGCTTAGCCATTAATCTCACTCATCTTCCCTCAAGATCTATAGCTCATCAATAATCCATAATTTATTACTCTCCCACTATCCCTCAAGCTAAAAATTCCTTAGCTCGCTCTCGATCAAGCTAGTATAGCAATATCTCTCTTCTTCTGATAACAAAGCTCCATAGCTCTTTCTATCTCATCAAAAAGTCACCATAGCATTTGTTCAGGATCATGTCTATCTCTCACCCTAATACTTATATAGAAATATACCTCTCTATCTTGGAAAATTTTCACAATCTTAATCCAAGAATATAGCTCTTGCTTTTGAGTAAGCCATAACCGTGATTTGGGGATTTTTTATTAGAGGGTTACAAAAATGCATACTGATGCAAGCGTATGCAAATGTTTTGTGATAGGGATCTCAAAAATCAAATTTTGGAATCATCTATTGGTTAACAACATCGTATATGTGTAAATTATATGTTTCTTATTGTTTTCAGTAAACACGTTCTCAACTATAATCATCTCTTGTGAATTTTCTCTGATCTTCACTATTTACTCTTATTAACCCTAAAATTATCTCTATCTACACCTTTTCTCTTGGTTTGAGCCTCTACTAAGTTCCTATCTACAACCATAATCTTGATGCTTTTCCAATTGACCATAAAGAACCATGTTCTTCAACAACACAAAAATAAGTAATGAAGCAACAGAAAACAAAAGAAAACAAAATAAGTAATGAAGCAAAAGAAAACAAAAGGAGTACCTATGACTTTCATGAGAAATAAAACACACTATTTGTTGCTTGTAGGAGAAAAATATTGTGTCAAGATCACAAGGAGATTTGTGTAGTCTATTTCAACAAAGACAAAGATCCTAAGAAATTAAGCAAGATAGGAAATTAAAGAAGCAAGGTCATGACCCATTTTTGATTCATGACATATCATCTAGTGGAGTCATAAGGCTTGCTACATTAGAGGGAGAAGAGATGCCCAATTGGAAAGAAATATCATTTTCCAATAACCACCAAAATATTGGAAAATATCCATGAAGCTACTAAAAGAAAGAAAGAACCCAAGGCTAATAAGACAAAGGCTCAGTAGGAAGCTAAGTTGAGGATTTTAAAGCGCAAATAACAAAGATGCGACTTGCAAATTTAGCCACAACTAGAAATGTCACTTTCTCAAATAGAAGCAATTTAGATGGAGCACAATTGGCTTGGAGGCATGGATATACACATCAAAATACAACTTCCAAAAGGATCAACAAAACAAGCACTAGTGGACACAAGAGTAAGAGCCAATGTCATCAATTATTGTATATATAAAAGATGACAGATGCACCACTATCAACAAATCACATGGAACTAAGGTTTGCAAACTGAGGGAGTACTATGAGCTTAGTCCAAATCAATCTACCAATCACAATTGATGGCCATCAATGCTCACATCAGTTTTATGTCATCGCATATGCAGATATTAACGAGACAATCATCCTAGATGTTCCCTGGATGCACACATACAAAGTAGCTTGAGATTGGCAAGAGAATGCATTTAAGTTCATAATTAACAACACCTCTTATGTTACTCCACTGGCAAAAAGTGATTACTTGTGGGAAGTATAGCCCATTGATACAAAACCACAACAAGTGATGAAACCTATGTTTGTAATACATTTCACCGAACAATCAACAAGGTAGGTATGGGAAAAGAAATCACTCATGGCCATCAATCTTAAGCAAATATGGACACCCAAGGTCAAATCTCCAAAAGAGGCAACCAAAACAATATATCATAGTACTCCTAAAAAATCTCAACAACCTCAATGCAATTATACTTGGTAGTGGCAACCATAATGATAGTTGAAATCCACAAAAAACCCACCCCAAGTATCAATGGATTTACAAGAACACACAAACCCCATCAATCCCAACCAGCTTGGAAATGGAAACTAAAACTACCAACTCAATACTTAGCCTAGCGATCTCCGCCAACCACAACAATCAAGTACAAGTGGAAACTTAATCTGTCAAACACAAATGAGATCATGACATAGGTACTCCAAAAACCCACAATCAAAGAAAGAACGTGGCATCTTTAAGCACTTTTATTCAAAAAATGTAGTATAAATAAGTCCTCTATAGAAAACACCACTGAACAAATAGTTCAATATCCACATCTTGCACATCATAGTCTTTTCCCATGCATTTCTTCCATTGGCAAGCTAGGGCGACATTACACGGCCTTGCATAGACATAGTGTTGTTGCCCATGCACAATGCATAACCTTGTATATGGGATGACTCAAAATAGGAAGGGAGGAGTAGTGGCTACTGCAAGATGAAGCATAACAAACTCCGGGCTAGAAATTTTCAGAACAAAATTCTGATAAAATCTGGAAAAGGGATTCTGAAAGGTTACACTAGGAATTCAATTAGTTAAGTAAAATTGGATGGTTTCAGTAATTATTATTAACAAAGACTTTCTTATCCTAAGGTTCTAGAAATTACTGATCTTTCCAATTTTCATCATTGGAAATCAATGAAAATAGTAAAAATCGATTCTGGAAGCTAAGGGGGGGCTGTGTGGGGTAATGATGAACTTTCCTAGACTAGATTTAGCAACAGGGGACATTTTTTGATCTGTAGGGCTGCTTGGGATGCAAATTATTGCCATTTTCCAGCCTGTGAGTGCCCAAAAACCTATAAATATGACCCTTGCTTCACAATTTGACAGACTCAGAGCCTTGACACACTCTCTCTCATCTAGAGAGACCGCTACGCAGAAATCAATAGAGATTAAGCTCTAGTTGATTAACTTAAATGGTAATTAGTCTAATCCTTCTTAATTAGCAAGCTAGATTAATCTATTTTCTTAATAAATTAAAAATTAAGCCTATGTATACTCATAAATCCTCTCTTAATTAAATATTCTCTGTTGATTGTTGTAATTAAGCTTGAGAATATTAATCTAATTAATTATCCTATCATATTGTAGTGTGCTCACTACAAGACACCTGAGAGAGAGACTGGACCAAACTAGGCTTCCTTTTCATTAATCCGTCATCTCTCTTAGAGCAAGAGAGGTTGGTTACATATGCCAAGAACCTACTAGTGTCCTCCCACACTAGGTGGTCGGACACACGACCACACACCACACCTCCCCCCTTAGGGAGAAAAAGATGGACATCTTTTTACAAGTTTGGACTGAGAAGGGACTCGACATAAAGGGATCAGCTCCAACGCCTCATCTGGGGGGAGTGATCATACAACAGCTTAGCAGCTAAGGACTGGGCTTGGGGAGTGGACTCGACTAGAGAGAGAACATCATCATGCCGAACACATCAAGGCATGGAACGCGTACGTCTCGCTTATGCAAACATCAGGCCGCTATCCCAATGTAATGGACAAGACGAGGAAGGACAAACTGAAGACTTGACATGTTATTTTTGCGACATACATCCATCTCCATAAGGGGTTTGGTGTGACGATAAGGATTGGTCGACAAGACTGAAATGACAAAAGACTATCACTAAATGCGTAAAAAAAAAAAAGATATAATGTGGGGTTCTGCATCACAACTATGAGAGCATAAAGACTAAACTAAGGACCAAACTAGCTTCAAGGTGATCTGAGGCATAAATATGAGCACTCTAGAGGACATTAACTGTAGATTATCATGAAACCATCATGAACATGGGCCTCGCTACCATCACTACGGCAAAGTGAGGCCTGGATGGAGTTAGGATGCGAAGGCCGCGTGCATGATTGCCTTCTTGCAAGCTTCTTGAATATGGCATCCTTCGTTTCTGCAGAAACTTGATGGCATCCTTCGTCTTCAAGATTATTCGTGCAAAGCTTGTTGCTCCTCACTGGTCATCATAGAGGCACTGCTTGTATCACCAGGAGACACATCTTGTTGGTATGCTGCTGATAGAGCTTTCCCTGGGCCAGCTCACTCTCTACTTGGCTCTCAGAGATGAATCCCTGAGGCACAAAGGAAACCATCCATGTCTGGTGCTCGGCCAACATCTCTGTGGCGGGCATCACATGCATTTGGCGGGCACGCAAGAACCTCATAAGCAATATGGCGTCGTCAATTCCCTGCATGGAGACGCCTTGCACGAGGAGAGAGGTGTGCATTTCCGCAAGCTTCGTTTCCATGCCATCGTCCTCCAGCTGCCGGAGCTCCATGCTTCCTGTCATCTGCTTCTTTCTGCTAGACAACAAGCTTTATAGGTACTGCCTTTGCTTTTCCTTTCCTCTTACCCACGGAAGCAAAGCTCCTCGCTCAGACATTCCAAGATCAGTCAATCACAACCATCAGCTTCGTCACCTTCAGCACTTCCTCTCTTGACCAGCCTTGTGGAGCTCTCGCGTACTCAGGTGGAGCTATCAGATGCCCTGTCTGCGTGGCGTTGCAGTTTTAATGAGACCTCAAAGGAGGGGGCACACAACAAGAACTGGTTGACCCTATGGAATTATGGTGCTCAGTAGACGAAGGCGAAGAAGAGGCCAGTCAAGAAGATGCTCAAAGAAGAACACGAGCATCACCGTGAGCGTATACTGATGGAATCCGTGTTGGCTAAGGCTCAGGCGCTAAGATGAATTCCATTGCTACCCTGTATCAAGCAGGAACGCCATAGCTGCAGGAGCACAAATAAAAGGCAAGAACCAAGAAGCGTTTCCTAACTGCCTATGCCCGTCTCCTCCACCAATGTGGTGTACCCAAATGTAGAGCAAGATTGAGACTAAATGAGCCTCCTTTCTCCCGTCTGGCACCTCCTTATATTAGCTTGTAAAGGTTACATTCCAAGAACATCTAGAGGTGTCCTCCCACACTAGGTGGTCGGACACACGACCACACTACAATATTAGGGCTGAAATTATCCAAATTAACCATAAATTAATGAGGAATATATTAATTAAGTTTAGATTAAGTTGAGGTAATGATCAAAGCTGCATTAGACAATCATTAAGCTAGGAAAATTATCTTTTAATTTTTTGAGTAATTTTCATAATTAGTTAGGTAGAATTACACTATTTTTTTGAGAAAATTAAAGGAGAAAATAATCAAATTGATTCAAATTACTTTGAGTTATTTATCATAGGTTAATTACATGTTAGAAAACCCATGATAATTATGTTAAGCTCAGATAATTAATTTACATAATTACTTAAGCAAAATTACTCTGTTTTTAGGACAAATTAAATGCGAGAAATTAGCAAATTGATTCAAAATGTTTTGAGTTATCTATCAGAGGTTAGTTATATGTTAGGAAACTCATGATTATTATGTCAAGCTTAGATAATTAATTTACCTAATTACTTTAGTAGAATTACTCTGTCTTTAAAATAAATTAAAAAGAAAAAATTAGCAAATTGATTCAAAATACTTTGAGTTATTTATCAGAGGTTAAATATATGTTAGGAAACCCTTGATAATTATTTCCAGCTCATATAATTAATTTACCTAATTACTTTAGCAAAATTACTCTGTTTTTAGGACAAATTAAATGGCAGAAATTGACAAATTGATTCAAAATGCTTTAAGTTATTGATTAGAGGTTAGTTACATGCTAGAAAACCTGTGATACTTAGGTCAAACTCAAATAATTAATTTACCTAGTTACTTTAGCATAATTACTCTATTTTTAGGACAAATTAAAAAGGAGAAATTAGCAAATTGATTCAAAATGTTTTGAAATATTTATCAAAAGTTAATTATATGTTAGGGAACCCTTGATAATTATGTCAAGCTCAGATAATTAATTTATATAATTACTCTAATAGAATTACTCTGTTTTTAGAACAAATTAAAAGGAGGAAATTAGCAAATTGATTCAAAATGTTTTGAGTTCTTTATTAGAGGTTAATTATATGTTAGGAAACCTGTGATAATTATTTCAAGCTCAGATAGTTAATTTACCTAATTACTTTAGCAGAATTACTCTGTTTTTTGGACAAATTAAAAGGGAGAAATAAACAAATTGATTCAAAATACTTTGAGTTATTTATCATATGTTAATTGCATCTTTTAAAAACTATGATAATTATTTTACCCTCAGATAATTAGTTTACCTAATTATCATAGTAAAATTACATTATGTTTAGAGAAAAATAAAAGGAAGAAATTATCAAATTAACCAAAAAAGCTTTGAGATAATTATCACAGGTAAATTACATCTTACATAACCCATGATAAATATCTTCACCATAGATAATTATTTAAGATTATTATCCTAGTAGAAAACCACTATTATTGAGGGTAAATCAAAGGGGGAAATTAGTAAATCATGTGCTATGGTTTCATGCTATTTATTAAAGCTATAATATAGGATAAAGAGGTCGTGATAATTATGTCAAGGTTAGAAAAGTAGTATAGATATTTATCTAGGTCAAATTATACTAATTCTAGCTAAAAACTAAAGGGAGAAATTAGTAAATCATGTGCTATGATTACATGCTATTTATCAAAGCTAGATTATAGCATAAATAGGCTATGATAATTATGTCAAAGTTAGAAAAGTAGTATAGATATTTATCTAAGTCAAATTATATTAATTATAGATAAAAACTAAAGGGGAAAATTAGTAAATCATGTGCTATGATTACATGCTATTTATCAGAGTTAGATTATACAGTAAATAGACCGTCATAATTATTTCAAGGTTAGAAAAGTAGTATAGATATTTATCTAAGTCAAATTATACTAATTCTAGCTAAAAAGTAAAGGGAAAAATTAATAAATCATGCTATATGATTACATGCTATTTATTACAGTTAGATTACATGATGAAGAGGCGGTCATAATTATGTCAAGGTTAGAAACTTGGTATAGATATTTATTTAAGTAAATATATACTAATTCGGGTTGAAATCTAAAGAGGAAAATTAGCTACTTATGTTAAATGATTACATTCTATTTATCATAGTTATCTTACATAATAAAGAGGCCGTGATAATTATTTGAAGGTTAGAAAAGTAGTATAAATATTTATTTAAGTTAAATTATCCTAATATTATCTAAAAATTGAAGATGGAAATTATATAATTAAGTTGAAAAATAATAAGATAATTACTAGAGGTCAAAAATATTCTTATTTACTTGTGGTAATTATACCATAGTTAATTAGTGAGTTTAGGAAATTATAATTGACCAAAAGTTCTATTTTTAGCAAATGATTAATTAAAATAAATTGTCTTTGCGATCAAAAGATTTTAAGAAAATTATAGTAAGTGTAAACCTATGATATCAAGTTGAGGAAATTAAATCTTTAAGATAAAATAAATATAATAAATATTAAGTTCAAAATAAATAGATTCCGAGCTTAAAAGTTGATGGGAAAATTAGGAAAAAGATATAGACAATTATAAGAAAATTAGGAGAGCTTAGAAAACCCTTACGAAAGCGGTGGAGAAAGTTATCATGCCTATATAGACAAATAAGAAATTACTAGGTCAAGAATTTACCCATTAACACTATAAATTTAACCTTGAATGGGTTACGGTTGAATACAAAGGTTAAGTTTAGATTTAAAATAATTTACCTAATGATTAGACATACTTTTTATAAGGATTATAAGTTATGGCACCTAAAAGGACCTGAGCAAATGATGATGAGGACATAGCTCCAAAGCGAACTAGAGCGTCGCACGACGACAAAGCCGGGCCTAGTAGTAAGCCTACAGAGGAGAGTCTTCAGCAGCAGATGGCCGATCAGTCTCAAGTGGGTTTCCCATTATTCAATTAAGTCTTTAAATATTTTAAGTTCTTTTATAAGTTAGCATTGCATACATAAGGAGTGAGTAAGGATCAGAAAAGGAATAGTTGACCAAAAACGGAAGGTAACTTCCAACGTGCATTTGTTTATAAAGTAGGAAAGAATTGTTTGGATTAAAACTGGTTAAATTAGGAAAGATATGATTGATCATCCTTAAAACATCTTGTCTCAAGACACCTCCGACTCCTTGGTATATTTTGATGATAATGATGGATTTCCAGCCACCACGGATAAGTCGGTTACCCCCACGAACGTTGAGTTTCTACTCCGTGTCATGTCTTGATGTTTCTACATAAGTTAGGATACCGTTTTTTATCCTAGGGGAGCCGCTCGGTTGTATGGGCAAATCGTTTGGTGTATGGGCACCCGGAACCTTGGGTGGGGGTTTATCTACTCCGGATTTGAATAAGGAATGGGTGCCGTTTTTCACCCTTAGGTGGTCTTGAGATAAGAAGAGTATTGGTCATGGTTATTATGGACAATGTTTTGATTGACAGTACCCTGTCTTAAGTTTAAAGATGTCTGTTTGCTAAAAGAATGTTTTCAATACTGTTTTCAAGGGCTTTTTAAAAAACATTATGTTATGAAGGATAAAAGGAATCATTATTTTAATTGTGATAAGAACGTGGTAGTAATTAAATAACAAAAGAATCATGTGTGAGTGCGGGGTGGTAAGTGGGGGTTGGCTAAGGTTGTCAATCATGGACGGGTGGACCTGATTAGTCAGGTAACTATCGATCCTTGCGCACTATAACGTTTAGAAAAATTCTTCACTTGGAAGAGGAGTTTACCAGCGGCTGTGCCCTCACATATGTTAGGGGGAAAAAAGCGTTGGTTGAGGATACCTTAGTCCAATTTGTGAAAGATATAGGGCCGAAATAGTTTTTTGGACTTTTAATACGTTGTCCCGCTTTCGTTGCGAGACAGGACTAGGTCTTCTTCTAAGGCTACAGACCCCAGCCATTGTTAATGGTAAAGGCATATTCCTTGGATTTTTCTGGTTCAGAGACTTTGACGTTTATCAGACCTAGAGACTTGTCAAGGATCCCATCCCAATCTCGGTATAGGCGGGTTGGGGACATTACAAGTGGTATCAGAGCGTGTGTTCATTAAAGTCTTGGACCTAGGGAAAAGTTTAAGGTGTTAGGTTGAAATAAGTGATCTTTGACAAATTCAACTAAAGACGTATTTCATTGAAAAGAGGGAGTGAAAGGAAGAGAGAGAATTATCCCCATCCTTGCAGGAAAATTTCCATCAGGCCTACTTCAAATTCATGGATTTCAACATTAGGTTTATGAGGGCTTGCCTATCCAGAGACTATTCAATGCGAAAAAGCGTGATGAAATGGCTGGATAATAGATTTTCTCCTTCCACTTGGAGAATCAAGTTGTTAGGATCTGGTGGAATTTTCTTCGTTGATGCGGGAGAATTAGAAGGTTTAGAACTAAATATGAAGAAACTCAAATGGGCCGAAGATCTTCAAGTGATTGAAGTATACTTTTTCATTGGGACGGAGAATCCAGAAGAAACCCTTGTAAGAGACGATGTCCAAGTATCACAAAATCAGTGGGTGTTTGATCAGGTGTCTAAAGTAATCAGATGTTATATATTTTGATCCTATATCTGATCCACCCAAAGTCCTCAAGATTTTAGTATAGGACTATTGTCATCTTTGTAAATCAATCCCAGGGAAATACGCGCATAAATAGCCTTTACACTGTTAGTCAAGAGAAAAAGTTACTACTAAAGCAAGTTCACCTCCCTACTTTCAAAGGAGAGGGACCCAATTTAGAGCGAGATACCGAAGCGTGGTTAGATGCTATGAATGACTATTTCAAAGCTGCAGGAACTACTCTAGAAAACCAAACAATGTTGGGTATGTTCCATCTCAGCGAAGATACCAAACTTTGGTGGAACAACCTGCAGAGATAATCCCACAAGTAGTCCATCTTGGGAGAAAATGAAGCAGGCAATCAAAGAACGTTATCTCCCTACTGCACATCAGGCTATCAAGATGAACGAGTTCTTTGGTCTACGCCAGCTAGGACTTTCATTAGAGGATTACTACACCAAGTTTGTGTCTTTACGACGCTATGCTCCCCAGATGACCATGGAGCAACAAATTGCCCGTTTCTGTCAAGGCCTCAACAAACCCCTGAGTACACGTCTCGAAGCCATGAGGTCTACATCAATACAGAATGCCCTTCTCAGGGCTAAGCCTCTTGCAGCCGAAGGAACCAACTCTACAAGGAACTATAATGGATTTAATAACTTTAGGGGAAGAGCCAGGGGAACTTTCAACCAAGGATACCAACAACGTGGACTAGCTGCAACAGTGAACTTAGAGCAGACCTTCCTAAATGTTAGGTGCTATGGATGCAATCAAATGGGGCACTATAAAAATAACTATCCTGAAGAGCAAAACACTCGAACTACTGCTAGAGCCATTCCTCAAAATCAAGGAGATAATCTAAGAGGAGGTAGAAATGGAGAACGAGGTAGAGGAAGAGCAAGAGGAGCCAGATCTTATGCAACCATGGGAGAACCAACCTTATGAGTGAGGAAGATAAAAGAGCCACTCGCTTGGCTACAGTAAGCAATCCTAGAGTTTTGTAAACCACTATAAATCAATAATGTAAAACTTTGAGCTACTTATATATTAAAATGGCATACATGATTTACTTTTCCAAAATTACTTAAGGATTCTAAAGTTAAGTTAGCATTCAATCAAGAAATTAAGGGTTGATCTAGCAATTGAGTCAGAGGTTCTTGATAGTATGAAAAGAATTTGAATCTTGAGAATGAGATAGTTATCAAGAAACCAACTCACATTCTTTGTGCACATGATAGCCTTCATTGGAAAATGACATAGATATGAAAGTATCAAGGTACGAAACTAATAGGAAGCCGAAAAGAACTTTTGGTATGATACTTCTTAAAACCCTTTACATATTGTTGGTCAACCAGGTTGGAGCACAGAGGGGGTACCTCTGGTGCAATGGTGGAAACTTGTGCTGAACGCAGATTGCTCAGAATGGCAAGAACACACCGAGCGCGTCCAGATTGGCAAAGCTGAAATACATGATATTTGTCGAACGCTGATTTCTCTGAATGGTCAGTTAGACCGAGCGCGTTCATGTTGAAAAGGTGGATATATGAATCTTCTATGGAATTGATTTAACCTGGTTTTTGAGATGATACAAATGGTTTGTAAAGGTTTTTAAGATGGGCTCAACAGTAAGAGTTTCTTGAGGAAAAATTGGCAAGCAAGTAACTCCAACCAGAAACTAGAAAGAACTCTTAGAGTAATCAGTAACATTTGGTAAAGTGGAAAGGTTATCCCTTCGAAGAAGATGATGAATTTCTTTTCTCAAAGACTTTCCCAATTTCGGTTGAGATGAGGGCATCTCAAATTCTTAAGTTAGGGTGATGATTGACAAAGCAATGTAGAATTGTCTGACCATGGCAAATATTGGTATTTTTGGAATCTTAAGCACAACAAACCCCGAGCTAGAAATTTTCAGAATAGAATTTCGATAAAATTTGAAAAAGTTATAGGTTCTGAAAGGTTACACTAGGAATTCAATTAGTTAAGTAAAATTGGATGGTTTCAGTAATTATTATTAACAAAGACTTTCTTATTCTAAGGTTCTAGAAATTAATGATATTTTCAATTTTCATCATTAAAAATCAATGAAAATAGTAAAAATCGATTCTGAAAGCTAAGGGGACTGTGTGGGGGTAATGATGAACTTTTCTAGACTAGATTTAGCAGCAAGGGACATTTTTTGACCTGTAGGGCTGCTTGGGATGCAAGTTATTGTCATTCTTCAGGCCGTGAGTGCCCTGAAACCTATAAATATGACCCTTGCTTCACAATTTGACAGACTCGGAGCCTTGACACACTCTCTCTCATCTAAAGAGACCACTACGCAGAAATCAATAGAGATTAAGCTCTAGTTGATTAACTTAAACGGTAATTAGCCTAATCTTTCTTAATTAGCAAGACTAGATTAATCTATTTTCTTAATAAATTAAAAATTAGGCCTACGTATACTCATAAATCCTCTCTTAATTAAATATTCTCTGCTGATTGTTGCAATTAAGCTTGGGAATATTAATCTAATTAATTATCCTATCATATTACGATTGAATTATCCAAATTAACCATAAATTAATGGGAAATATATTAATTAAGTTGAGGTAATTATCAGAGCTGCATTAGACAGTCATTAAACTAGGAAAATTATCTTATAATTTTCTGAGTAATTTTCATAATTAAGTAGGCAAAATTACACTATTTTTTAGAGAAAATTGAAGAGGAAAATAATCAAATTGATTCAAATTGCTTTGAGTTATTTATGAGAGGTTAAATACATGTTATCAAACCCATGATAATTATGTCAAGCTCAGATAATTAATTTAAATAATTACTTTAGCAGAATTACTCTATTTTTATGAGAAATTAAATGCGAGAAATTAGCAAATTGATTCAAAATATTTTGAATTATTTATCAAAGGTTAATTATATGTTAGGGAACCTTTGATAATTATATAAAGCTCAGATAATTAATTTACCTAATTAGTTTAAAATAATTACTCTATTTTCAGAACAAATTAAAAAGGGAAAATTAGAAAATTGATTCAAAATGCTTTGAGTTATTTCTTAGAGGTTAATCATATGTCAAGGAACCCGTGATAATTATGTCCAACTTAGATAATTAATTTATCTAATTACTTTAGCAGAATTACTTTATTTTTAGGACAATATTAAATGGGGGAAATTAGCAAATTAATTAAAAATGATTTAAGTTATTTATCAGAGGTTAATTACATGTTATGAGACTTGTGATAATTAGGTCAAGCTCAGATAATTAATTTACCTAATTACTTTAGCAGAATTACTCTATTTTTAGGACAAATTAAAAAGGAGAAATTAGCAAATTGATTGAAAATGTTTTGAAATATTTACCAAAGGTTAATTATATGTTAGGGAACCCTTGATAATTATGTCAAGCACAGATAATTAATTTATATAATTACTTTAATAGAATTACTCTGTTTTTAGAACAAATTAAAAGGAGGAAATTAACAAATTGATGCAAAATGCTTTGAGTTCTTTATTAGAGGTTAGTTATATGTTAAGAAAACTGTGATAATTATTTTAAGCTCAGATAATTAATTTACCTAATTACTTTAGCAGAATTACTCTGTTTTTTGGACAAATTAAAAGGGGAAAATTAGCAAATTGATTCAAAATGCTTTGAGTTATTTATCAGATGTTATTTGCACCTTATAAAAACCATGATAATTATGTTACTCTCAGATAATTAGCTTACCTAATTATCCCAATAAAATTATATTATGTTTAGGGAAAAATAAAAGGGAGAAATAATCAAATTAACCAAAAAATCTCTGAGATAATTATCATAGGTAAATTACATCTTACATAACCCATGATAAATATCTTCACCATAGATAATTATTTAAGATTATTATCCTAGTAGAAAACCACTATTATTGAGGGTAAATTAAAGGGGAAAATTAGTAAATCATGTGCTATGGTTTCATGCTATTAATCAAAGCTAGAATATAGGATAAAGAGGTCGTGATAATTATTTCAAGGTTAGAAAAGTAGTATAGATATTTATCTAGGTCAAATTATACTAATTCTAGTTAAAAACTAAAGGGAGAAATTAGTAAATCATGTGCTATAATTACATGCTATTTATCAGAGCTAGATTATAGGATAAATAGGCCATGATAATTATGTCAAGGTTAGAAAAGTAGTATAGATATTTATCTAAGTCAAATTATACTAATTATAGATAAAAACTAAAGGGGGAAATTAGTAAATCATGTGCTATGATTACATACTATTTATTAGAGCTAGATTATAGGCCAAATAGACCATGATAATTATGTCAGGGTTAGAAAAGTAGTATAGATATTTATCTAAGTTAAATTATACTAATTCTAGCTAACAATTAAAGGGGGAAATTAATAAATCATGATATATGATTACATGCTATTTATCAAAGCTAGATTACATGATGAAAAGGCTGTGATAAATATATCAAGGTTAGAAACTTGATATAGATATTTATTTAAGTAAATATATACTAATTCTCGTTGAAATCTAAAGGGGAAAATTTGCTAATTATGTTATATGATTACATTCTATTTATCAGAGTTAGCTTACATAATAAAGAGGTCGATATAATTATGTCAAGGTTAGAAAAGTAGTATAAATATTTATTTAAGTCAAATTATCCTACTTTTATCTGAAAATTGAAGATAAAAATTATATAATTAAGATTGAAAAATAATTATCATATGTCAAAAATATCCTTATTTACTTGTGGTAATTATACCATAGTTAATTAGTGAGGTTATGAAATTATAATTGACCAAAAGTCCTATTTTTAACAAATGATTAATTAAAATAAATAGACTTTGTGGGCAAAAGTTTTTAGAAAAATTATGGTAAGTGTAAACCTATGATATCAAGTTGAGAAAATGAATCTTTAAGATAAATATAATAAAATTAAGCCCAAAATAAGTAGATTCCAAGCTTAAAAGTCGATGGGAAAATTAGGAAAAAGATATAGACAATTATAAGAAAATTAGGAGAGCTTAGAAAACCCTTATGAAAGCGGTGGAAGAAGTTATCATGCTTATATAGACAAATAAGAAATTACTAGGTCAAGAATTTACCCATTAACACTATAAATTTAACCTTGAATGGGTTATGGTTGAATACAAAGGTTAAGTCTAGATTTCAAATAATTTACCTAATGATTAGACATCCTTTTTATAAGGATAATAAGTTATGGCACCTAAAAGGACCCGAGAAAATCCTACATCTGATGATGAGGACATAGCTCCAAAGCGAACTAGAGCGTCGCACGGCGACGAAGCCGGGCCTAGTAGTAAGCTTATAGAGGAGAGTCTTCAGGCGCCATCGCAGCAACAGATGGCCGATTAATCTCAAGTGGGTTTCCCATTATTCTATTAAGTCTTCAAATAGTTTAAGTTCTTTTATAAGTTAGCATTGCATACATAAGGAGTGAGTAAGGATCAGAAAATGAATAGTTGACCAAAAACGGAAGGTAACTTCCAACGTGCATTTGTTTATAAAGTAGGAAAGAATTGTTTGGATTAAAACTCGTTGAATTAGGAAAGGTATGATTGATCATCCTTAAGACAACTTGTCTCAAGACACCTCCGACTCCTTGGTATATTTTGATGATAATGATGGCTTTCCAGCCACGGATAAGTCGGTTACCCCCATGAACGTTGAGTTTCTACTCCGTGTCATGTCTTGAGTTTCTACATAAGGTAGGATACCGTTTTTTATCCTAGGGGAGCTGCGCGGTTGTATGGGCAACTGGTTTGGTGTATGGGCACCAACAACCTTGGGTGGGGGTTTATCCACTCCAGATTTGAATAAGGAATGGGTGCCGTTTTTCACCCTTAGGTGGTTTTGATATAAGAAGAGTACTGGTCATGGTTATTATGGACAATGTTTTGATTGACAGTACCCTGTCTTAAGTTTAAAGATGTCTGTTTGCTAAAAGAATGTTTTCAATACTGTTTCAAGGGCTTTTTAAAAAACATTATGTTATGAAGGGTAAAAGGAATCATTATTTTAATTGTGATAAGAATGTGGTAGTAATTAAATAACAAAAGAATCATGTGTGAGTGCGGGGTGGTAAGTGGGGGTTGACTAAGGTTGTCAATCATGGACGGGTGGACCTGATTAGTCAGGTAACTATCCATCCCTGCGCACTATAACATTTAGAAAAATTCTTCACTTGGAAGAGGAGTCCACCAACGGCTGTGCCCTCACATATGTTAGGGGGAAAAAAGCGTTGGTTGAGGATACCTTAGTCCAATTTGTGAAAGATATAGGGCCGAAATAGTTTTTTGGACTTTTAATACGTTGTCTCGTTTCCGCTGCAAGAGAGGACTAGGTCTTCTTCTAAGGCTACAGACCCCAGCCATTGTTAATGGTAAAGGTATATTCCTTGTATTTTTCTTGTTCAGAGACTCTGACTTTTATCATACCTAGAGACCTGTCAAGGATCCCATCCTGATCTTGGTATAGGCGGGTTGGGGACATTACAGATCTCTTTGAAGGGCTGCAGGTGCTCTTGTGAACAGAATCAGGTATCTCGGATTCTTGTTCAGCCATCTTAACCTCCACTTTGGGTGGTCTTTATCTGCGCCATCTTCTTGCATATCCTTGTACAGCCTTTCTTTCACCTGTAATAGTTCTACTTTGATGAGAGGGTACAGTAGGGATTGTTGGTGCCATTGAGCGTTGATCTGATTGGGAGTGAGTTAAGTCACATTGACAGAGTGTAAAACTCTCAACTCCCAATCCATAGCGGCTTTCCACTGTCCATCCACCTCTAGGGTGATCTTCTCCTTCAGTGCGTGTTCTTCAGCTTTTGACAGCTGGACCATTGGCACTGTGTCTTCATCCGTGATGTTAATATGAAAATCTACATTACCACTCGGCTCTGCTGTTGATTGTGTCTCAAACTCAGCAAACGAGAGTGAGGGTATGTCTATCTATGGCGGATATGAAGTGCCTGCCTCTTCCTGCATGTCTGGTTTCCCATCTCTGAGGAGTTGATTAATTTGCTTTAGTTCTGCTATCTCCTTTAGAAGCTCCTCCTCTCTTTGAACCCGCATCAATGCCAGGTCCTTGCGCTGTGACTGTTCTAGCTTTAATTCCAATTCTAGGTCTTTGTTTTTCTTTCAAGTTCCTTGTACACTTCATTAGTTTCTTTGATCGAGGCCACGACTGGGTTTTCTCTGATTTGCCGTAAGAAAATGGCCTGATCATTTATCCTCTGTTCAAAATACTGCAGAGAAGCATTGGAAACATCTAATTGTACATAAATTTTTTGAGCTGACAGAGATGTTGTAAGAAGTTCATTTGTAACTTCTATCAACTAGTCATCTTTTTCTTTGCAGGCATCGGACAGTTTAGTGAGTAGATTACCTAACTCCTCTATTTCTTTTTGTTGTTTATCTCTAGCCAATTGATGCTGTCCCGATTCTACCTTCAGCTCTTGCACCTGCCTTTGAAGATCAGTGTGATGACAGTCATCCTGTCTTCTAACTCTCCTTGGAGAGCGTCTATCGCTATCTCAAGTTCTTTGGCCTTGGTGCTACGTTTTAGTGCTACTAAGAGGAGTCTCTCCGTCATTTCCTGCATCTGCCGTGCATATTCATTGACCTGTACTATTACGTCATCGTGACTGCTACTCCTCCTTTGTCTTGCCAGCTGGGATGTGCCTGCAGCCTTGTGTGTGGCTTCTTGTTGCGTCGTAATTGCTGGTGGTTCTTGTGTAGAGGTAGATGGTCAGTCTTCTTCTTGGGTATCCTAAGGCTTTGATGCCTCGGCAGTTTCTGACTGAATAGAAGTAGAGGGTGTGGGCTCCGACCTTGCTGTCTCTTCAGGTGCCGGCCCTTCTTCCTTCTCTGGCTCAGGTTCTGTCTCATGTGCAGTTGTAGACTCTTTTCCCGCATCTGCTTCTTTATCAATCTCTTGTTCAAATCCACTTGCCTTTTTATCTTCTGGCTTTTGAGTATCTTCTGCTGCCTTCTCTGGTTCTGGCTGTTTTGGCTCGGCTTCTATTTCTTTTTGTCTGTAGGGGTGGCAGCTTCTTGTGAAGATTCTGTTTGTTGAGTGGACTCAGAATCTTTGTCTTTCTCAGGCTCTGCTTCTTCTTTGGTGTCTTTGCCTGCAGGTGATGGTGGTGGACTAGGCATGGGATGGTCTTGTTGTTCTGTAGGCGGTGAGGTGGGTTGGGGAGATGACTTTTCTCTTGGCTAGTCATTTCCTTGGCTTGCCTTTGGTCTTCCACTTCCTTGGCTTTCTTTGCAGCTTCTTCTACCTCCTTCAGCTTTAGAGCTTCAGCCTCTTGGTACATCCTTTCTAAATGCTCTGTTGGATTATCTGCCTCTTTTCTTGTATGATGCTTTGTTCGAGGGTCTATAAGTTCTGAAGGTACTCATTTTTTTGGGTCCTTCCCTTGTGCTTGCCTACTGTGTTGGTACGCCTGTTTATCTCTTTCAAAGCACGCTTGTTTTTGAGCTGGCTCTTCTTGGTGTGCGGCCACAGCTTTCCTTTTCATCTCTTCTCTCCGAGCTCTCTTTTCTTCGTTGTCAGAGCTCTCGCTGCTGTGCCATTCTGGCGAGCTATCAGCCGACTCATCATCAGATTTATATGATCTTTTACCTGACCTTGTAGATCTTGGAGAGGGTTGTGCAGCCAATATCCATGTATTCTGATAACGGGCAGACGGTAGGTTGTCGGCTATGCCGATGGCATGATATGCTATTCGACTCAAGACCTCTGGCGCACCCAAGTACGTGATTTTGCCTTCCTTCTTGGTGCCCTTCAAGGTTGTCAAGACATACTACGCGTGGTCCACTGGTTGCCTTGTCATTGACTTGAGAACCTGAGTGAACGCGGTGGCCATGTCGTGATTTGGTGTAGTGTACCTTGGTGGCCTTTTTTCCAAGAAGTGGAAGTGTTGATGGTACAAACGGGCTGGCTCTTCCACCTGTTTGTGGATAAGATCGACGAATGTAGCCGCGACTATCTCTTTGGTAAACGTGCATGCGGTTTTCCTGTCTCTTGCCCGCATGGTCATTCCTTCAGTGGGCAGTCTGAGTGCCTCTCCCACTATCTCTTTAGTGATCACTACTTCGACCTTGTTCCCTTGGGTGTCGGATATCTATGCGGTTCTGTCTTCTTTGATGGTGGATAGAAGCTCATAAGCCTTCTGGAAATCCACTCCACAAGGTTCTTGTTTGTAGAAATGCCTGAGCCCCAACCTGTGGTTAGCCTCTTTTGTCTCTGGCTTGTGGTAGCTACATCATAGACTTCTTTGGGCAAGAGTTGCAACTCCACCTGATGCCCCTCTTTACTTTTGAACCTGCCAGTGAAGACCGTAGTGTGATGCTCTTCTAACTGTTCTCTAGAAAGGTAGGATGCCTTTGCTGCTTTGACTGACTCGGGCTCTAGTTGATACGTGGGTAGTTCTTGTAGTTTCTCTTTTTGGTTTAGCTTCTTCTTGGCCCTCTTCGCTGCTTGCATTACTCTTGTTCAGTGAATAGAGTTCAAAGTTAGTAGATTTATCAGAATTTTCTATGAAATGTCCTTTTAGACTGAAATGCTGACAATTTGGTCCAATTTGCTTCAAATCCATTTTTGAACAAGCAAAGATGCATAAAAACATGCAAGGAACAAAACTGTATGGTCAAAACAAAAATTTGCAACCAAAGTAAATAATTGAGATTATTTACAGCTGAGGAAAATTTTCAACTTTTTGCAAACTTGGCTTTATAGGCTTGAAGTATATACCAAATACATCCTCTGAGTGAAATATGGGCTCATTTGGATGCACAGGGTGAAAATGGTACTAGATTTCGGCTTTAGGTCTTTGAAACAGTAGATATAGAGGAAATTGGAGATTTTGAACTCCAAATTGATTCAAAATTGGCTAGTGGGCTTAACACATGTGTACTTTGGATGTATGATGACAAAATATCCAAATTCTCCAATTTTGACCAGAAAGTAAATAATCACGATTATTAACTTTTCTTCCAAAATTGACATTTTTTGATAAAAATTGGTTCTATGCATTGTATGGACCTTGGGTATGAGATATGAAACGATTTGGATCAAGAAATGTGGCATAACCCAAATTTTGGCTTGCAAAGACTTCTTTGCTTTTTTTTTTGGCAATTTTACTAGTAATGGGTGGTCATTTTGGCTCATACTTGATTTTTGGCATGTAATAGGTGTGTACACATGATAGGTGAGGTGATTTGACAATTTCCAAGCAAAATTGATGCAAAAGTAAATAATCGCGATTATTTACAATAGTGACAAAAACTTTGCAAAACCCACAAATTTTGACCTAGACATGTTTCATACACCTAATACAAGTCCTAAATTGAATTTCGTCAAGTTTGGTCATGCCGGCATCACTTTGTGCTCTGTCGACTCTGAAATCACCGCTTTTTGTGACTACACTTCCTGTTGGGTTGGTTGGTCAACTTTGAGGCTTCAGAGTTGTCCGCCGCAACATAGTCGTGAAGCAATCTGTCCAATTCTGGCTCATTTGGAGTCAGTTTGACCCCGTATGTTGAATTTGATGCTTTGTAACCTTCAAGCCATTTTTTGCCTTTCGAGGGCTTTGCTTGATGGATTTCAGCAAACCAATCATATATATTGTATATGGACCTCATTAGCAAGCCATCTGTGAAGTCAGGTCGAAATTCTGGCATTTGCCAAAAAACCTAACTTTTATACTGGGGACCCCCTTGACCCCAGTCGAATGGTCATCTGATGGTATAGAAAGGTTCTATTATGTTAGGGCATGCTATGATTCAAATCCCATCGGATTTGGTCAAGCTGGCAAGCCGCTGTGGTCAGTTTCAGGTCGTAGGTCTTCGTGCACTGCTCGATTTCTAGGGTTTTTTCTAGGGCTGTAGACTAGCTACCGGCCGTACAAAATGGATCATTGTCAAGTAAAGAACTTACCCCTCATGTTTCATATGAGACGGCGCTGAAAATGGTCAACTGTGGGCTCCGAAAAAGTCGCGCGAAAGAGGCCGAAATCTCTCTCTGCAAAGGCTCCATGTGGAATGAGGTGGTTTTAGCCTACCTTGGATATCTATACCCGGAGTTCCCGAACCAATTTTCCCTAGATTCCCCCGTTAGTCCTACTAAGCCGTGAAATCTATGTTAGACTCAAAAATTTCCCTGATCGGATTCCTGTAGCTCATTCTGCAAGAATTTTGCAAAAGTAGACCTGGCCGCAAAATTTAGGCTTCCCGCTTCCATCTTCTAATTTAATTGAAATTTTTTATGCTTGTCCGCCTTGTCTTTCTGATCACCATCGTGTCTTCCATTTTTCCATTTGAGCTTCCTTGTTATTTATTATTAATTTTTGACCTGTTTATTTGAAAAAATAAAAAAAAAGAAAATGCTCTAAAAAAGTAAAGTAAAAATTCAATAATTAAGAAAATCCCTTGAAAAACATAGCTTTATTGTTTTTTGTTGGATTTTTCTATTTTTAAGCCGCATTATCAACAAAAATGATGAAAAATACTCAAAAAAGGACTATTTTTGATGATTTTTTGATAGTATATACACTATTTACACTCATCGGGGAGATATTATCTGTGAAGTTTCCCTTGGTGATGAATTATAAGGGCATTACTAGGTAATTTTGCAAAAAATCACACATTAACATCAAACTTTTTCCTCCCTCTTCAAACATTGCCCTTAATTACTTAGTGCCCTTCCACCCCTCCTAGATGGCGTACTCCGGGACGACTGTGTGCATGGGTTGAACAATCCTGTCTATGCATAGCCGTGATTGGCTCTACCATGATATGAAGGTCAATGCAATTCAAACCAATATGATGTGCAAGAGCTGAGTCTTGAGTAATTAACTCAAGGGTTTCCGATGTCGAGGTTTGTTGCTGATGTCTTCCAAAGAGAAAATCTTGTAGCTTGTGTGCTCTTTGTTTGATTGTACCATCAAGATGCTTTAGCACACTAATTGCTTGAGCTGTTGGTAGCACTTTTGACTGTTGTCGAGCTTTTTCTCGCCATTGGTACTTTGGTCGGCGTGGTGCTGCATGGTGTGGTGGAGTCTGTTGAGACTTAACTCGCCATTGCTTGATTGGTTTTGCGGATTGTGGAGAAGATAAGTGCTCCTTTTTCTTCCAAACCATTTCCATGTTAGGTTCCTTGCTTGGAGATGCTTGTCTCTATGTTCGAACCCTTGGAACCTTCTTTTGTTTCGTCGATGAAGTTTTAGGCACCCAGATCTTAATCTGTTTATCCTTAAGCTATGCTTTTGGTACCCAAATTTTCCTGACTCCTTGCATGCTATATGTAGCATTTGATTGTCGAGGGGATGGAGAAGATTGACCGTGGATTGGTCTACTGATTGCTTCTTTTCCATTCCTCCTTGCTTGGTGCAATTGGAACAATGAGTTGCCCTCCTTTAGGTGATAGCTTTAGTTGATTCGTATCCCAATCCGGTACTGCTTTGTATGTACGCATCCGGGGAATTCCAAGAATCATCGTCTCATTCATGTGTTCATCTGGTAAGAATACAAACTGATGAGGACATGAACATCCATGTACTATCACGTTCAAGTTGACTACTCCCAATGTTGGAGTTGGGTTCTTGTTGCATCCTTTGATTATCGTTATTCCTGCCCCGTCAATGCTTGACTTGTTGCTTTCTTGTATGTGGAATAACTGACTGCATTTACTGTAGCTCCTGTGTTGACCAAAGCATTGGTGCTATGATTATTGAGCTGTACTTTGATGCGCAGGTCCATTCCATCTAACCAGTCATCATCTGTTGAAATTGCGTCTTTAGGCAATTCCCATTGTCGATCATCTATTTTCAAAGCGTTGATGGGAATCAGTATCTATTGATTCTTGAGAGCTAATTTCCGCTTGAGTACCCAAAGCCTAGCTTCCTCTTGGGCTTCATCAATAACTTGCTATCATTTGATCTTTCTTTGTTTAGGCAGCATGCATTCTCTCTAGCAATTCATTGGTTAGTGGCAAATTGTATTTTTTTAAACAAAATCCACTAATCCAATTAGCCATTGGTTTACCATCTAGGGTGGACAATTTTAATGCTCCACTTGGAGATACATCTTCAATGGTAAATGGTCCATTTCCCTTTTTCTTAAACTTGGGAATGTGTTGCTTAAGGGAATAGACTAGAACTAAGTCCCCTTTCTTGAAGATCTTTCTGATTAAGTGGGAATCAGAAAACTGTTTTTGTTTTCGATTTTGTGCATAGATATGAGCTACAACAATTAGCCTTTGCTCGTCTAGCTTTTCCAAATCTTCAAGTCTTTTTGACAATCCATGTCCAGTCCACTCAAGATTCTGTTCTACCCTTAATGTCGGCAATATAAATTCTATTGGTAGTATGGCATCAAGACCATAAACAAGGTTAAAGGGTGTAGCATTTAGATCTGTTTTGAATGAAACTCGATAAGCCCATAGACCATCATGGAGATTCATTTCCCAGTCTGTCTTTCCTGAACTAACCACTTTAGTCAACACCTAGCTAAGAATGTTATTCGTATGCTCAGCTTGTCCGTTTGCTTGTGGGTGATAGAGAGATGATTTGTTATGGATGACCATAAATTCATTAAGCAAATACTCTATTACCTCATTGAGGAAATGAGTTTCCCGTGTTAAGTATGGAGCCTGATTTACCCTTGTAATTTTCTGTGGTAAAAGCGTACATTTGTAAGGCCCCCATTATGAGGAGAAGCCATCGTGCGTGAAGGAAAATCACTCACCGGAAACCAAAATTTTCACGGACAAAAATCAGAGGCAACTTTAAAGGCCTCCGGGGCGGAGGCCCCTGAGACTTTTTTTTTTCCGCCGGAATATTATGGCCGGACGGCGGCCGGAAAGTGGTCGGAAAACAACCGGTCGGTTGGCCGGTGGCCGGAAGTCAATGGCCGATGGCCGAATTCAATGGCTGGTGGCCGAATTCAAAAGCAGACTTGTCTTCTCAAGGGCGGCCACACATGGGCGGATTGGAGGGTCCGATTTGGACTTATTCGCACAAGGGCGGCTACACATGGCTGTCTCTCATAAGAGAGGGCAGCCCTTTTGGCCTATAAAAGGAGGCCATTTCTACACACATTTCATAGTGTGAAGTTGATGCAACAAGGTGAGTGTGAGGTGGTGAGAGTGAAGCAAGGCGGGAGCTCCATTAAGGGTATAATCCCTTTGTAAACTACTTCTTGTTTTGAAGTACTAAAGCCATTGAGTGGCTGCTTTCCCATGGACATAGCCCACATTGGGTGAACCACGTATATCGTGTGTACTCTCTCTCTCTCTCTCTCTCTACTCTATAATCTCGTGTATATAAATCTGTGTCTCTCCATTAAGTAATCTACTCAATTATCTATTTAGCTACGTCTTATTTCCTAACAACTGGTATCAGAGCAAGGTTTGCTCGTAGCTGAATTATCTCAAGGAAAGGATTCCTTGAATTGAGTGGGAGTTATGGCGGAGGAAGGGAAGCTCAAGATTGAGAAGTTCAACGGCAAAAACTACCAACATTGGAAGATGCAGATTGAAGACTATCTCTACCAGAAGGACCTCTATTTGCCACTAGGCGGTCTTGCGAAGAAGCCCGCAACAATGGCAGATGAAGCATGGATTGTCCTTGATCGAAAGGCACTGTGAACAATCCGGTTAAGCTTGGCGTCAACGGTGGCCTTCAATGTTTCGGAGATGAAGACCACGGAGGACTTGATAAAGTCACTTGACGACTTCTACGAGAAACCATCGGCATCCAATAAGGTATTTCTTATGAAGCGCTTGTTCAATCTAAAGATGGCAGAGAATGGTTCAGTTGCAGAACACCTAAATGACTTTAACACAAACATAAGTCAACTTCGATCAGTGAAAATCAATTTCGATGACGAAGTGCGAGCTCTCCTTATACTATCATCTCTACCGGATAGTTGGGACAGCCTTGTGATGGCTGTAAGTAATTCTATCTCTGTCACAAATACTCTTAAGTTTGATGATGTTGTGGGTGTTCTCCTAAGCGAGGAAATGCGAAGGAGAAGCACAGGAGAATCATCAAGTGCTGCACTATCAGTGGAAACAAGAGGAAGGCTTAAGGAGAGGTTCAAAAACCAAAAGGGTCGTGATCGCTCAAGGCGGAGCAAGTCACGCACAAAGTCAGTTCTTGAATGTTGGAACTGCGGCAAGAAGGGCCACGTCAAGAAGGATTGCTGGTCCAAGAAGAAGAAGGAGACAGAGTCTCAAGACAACAAGCCAACATCGGAGGCCAATGTGGCAGGTAAAGTAGAGCAAGATGCTCTAATTCTCTCATTAGACAATGTGTCTAATTCATGGATAGTAGATTCCAGGGCTTCATTCCATGCGACACCACAAAAGCAACATTTCCAAGACTACACCAAAGGTAATTTTGGGTATGTATACTTGGGAGATGATGAAGCTTGTGAGATTGTCGGCAAAGGTACAGTTTCTGTCAAAACTGCTAACGGAAATGAATGGAAGCTTAAAGATGTTAGGCATGTTCCTTCTCTTCGCAAAAATTTGATCTCTACTGGACAATTGGACGATGAAGGTCACAACATTGCATTCGAAAACAAACGGTGGAAGATCTCAAAGGGATCTTTGGTGGTTGCCAAGGGTGAAAAAGTCGGTACACTTTACTTGTGTACTGTTAGCACACAACCTTCAGCTTGTGCAGCAACTACAGAAGTTGACAGTGCGGTGTGGCACTACCGACTTGGGCATATGAGTGCCAAAGGAATGCAAATCCTTCAAACAAAGAAGCTTCTACCAGGTTTGAAAGAAGTGGACATGGAGTTCTGTGAAGATTGTGTTTATGGTAAACAAAAGAGGGTAAAATTTCAAAAATCAGGAAATGAAAGAAAAAAAAAAAAACTTGAGTTGGTTCATTCTGATGTTTGGGGTCCTGCAAGTACACCATCACTTGGTGGCTCATTGTACTATGTAACATTCATAGATGATGCGACTAGAAAAACATGGGTTTATGTCATGAAGAATAAATCCGATGTATTTTCCATATTTCAAAGGTGGAAAGCCTTTGTGGAGAATGAAACAGGTACCAAGGTTAAATGCCTCAGATCTGACAATGGAGGCGAATATTGCAGCCAAGCTTTTGAAAGCTTTTGTGCTAGCAATGGCATTCGGAGGCAAAGGACGACCCCAAGGACACCTCAACAAAATGGGATTTCGGAAAGGATGAACAGGACAATCATGGAACGAGCACGAAGCATGCGGCTACATGCAGGCCTACCGCTTGAGCTTTGGGCGGAAGCTGTAAGTACGTCTGTGTACTTAATCAATCGGTCACCCTCAATGGCATTGGATGGGGGAGTTCCAGAAGAGGCATGGACAGGTAAACCAGTGAATTATGCATTTCTCAAAGTGTTTGGGTGTGAGGCTTTCATGCACATAGATAGAAGCCTAAGATCAAAGTTAGATGCAAAGTCCAAAAAGTGTTTCTTCATTGGCTATGGAGAAGGAGACTTTGGGTATCGCCTATGGAATCCTGAAGATGGTAAAATCTTAAGGAGTAGGGATGTAATTTTTAACGAACAAAATATGTACAAAGATTACTTGGAAAGAAAACAAACAAAAGAAACAGGTGATGAGTACATGGAGCTTGAGGACGGTGAAGACTCAAGGACTGCAAACGGTGACAATGTGCAACAACGTCAACCAAATGAGGAGCCTCAACCTATTCCCCTAAGATCTACAAGAGCAAGTAGACCTCCAGAAAGGTTTGTTCCTTCCTTCAACCATCTCTTGATCTCAGATTCTAGAGAGCCGGAATCATATGAAGAAGCTATGCAACATGAATCCAAAGAAGAATGGACGAAGAGCATGCAAGTGGAGATGGACTCACTACATCGCAACCAAACATGGGAGTTGGTTGAGTTGCCTAAAGGTAAGCGGGCACTTCAAAACAAATGGGTGTACAAGCTAAAGGAAGAAGAAGGTGGGAAGAAAAGGTACAAGTCTAGGCTTGTGGTAAAAGGTTTTTCTCAAAAGAAAGGTATTGACTTCAATAAAATATTTTCTCCTGTTGTAAAAATGAACTCAATTAGGCTTGTCTTAAGCCTTGTGGCTGCTCATGATCTAAATCTCGAGCAAATGGATGTAAATACGGCATTCCCTCACGGTGACTTAGAGGAGGAAATCTACATGCTTCAACCAAAGGGGTATGAAGTAAAAGGTAAGGAGAAAATGGTTTGCAGATTAAAGAAGAGCTTGTATGCTTTAAAGCAAGCATCAAGACAATGGTACTTGAAGTTTGATCGATGGATGTTGGATCATGGATTCACAAGATGCAACTCGGATCATTGCGTCTACACGGAGAATTTGGGATATGGGAAATTCATCATCCTAATGTTGTATGTTGATGACATGTTGATTGCAAGTGCTAACATGCAGGACATCAAAGACCTAAAAGAGGAGCTGTCCAAATCTTTTTCAATGAAAGATTTAGGTGCTGCAAAGAGGATACTTGGTATGAAAATATCAAGGGACAGGACGAAGAAGACAATAAAGCTATCTCAAGAAGATTACATCAAGAAGGTACTAGAAAGGTTTGCAATGCAAAATGCAAAACCAGTTTCTACACCTTTGGCTGGTCATTTTAAACTAACGAAGGATATGTGTCCAAAGACACAAGAGGAGATAGCCTATATGTCTAAAGTTCCATATGCTGCAGTGGTAGGTTCTCTAATGTATGCTATGGTCTGGACAAGGCCAGACATTGCACATGCAGTGGGAGTTGTGAGTAGGTTCATGGACAACCCAGGTAAAGAGCATTGGCAAGCTGTGAAGTGGATACTTAGGTATCTAAAAGGGACAACAACAAATGCTTTGTATTTTGGAGGAACTGATATTTTTCTAGAAGGGTATGCTGATGCATATATGGAAGGTGGCAAAGATACTCGAAGGAGCACTACTGGCTATGTGTTCACGGTTGGAGGCACAGCAGTAAGCTGGGCTTCAAAGCTGCAGAAAGTGGTTTCACTTTCTACCACGGAAGCAGAGTATGTAGCAATGACGGAGGCAAGCAAAGAAATTCTGTGGATTCACAGATTCTTAGAAGAGCTTGGATTCAAACAAGACAATTGTGTCTTGTACAGTGATAGCCAAAGCGCTATCCATCTTGCGAAGAACTCAGCCTTTCATTCAAGGAAAAATCACATTGAGGTGAGATATCACTTCATACGCACTCTTTTGGAAGAGGGACAACTAAAGCTAGGAAAGGTGCATACAAGTGAAAATCCTGCAGACATGTTTACAAAGGTGGTCAACAAGGAGAAGTTGAGCTTTTGCTCATCTTCAATCGGCATTCAAGGATAAGAAGCCAGAATGGAAAGCAATTACAGGTTTGGTTCTGAGATCAGTCTCCAAGTGGGAGATTGTTAAGTATGGAGCCTGATTTACCCTTGTAATTTTCTGTGGTAAAAGTGCACATTTGTAAGGCTCCCATTATGAGGAGAAGCCATCGTGCGTGAAATAAAAACACTCACCGGAAACCAAAATTTTCACGGACAAGAATTAGGGGCAACTTTAAAGGCCTCGGGGGCGGAGGCCCCCGAGACTTTTTTTTTCGCCGGAATATTATGGCCGGACGGCGGCCGGAAAGTGGTCGAAAAACAACCGATCGGTTGGCCGGTGGCCGGAAGTCAATGGCCGGTGGCCGAATTCAATGGCTGGTGGCCGAATTCAAAAGCAGACTTGTCTTCTCAAGGGCGGCCACACATGGGCGGATTGGAGGGCCTGATTTGGACTTATTCGCACAAGGGCGGCTACACATGGCTGTCTCTCATAAGAGAGGGCAGCCCTTTTGGCCTATAAAAGGAGGCCATTTCTACACACATTTCATAGTGTGAAGTTGATGCAACAAGGTGAGTGTGAGGTGGTGAGAGTGAAGCAAGGCGGGAGCTCCATTAAGGGTATAATCCCTTTGTAAACTACTTCTTGTTTTGAAGTACTAAAGCCATTGAGTGGCTGCTTTCCCGTGGACGTAGCCCACATTGGGTGAACCACGTATATCGTGTGTACTCTCTCTCTCTCTCTCTCTCTCTACTCTATAATCTCGTGTATATAAATTTGTCTCTCTCCATGAAGTAATCTACTCAATTATCTATTTAGCTACGTCTTATTTCCTAACACCCCGATCACTGACAATCTCTATTGGCAGTCCATATCTCGTGAATACATACTCATATAAGAATGCATCAGTGGTTCTGGCATTATTCGTTTGAGTTGCTTTAGCCTTGGCCCACTTGGTCAAATAGTTCGTAGCTACAATGATATATTGCGCTTGGGTTCTATAAGCAGGTGGCTGTATTGGTCCAACAAAATCTATACTCCATTTTGTGAAAGCTCTAGACCCCATCATCGGTCTTAAGGGCATGCTATCTACTCGTGTTGGCATTTTACTCATTGACAAGCATCACATCTTTGAGCATATTCTTTGGCATCTGCAAAAAGTGTTGGCCAACATATGCCTGCCATCAATATTGCTCTTGCGGTGGTCTCACTAGAAAAGTGACCTCTAGCTAATCCAACATGCACTTGTTCTATAATCGAAATATACTCATTTTCATTTGCACAAAGACATAAATGTTGATCTTTACCTCTCCGATACAATTGGTTCCCAATAAGCGCATTTTCTCTTGCTTCAGTTTCAATTGCTCTTTGATGGCGTTGACTCCTATTCTCAGGAAATGTTCAGCTCGATAAGTAAGTAGCCAGATAATTACTCCACTTAGGAACATGTGACATTTGAAACAATGTTACATGAGGAATGGGTTTTTGTTTTTGACATTGAGGGCAATCCTTTACAAAAGATCTAACATCTCTCCTCATAGCCGGCCAAAATACTCCAAGTCTCAAGATTTGTTGCATAGTTTGGTCTTCTGCAAAGTGAAGTCCTACTATGGTAACATGTGCTTGACTTAGGTACTGTTCTTTTTCTTTAGGGTTAACGCATAAGAGCAATAACCCGTCTCGATTTCTTTTGTATAGCCTTCTAGCTAGTAATTGATACATAGCCGATTGCTCAATTAATTTGATTGTGATAGGAAGTGGTATTTGTGAATCCACTTGAGCTATTGTCATTAATGACACAATGTTTTACGACCATCTAGGTATCATTTCTACGGAGAACAAATAGGAATCTGATAGATCATCGTCTACCACTTTAGGTGATTCCTTGAAAAAATCCTTGACAAATGATCTGCTCGTTGATGTGTAGTGCCTTTTTTTACAACCACAGTGAAATCAAATTCGAGAAGAATGATGAACCATCTCACTATTCTCCCTGTGATGCATGGCTTGTTGACCAAATACAACAAAGCTTGGTGGTCCACAAAGAACACAAATTAACTTGATGGCTAATTGGTAATATCTATACCTTTTAACGGCATAGATCATTCCTAGTCCTTCGCTTTTGGTGGTGGTGTAATTATTTTCTGACATGTTCAATTGTCGGCTAGCATAAGAAATAGGAAAGTCAATTTTCCCATCTCCTTGTTGAGCTAGTATACAATGATAGAAAAATTGGAAGCATCTACATGTACGTGGAATATCTTATCCCAATCTGGTGCTTTCAATATTGGAGCTGAGGTGAGAGCTTGCTTAAGCTTCATGAAGGATTCTTCACATACCTCGGTCCATTCAAAATGCGTAATCAAGCTATACATGGGTTTTGCAATTATAGCATACATGTAGATGAACCGTCGAAAATATCCACAATGTCCCATGAAGGCTTGTACTCCCTTGACTGTTGTTGGTCTAGGCAAATCTGCAATGACATGAATCTTCTCAATATCAGTAGCCATGCCATTTTTAGACACTATGTGTCCAAGAATTTTTCCTTGTCTACCCATGAATGTTCACTTTTCAGGATTTAAGCAAATCCTATAAAGTCTACATTTTTTGAATACCTTTTTGAGGTGTTCAAAATGATCAGCCCGGATTGATGAATGTAGTATAGATCATCCATATATACTTCTAAGAATTTTCTAAGATATTCTTTGAAAGCATGGCTCATCAACCTTTGAAACGTGGCTGGAGCATTAGTTAACCCAAACGGCATAACCTGATAGGCAAATATACCCCATTCTGTTGCAAAAGTAGTTTTGTGCTGATCTTTTGGGTCAACCAAAAGTTGATTGTATCCCAAAAAGCCGTCTAAGAAGCTGTAAGCTTCTTTTCCTGCAACTTGTTTTAATACATGCTCAGTTATGGAAAGAGGAAAGTTGTCTCTAATGGTAGCTGCATTCACCTTTTTGAGATTAACACACACTCGTAATTTTCCATTCTTCTTGGGTACTACCACAATTGGAGACACCCAATCTGTGTGTTCAATTTCGTAAATGAATTGGGCTTCCTTTAGTTTTTTAATCTCTTCTTTGATCTTCTTGGCAAATGTTTCATTATACGTGTATGGTCTCTGTCTACTTGGTTTCGCGCCATCGCTCATGGGTATAGTATGTTGACAGATTTCTGGATCAACACCCTTGAGATCCTTGTAAGACCAAGCAAAGATATCTCGGTATTCCTTTAACAAGCTCAGCAAAAGATTTTCTTCTTCTTCTTATGTTAGGTCATTCGCAATGTAAGCAGGTCTAGGCTCTTCTCTTGGTTCAACCAACTCTAACCTTTTAGCGTTTTTAGGCCCTTTATAAGATTCTCCTTGTTTCCGTAGTTCCCTAACAGGTTGTTCAATTATGATTTTCCAATCTTGGAGAGTATACTTTTTGTAATGGGATGGAACATGCATTACATCCTTACCATCCTCTTTCGTGGTTTCCATTTCGGTTGTGTATATCATGAAACCATCTAATTTAGCATGGTATAGGGATGCTATGGCTCAAATTTTTTTGAATTTGGATCACTAGTTGGAGATTTATGCCACTTCTTGGCAATTTTCCACAAAAAATTGGCATTTTGGCTAGGTCTTTGAAATCCAAATGGCTTGGTAGGATTTTCTTGACAATTAGGGAAACTTAGTGCACGTGTTCTTATAGCCTATCCTAGTACACTGGTGAAATCTTTACAAAGTTGGACAAGTTTTTCCAACGTTTTTCTCAATTTCCCAGTTTATAGCACAATTTGGTCTGGTTTTGCCATATTTAGTTTTGGATGACATCTTTGACTCATGGTGATCATTCTGTTTGAGGAATTTCCCTTGTGATGATTGAGAGCTAGAGAAGGCTCCCAATCCTAACTATCTATTGATTTTCACCCCAATTGGAGCTTGTTTGGACCTCTTATGCCCTCTAGGAAATTTGGCCCACTTTGCAAGCATGTTTTTCATTCACTACAAGAACTGTGTTGTGTAATATCTTGAATTTACGTGGTGTATTATTTTCCAAGGTATTCTACTTACATGGTTCAATTTATGGAGAGAATTTGGACATAAGCAAACACAATTATTTCCCTAATAGTTATTTACTTAAACAATGCATTATATAATAATTTATGCACTCCAATTTATGTGGACCATAATTAAAGTTTTTCTTTAAGAATATGGGTTGCTTAGAGGATGTCCAATACTAAGGATGGGAGTACTATCTTCTCTTTCACAAGTTTACTAACATTGGTGGTCCTTTATCTTTATTGCAAGATGCTTGGTAGTGAGAAACCTTCATATACTTGCAATCTACCATTACAAGTTTTGTTAAATATCTCTCCTTCTGACAATAATTCTTCATGGAATGCAATATAGATATACCTGGTAACATATAGATCAGTCATCAACAATGCTAGCATATGAAGGATTCATGAAGTAATATATAATATTCACTAATTGAATGAACTTTTTATGACTTGGATAGAAAAGAAGTCAATCTATGAAACGAGAGAGAGAGAGAGAGAGAGAGAGAGAGAGAGAGAGAGAGAGAGAGAGAGAGAGAGAGAGAGAGAGAGAGAGAGAGAGAGAGAGAGAGAGAGAGATTTTATTATCGTCCTCGGAGGTCAAATATGACATATGGGACCAAACTTACATGTGATGTAGTATGTGTGTGGCTGATGAGTGACTCTCAATGATCCAAAATTGTCGTGATGAGAGTTGCAAGAGACCACACTGTGGATGGGAGAGGAAAGAGTGTAGGTCTAAGTCATGGCCGAAAATGTGAGAGAAGCAAGTTCGGATGTGACCAAAAGTTGAGCACTGTAGTAGTGTGTGGTACTCAGACTCTCAAACTTGTAGTGAGCATAATGTGCACAATTGATTTGACTCTTCTCCATTGCCCCAATGCCCTGTCTCGCATAAAAAAAAATGGGAGCTAAGCCAAATGGCTATGATAGTGTGCAAGGGGATATGCTCAAGCATGTAAGTGTGAGTACGGTTTCCTCTTTCAACAAAGAACATGGTTTTGTAGTTGGGGGCAATATGGGTGGTGTAATATATGAAGCGTGACCCACTGGGTTTCTCCCAAGCCGTAATACATTGGCATTGTAGAAAAGCTTCATTCACTTGGGAGTCAATTGAAACATCATGTAGCAATTGTAATGCATCCCATCTCCCAAACCACTTATTTATCTCTTGCATCCATCCTGTGCTCAAGATCTTACCTTTATGCGTCTTTTGAACTTTTTTGCTTGCTTCCCATGCAATTGTAGGAAGTTGATTTGAGGGGTTTTGATGCATCTTTATCATGTACTCCACAACCCTTTCCATGCCCATAACCTCAATTGGAAGAGATCCTGACTCAAGAAGTAGGAGCGTATATGGTGTTTGTGTCTTAACTCAGAGAAAGTTTGTAAGAGAATGATTTTGGACATTCTCAAACTCTTTCCAAGTAGACTTTGAGATGCTCCCGCCCCACACTTCAACTCCATAAAGAAGAACTGGTGTCACCAATGCATCAAAAAGATAGTTCTTCAGAACCCAACACTTGATGTTTCCCGCATTACATATGTTCTCAAATGAATAATATGCTCTCTTTCCCGCTTCCAAATGACGCATAGCACATTCATGCCACTTGTGATTGGATGGAACCTCAAGGCCAAGGTACTTAAAGCTCTCAACAACTTCAAGTGTCTCATTGTTGTACACAATGCATGGCTTCTCCTTATGGTTGTTTTCACAAGCATAACCTTTGTTTTGGATTCATTCACAATCAGCCCACTATGCAAGCAAAAGTTCTCAAGGACAACCATAAGCTTTTGTGCATCTTCTAAAGTGTGTGCTAGAAGCACTACATCATCCGCATACAACAAAAGCATGATTACCACATTGCAAATAGTGACCTCTTCAATGCCTTCTTCTTGCATAAAGTCAAGCACCATTTGTTCCAATTGATTGATGCATAAACCAAAGAGAGTTGGTGACAACGGACATCCTTGTTTAACCCCAATAGTGCTTACAAAAATTTCTGAAATTTCTCTTCCCATGCGCATTTGACAAATCATCTTCTCATAGATTTGAGAAACTGAAAGCATAAACTCACTTGGCACTTGGAGTTCTTCCATCCTTCTCCACAAATTGTTACATGGAATCATATCAAAGGCTTTCTTAAAGGCCACAAAATAATCGGTTACCTTTTAACCGACTTTCCTCCATGAGAACACATAGAGTGGCAATATGATCAATGGTGCTATGGCATCGATAAAAACCCGCTTGTCCTTTTGCACGCTTGTTATTCTCTTCAACCCAGTCACTCAACTTCATCTCCATTATGCACCCAAATAACTTTTCCATAAGAGACCCAATCATGGTAGTTGTTTACATTCTTTACATCCCCTCCTTTATGCAATGCCTTAACCCAATTAGTACTCCAATCATAAGGCATACCATGTTGAAGTGCAAGGTTGAACATATCACACATCCACTCATGCATAAAATCTCATGTCCATTTGATCATCTTTGGCTTGATACCTTGAAGATCTCCCACTTTGTGAGTGGCCAACTTTTCAAGCCCACCACATACATCCTCAATAGTAAAAGAGAGAGAGAGAGAGAGAGAGAGAGAGAGAGAGAGAGAGAGAGAGAGAGAGAGAGAGAGAGAGAGAGAGAGAGAGAGAGATTTATCATCCTCACAAGGTCAAATATGACCTATGGGGAAAGATTTTTTGATTGGAGCCTTTGAGCTTCTTCCATGGACCTTTGAGCTTGTGTCCCTGGAATATGCTCAGCTTATTGTAGTTTCTTCTTGATAAGGGGTATCTCAATCTCTTCTTCTTCCTTGGTCATTTGATACTCTCAAGGAGTGTCTTCCTTTTTTATCTCACGCTAGAGATCTATATTTGATTATGTGGCTTCATTGTCTGTGTGGTAGGTTCCTTGGAGCTCAATCCATGCATCTTTTGCTTGGTGGGAGTAGTTTAAGCACACCTTATATCTTGTACATTGTGCTTGGACTTGTGCAACAAATCAAGATATGATTTTGCCTCTGGGATATTTTAAGCACTCCTTATATCTTGTACATTGTGCTTGGACTTGTGTAATAAATCAAGATATGATTTTTCCTCTGGGAAGTTGTCAACAATAACAAGAGCTTGGTATGCAATGCAAGTCAACATTGGTCCCCCATTCATGTTTATTCTTGTTGTTTTTCTTGAGGTTGGCCTCTACCAGAATCTCTAAGATGTAGTTGCCAATTTCACAATTGACGACAAAATGCTATGACAATCCAATGGCAATGGCCACCGCTGGTTGTAGGATTGGCTTTGTGTATCTTGGTGGATTTTGTACTTTAATATGCAGTGAAATTAGCCTCAAGTGAAGCTCCATTTCTACGTAAATAAGGTCTTTGTACATAAGTTTGTAGCCTTGCTGCTTGATAAATGATTTGTTGTTGTTGATTGCAGTTTTCTTTAAAAGTAGGTTGTGGTGGCCAACAAGTAAGTGAAGGGCTTGGTAGATTAAATCACTCGTAATCTTCACCTACATTGTAGCTCCATCGTTTTTCATAAAAGTTGCCTCACCATTGTATTGTATGGTAGACCTCACCTCATGTGCTCTTTGAAAATATGTGCCCCATGGTGGCAACCAAAAGAAGATGTCTAGTTGTAAACACATGGTACTAGTACTTCAAGATTTTGGTGGAGAGTCCATAATTTCTTGGGAAATATGGTTATCTTGACCTTCATTCCATCAGCTGCTTGAAACTTTCCAATGAATATGTTGGTTGGTATCTGCTCTAGGTCTTCATCTTTGATATATGACTTCTCATTCAATGAAATATCTACCACATCATAAGGGGAAACTCTCCACTCCTTTGGCACAAGTCTTTGAGGCATCCTGCTAACAAAATTCATCATTTAGTGTTAAAAATTTGGTCATGGAGTTCAAATCACTTTTGATCCTCCTATCAAGCCCTTGCAACTTGTGGAAACTGAATTTTGATTTTGATTGTTGTGATCAGTTTAATGTTTTTTGTGTTGTGCAGACCATACAAAAATGTTGGGTAAGGTATATAGGCAGTACTTATAGAATCTCGTGTACAGTGGTTACCAGATGGCATGTAGCACAAAAAAACATGGCATGTGCTCTAGGTCACTGAATGATCTCTCTCTCTCTCTTTCTCTCTTGACAAACGAGGTCTAAATTAACCTATCTTGGGTATAAGTATCAGACTTACTTGGAACCCAAAGTGTACTTTTACCTTCTTTGCTTAGATCGCTCATGTCACATCACCTACAACTTAAACATCTCATGATTTGGAATGATTTTGTCACTACTTGCCCTTGATTTTGCAAATTTTACCATTCGTAGGTTAGCCAAAAATTTCATTTTCCCAAATCTTTCAAAATTGGATATGCTTGAAGCTTTTGCTTTGCTGATTTGGTGTTTGCTTTTAGAACTTGATTTTAGCTCTCTTGGGTACTTTTATTAGATTTTTATCCTTACTAACTAAAACTTAAAGAAAATTGCTACAGTTTATTACTTTACGACAAAAAATTAGCCAAAATTATTTCTTCCTCTAATATTTACATGCTCTCCCTCTAGGCATCACCAAAATTTGGTCAGTATGGCTCATTAATATGTCTTATAAGACATATAAAACCAAATAAAAAGCAAAACATGAAGCAAAAAACATATTTTGCACACTGTACACATGAATTCTCACTGCCCTATACCTAGAGTAAGGACATGGCAAGCGCATGAAGCACTGCAAAAGAAGAGGCCAACTTGGCTCAACTTCCCCAGGCTACCAGCTCCAGAGAGAGGCCAAGCGACTAAGAAATACATGGTGAAAACCCTAACGGGCACCATGTCTTTCTTCAAGAGTCTGCCAAATCTCTCCTGTGCCATGCTATGTAAGATCTGCATAATACTGCTCACATGTATACAAGTTTTTAATGAGCCTGAGCAAACAAGAGCCCCATGGCTATCATTCTTGGAAGGAAACAAAGGCTTATGCTACGGTCTGAGTGGGCAACCTTCAGAAGAGGTCCTTTACGGATTCTATGCCACATGCATGTTCTTTCCATTGAATAATATGCTGGCCTTTGAAGAAGCTTTCTACACTGGATTCTTCACCTGGCGAACGAAGATATTTGCACTGGTAGGCCATTCACAGTATTTCATAGCTTTTGACATCGCTGACCCGCGGCCTAATTTCATCATAACTAGGAATTTACACTTTTAAATCGAAAACTAAGCATAGGCGGGGTATTGGGGCATCATTGCTAAGCATTTAGATGCATTCTGGGTCAGAAATCCATTACTGTTAATAATCACGATTTTGAAACTTGACCTAAAGTGGGGTTTGAGACCATAGGCATGTGTGCTTAGGTCTTATAAACTTGTCCTAGAAGTTTCGTTATGTTTGGATGTCATTTGATGCTGTAACGGATGTGATTTGCTTGCCGATGAGCGATTGGCTTTTAGTGATTTCAGTCACTTGATTGTAGCTTGACTTAGATGCGAGTTGTTAGTTGTTTTCCGAGAGATTGACAACCTCTTGTAGCCTCCATGCACTAGCCGAGTCAGCTTCATCCCATAGTTTGACAAATAAATCATGGTTCTCGCTAAATACTGCAGTAAGATAGGATGGTGAGGTTAGACATGCGTCCCACAGGCCATTAGTGCCATAAAGGCTCAGACAGTGGTAGGGGAAGTCCCACCACCAGCAATTGGCAAAGAGCAAGCAAGCATGGATCTTCCCCTTGTAGATCTTCCAAGCACGTCTATAGAGGTAGGGCTACATGATTTTGATGACATAGAAGATATGACAGATGCAAGGGAGGAAATTCAAAGATGGATATCAAAAGTGCGTGACACATCACACAAAGAATATATGTGATATGAACTCAAGGTACTTGAGTTGGGAACACTTCTAATGATCACTCTTGATAAAGTAGTCGAAAACCATGGGTACAAAATGATATCTCTTTCACTAATGAAGCAAGAAGCCCTTTTATGGAAAAGAAAGATGTTGAAAACATTAGAGAAAAATCACAAAGGGGATAAGAGAGGTGTCCCTGTAATAGTAGAAAAGGCACTAACTATTCTTGATAATCAACCCCTATGGCAGAATTGATGGTTTGAAAAGTGCCCAAATGATGAAACATACTACAAAAATGTGCCACAATATCTCAGGATCGATTGGACTTTCTATCCTATTAATAGACGACAATCCTAGAATAATTTATATAGATGGCAGAGCAAAAGACCAACCATGCTCAACAACCCAATTCTCACAAAGCTAAGGCATAAATTTCCTCCATCAGAAAGGCACATGGTCAATAGCTTACAAGGGGTCATCAAGCAAATGAAATATGTTCTGTATTTGACATGCCAAATGCTGGTGAAGATTGCCAAAATGCTCATCACATGCATCCCCACATTTGAAGACATAGAAGCAATGGAACACCCTTGGCAAGTGTTCCTCAAAGGAACAAGGGGCTTGTGATGGAATCTGGAGACAGAGATTCCAAGCCACAATGTGATCATGGCGTTGTATGCCGGATTCATGTTCTTGCCCTCTCACTACATGCAAACATATGAAGAGGCATTCATGACAAGATTCTTTGAAATTGATTCTTACATATTCAACCTCATGACAAAGAATCTTCCTGCCCGCCATAAAGCTTATGATTTCACATAAAATAAAATAAAATTCAGAGAGTTAGCAACAAAGGTGGAGATTGAAACAAGGGAAGAAAAGTTCAATTTGCTCATCCACACACTTAAAAAATGCACACTAGACTACTAAAGAAAGATACAATCAAATCACTCCAATAGTTGCCCAAACCAAAGACACCATGACCAGGTGAAGACCGAGGTAGTTTTCATGAGGACGTGAAAAGACTAGGAAGGGGGGAATGTTGGTAGCCAAAATAGCCAAACCAACCGGATGGGAGCCCTTCAAGTCAACCCCTTTATTTTTTAGCCCAAATTCTGATATCTATTATTTTGCTTTTGTATTTATTTGAAAGTCTTTGATTTTATTTAGATCGTCTTGAGTCCGCCTATGTTACATTTGAGTTGTAAAGTTTGTAATTGAGTTTGCACCTTGTAAAGTCAGCCCACTGGCCAAGAGAGCTCTAGGTAAAACATTCATTTTGTAAAGTGGTAAAATGACCCTTGTCATTATCAAGTTTTGAGTTTTGAAGCATACGACCAAGAGTGGCTACTCTCATGCGCCTTGTAATCCTCATATCTTGAGCTCTAGTAATCATATTTTGATTCTAAAAACTTGTAATGTGTTTCGTGTCTATTTCTCTTTCATTCAAGTATATTCATTGTCAATTTTGTTGTGATTTATGACCACACATTAGTAGGCTAAATTTTCTGTTATGGGTGTGTTCATGACTATTTTTTAACATGCTCACCATAGGAGAGTGTTCCTAGACCCTAGGGCAACCTTTCTGGTATTTTTTGTTGCAATTTTTAAGGACCTTGATAATGATAGATTGCAATTTTGGTACCTCCTTGGATTGTAACCAAACTTGGTAGTTTAGTGCCCCAAGTGTCTTAGACCTCCTCCCAAAGTTTAGTAGCATTTTGACTTTGTTCAAGTGTCAAACTAGGTTGATGACTTAGTGTTGTGACATAGGACATATGCACGTTACCATATTTGAGAGTGATGAATTTGCAAGTGCTAGAGATATTGTCATTTTCTAGGTTCACTTCTTGAGGTTGACACCCTTAAAGAGTCTCCGTGCCCCATCCGAGTCCCTTCCCTAAGTATTCACATTATTTTAGTGCCAAAAACTATGCTATAGACATCCATCACGACAACCTACTAACAATGCTCTCAAAATCATGTAGCCCACCCTCAATAGATGTACTTGGTAGATATATTAGGGGTATCTCTAACCAAGTGGCTTCTACTCCTAGAGCCAATGTGTGTTGGAGTGGAAGAATGGTCCTTGCTTGTAGTGCACTGATTGCCATTTCTTTCTTTTGCATCTCTTGTGTATGCTTTTTAATATGAGCAACTAGATCCTCTTGTGCTTTTGCTAGTTGGGTCCTTCAAAGTCTGGATGTCTTGGTCTTTTTGAGCTTGGATGACCATATGACCAATTGTCATTACCTTTCTATCAAATTCGACGTGAGACAACTCTGTCTTAATTGTATTGTTCACTCCTTAAGGAGAGCAGCTGGAGCTTGTGATGTAGAATCTAGAGTCGTGGTATCTTGGATTGCAAGGATCTTGGAGAGAGTATGCTTCATGATGTCATGTGAGTTTCTTTATTTGGCAATTTGTTGTTGCTCCCTCTCTAGCTCCTCTTTGAGTCTCTTTTGTTCCACGTGTATTTCAGTGTTAGTAGCAATATGCTCTTCAAGTGCCTCGATGTAGCTAGCTTCTTCTCTTTTCTCTTTGTCTAGCTCCTCTTGTAGCTTGATGTTACTTTCTTGTAAGCTCTCTATTTGCTGTTATAGTCTTTTGTGTTTTGCTTTGGCATCTTGGGCATCCAACTCTTGAAGGTTGGATACCGCTCTTTGATAGTGAAATTACAGCTTAATTCTATCGAGGTGAATTTCAAAATTGAATTCTTTGATTCTACAATCAGCATCCTTGATTACGGTGCAAGAGTGCGGATATACTGGTCCTCTTTCTTGATTTGTTCGTTGTTGAGAGTTCCAGCCTCCGGCTCTTTTTTCTCTTGTTGATCTTTGGCTTTGCTATGATCTTCTTTCTCAGGTTGAGATTGATCAAAACTTTCATCTTCCTTTCCTCTTGATTCTCAAGAGTGGTTTCCCTCTTGATTCTTCTCTAGATCTTTCTGCTTTGGAGAAGTCTACTTTAGATCTACAGCCTTCTTATGAGAGTCCTCTTTTTCTTCATCAGCAGGCGGTGGTGTTGTTTGTTTTGGTCACCATTTAGGTTTCTTGAGTGTAATCTGTCATCTCCTCCCTTGGCAATCCTTCAGTTGTTTTGTCTTGGCCCTTGGGGGAGTCCTTTGGAGACTCTAAATCATCAAACTTCTGTTTCTTTGAATCTTCTTTGGCTCTTTGCTTGGTCTTCCTCTTGAGTACCTTGTGAATGTGTTGTTGCATGGTGCCATCAAGCTCTACTTCTTCTACAATTTTTCCTCTTTTGTAATGCTTGATCTTCTCTAACCGCTTTGCTTTTCTTTTTTCTGAAATCTTGTTAAGTTCTTCTCATTTTCATTATCAGCTTTTAAGCCCTCTACATTAGCTTTCTTCTTTTCTTCTACCAGCTTTTGGTATCACTCTTCTCGTAGTCTTTGAGCCTCCTCCATAGGTCTTTGCGTTTGTGTTATGGGTATCTGCTCCATTGATCAACATTTGATTCTCACCAAGGGAATGGTGATATCTTCTTCTTCTTTTGATTTCTCTACAAACGTTTGGAATTCAGATGGCATGTCTTTGTTCCTTGGTTTGATTTTGCTATTGAGCGCAATACTACTCACTATGTAGCTTCACTATCTAATACCTTTGCTTTAGAGCTTTGGCCTATTTGTTTTGACCTCTTGTTCTTATTTTGGTTGAAGTCAAGAAGGATCTCCCTACCACGCTGATAGAGTGTTTGGCTTTGTGTAGTAAATCATGTTGATAATCTATAGGTATCAAATGGTCTATCATCCCCAATGCTTGGTAGGTGATCCGCATCAGCACTAGTCTAGAATTCATGTAGGTCTTGTTGGGGTTGCTTCCCTTTAAATTAGCTTCTACTAGATTCTCTAGAATGTAGTTGCCAAGGTTGCGTCGGATTACCCTTTCCTCGCTAGCCCCATAGCCATGACCATTGCAATATGTAAATAATTGGGCTCAATGTATCTTGGGGCTTATGCAACTTTAGATGTTGGGAAATGAGCCGCAAGGGTAGCTCCATCTCTGATAAATAAGGTTCTTGTATGTAAACTTGTGGACTTGTTGCTTGATGAATGCCTTATCGTTATCAATTGGCTTGGTTTTGTGCAGGAGGTTGTGGTTTCTTGGTGGTATGTGGAGGACTTGGTTGGTCAATTCATATGTTATTATGACCTTTACAATAGCTTTGTATTTATATGTTAAGGGAGCTTCTTCATTGTATTGAATAGAGCTCATCGATTCATGCACTCTTTGAAAGATTTCTCCCCAAGGAAGTAGCCAAAAGAAAGCATCCAGTTGCAAGCACCTTGACCCTTCTATGACCTTCCACTACTGATGCAATATCTACAACTCTCTAGGGAAGATTGTGTTCTTCACTCTGGTTATGTCGGCAAATTGGAACTTTCCAATAAGCACGTTAGTAGGTATCTTTGTTATCTCCTCTTCAAAAATGTGGGCTTTCTTGTTTGATGAAATTAAAACCACTTCATAGGGTGTAGCCTCCCAATACTTTTGTGGTCTTTTGCGAGGCAGTTATGGCATAAAAAAACCAATTGGCTAGCTCCTGAATCTAATCAAAAAGTGGTCAAAAAAGTTGAAAAAAAGAAAAAATTGACCATAAACTAAAAAAAGAGCATAACTTGATCAAAACAAGTCCAAACTTGACACCAATGCATCTAGGAAAACTATAGGCACTAGGTCATGTGGTTATAGGTCACATTTGGCTCTAAGGTGCATGGATCACGATCCATGTTGGAACACAATTTGAATATCTAATGAGATTTTTTCAACTCTTGATATTTCTTTTTCCGCTCGACTCTGGTCATGAGTGATTTCTTATCCTGTGATCTTTCTTGAGTACCATTCCTTGTTTTTCTCGATGTCTGGGACATTTCTGAGTTTTTGTTTGAAGGACATCTACCAGTTATTTTGTCCTTGACACAATCATTAGCATCTATCTGCATCAGGAATTGTGTTTTACTGGATAATCATATCAGTTTGATTAAGCTTTATACAATCTTTAAGGTTTCAGAAACTGCAAACCTTACAAGATCCAATATACATACATCCATTGTTGCTAGAATCTGAGTCCACTCGAATGTCTCAAATAAATACTCTGGAAAGGGTTCAGGTACGCAGGCTTCGTTAGTGCAGTCCCTTTCTAGGATACATTCTTCTCGTCTTACGCTTCCGTTTTCTGAAGCTCCACACATCCAAATAGGAGTGTCTTTGTTTAACTAGGATGGGAGTTTGGTTTCAGCTGAAGAGACTGAATCAAACTCTTGGATGGGTGTTTTCAAGACATCTCTATAAGTGTGATCTTTTAGATTGACTCTTGTTATAGATCCCACTTGCTTCAAGTATAGATAATTGTTTTCCCAATCTTGGATAAGCTGTACCTGTCGCATGAAAGGTCTTCCCAATATGATTTCTTAGTTGAGTTTTTTCCCAAAGTCTACTATGGCAAAAGTATGTTGATATTCAATTCCACAAGAATTAACTATCACTTTTTCAAGAAGCCCTAAGGGTCTCTCAATATGTCTGTCAGCCAACTGCAATTTCATTCGAGTGTGTCTGATGGCTGGCTGTCCCCAAGATTCCCATACTGCTTTAGTGGCTATGGCTATGATCGCTCCACTATCCAGTATTGCCATGGTTTCAATGTTATATATTTCACCGGGAGGGTGATGTTTTCTTCTTCCCCTTCATAATATTCTCCACCTTTGTTCATAGGAAGTGATCAAATTTCTTTGTTTTCCATTTCATTTTTCAAATTTCCCAAATTCTTTGAGATTAACCCCATTATCCCTACCTTCTCTAGGGTTTTCTGTAAATCATTCCATAAGTATGGTGTGAGTTTGAACAGTTCTCCCAAAGTAAGAGTGCATTGGATGGGTGTAGACATGATTGAATGAATGTTGTCTACTTCTAGGGTCTGCTCAGCTCTTTTTACTTGAGTGGTCTTGCACATGATGGATTCATCTTCGTTATCTCCCAAGTAAGAAAGTAATGCTTTTAATATCAATGATTTTGACATTCCTGAAGTTTTCGATCCGCAATCCCCGTACAAGGATTGTAAATCCATGTTCATATCAGAAGGTAGGTTATCCAACCAGATTTCCTCTATAGGAGCTGACTTTAGAGTTAGGCTCCCATCATTGATCTCTCTCACTTTTTCCCATAAGTGTCCTGGCTAGTCTTTTTCTATGAATGGAATTCCGTCTAAGGCATCTTCGCTGTCTGGCACTATAAGCTCTGGTTCATTTGTTTCAAGGTGGGGTTCTACCATCACATTGGATTTTGCTTTTGTTTCTTTTACCGCAAGCTCTTCAAGTTTTGCAATACTTTCAAGCTTGGGTTTTTGTTTTTCCAGCATTTCTTGCGTGATTCTTACCAAATTTATATAAGCTTCCAGCTTAGCTGCTTCCATGTCTGGAGATGGATAGTTTTTCCACTTGTTTTCCATGTTTTGGCCTGCTTTAAGTACTACTTTGTAGGCTTCCAAGGTGGCATTAATAGGCTCATAAATTTTATCAACCAGAATGGATCCTCCAGATTTCATGGTTGTTTCCTTGATTCACTGCCAGTTTCTTTCAACTTGTCTTGGGCTAGCTTCTTTGCTTTCTCTTCGATTTCAACCCGTTGTTTTTGTTTTTTAATCTTGTATCTTTTGCTTCTGCTCCTTTTGATTCTTTGAGAAGAAACTTTCGTGTTCTCCGAATCATCAAAGGAGCTGTGTTTCTTTTTCTTTGCCTGGGCTCTAGTGATTACCTTGATTGGAACAATCGGTTCACTCTCTGATGAGATACTAGGCATCACTTGGACTACATTTAATACGGTTTTACCCTTGTTCAAAGGATTTTTAGGACAATCTTCCGAAAAGTGTCCCCCCTTTTTGCAACATTGTATGCGATAGGCTTCAATTGGTTTGAGGTTTTTGTCAAGCTCTGGACATTCGTTTTTCCAATGGTCGTCAGCACCACAATTATGATAGTTTCCTATTCTAGGCTTGATCATGGGTCTTCCCATGGGAGGTCTGACACCTTGATTAGCTAAATAATACATTGGTGAGAGCTCTGATGGAGCATAAGTCACGGTTTCTTTCATTGGTGGTGGATGTGGATTATATCAATCTCCTTCTACCATTACTGTAGATGGACTAGGCTTTGCATAGGGTGTAACAGGCACTAAGGCTTGTTCATCTATGACTCCTTCAGAGTGCATGTACTTTACAGGCACTGCATTATGTCCTAGATACTGAGGTTGTTGTCCCAACACAGGTTGAGGTCTTTCCATACCCATTGGTGGTCTTTGAGCTTGGGCCATATTAGACTGATATCTGTACATGGGTTGTCCTTGTGACCTCATGGGCACATACGGAACATTCCCATCATACTTTGGTCTGAAGTAGCACTCGTGGGTCTCATGGTTGGTCCATTTACCCTCGATTGCACATCATTTTTGTGGCCTAATTGGTTGTCCCTGTGGAGGTATCCCTTGTCCTGGTCCTCTCATAGGTGCTTTTTGCATATTGTTCATCATGTCGTTCATCTTTTTTAGCATATATTCTATGGCTAAGAGTGGTGCCACAGTGTGTTGGTTTTTTGGATGTTGTCTTCTCGCTTTGGTTATCCTTAGGGACATCTTCTTCATTGAAGATCTCACAATTGTCTCCTAGGTCAATAGCATCAGAGACACACGCTTCTAGGGTTGTATACTTTTTACTATAGAGTATAGCATGAAGTTCTTTTTTTAGCAGTCCCTCCAGAAACAAAGATACAAGTCATTCTTCTGTAGGTATCTCCATCTCTGGGCATCTGGCAATGTATTGTTTCATTTGAGTTGCACAATCCCTAACAGACTCACCATGTTTCTATTTAAGGCTGTAGATTTGAGCTATCGTATTATGTTTGATCCCTGCTTTGGAACAAGTAGCTTCAAATCCTTGAGCTAATGTGTTCAAGTCCATGATTGACCTTGGTGGAATGTTTTGGAACCATGTCAATGCTTTTCCTTCTAATGTCATTCCAAACCCCTCGAATTGAGCATAGAAATCAAATATACGCTCCGCTCTTAGCACTTGTTTAAAGCTTGCTAAGTGGTCATATAGATCCCCTGATCCACTGTATTTTCTGACCCATTTTTGAAAATCAGCTGGTTTGACGCGTCCGTTTGGTTCAACTCCAGGTCTTCTGGGAGTTGGTCCTGTTCCCAGTCTTTCAAACCAGTCTGTTGGAAATAGTGACTCATGTAGCCCTGGACTGGCCTTTGTGTCACCCGGTTTTCTACGTGATGAGGTGGTTTCTGGTTTCTTCACATTACTCTCAGATGATCTCTCACGGTGTTCATCCCTTGGAATCGTTTCTGGTCCTTGCCCCAATATCCAATCCCGGATGGAATAACCTTGGTATTTGGTTTGTTCTACCTCCTCAGGAGTCATCATAACAAAGTTGTTGTTATAACAATCCCTAAATAGATAGGTTGGTAGGTCAGCTGATCCCTTATCTTTGATCTTGAAGATATAGATGATCTTCATGGCCGTTAATTGTCCTGGTTTGGCATGAGAAGTCCATAAAAGATCTTTTATGTTTATCTTCCCAACAATAGACTCCGATCCTAGGATTATTCGTACTAAGCCGTTTCAAAGGCTTCAAGTCTACTTGATCGTATCCCTCGAATTCTAAAATTGGGGTCCTTCTTTTGCTGACATATCTGGGACTATGGTGTTTACTTCTAACCCCCATTTGTCTATCACGTCAGGGTTTTTGACATGTAAATACTGAGTTCCATTTCGATCCATGTACATTTTTCCTTGTTTGTTTTCCCTAAACTCTTCTTCGAACTCAATACCATGGTCATCAATGTGAATAGCATACTCCTCGTTAGGGTCCAAGTAAACTTGGGCTCCATGAAGGTTAGTCTTGTAAAAAGATAGCCTATGCTTATAGCGCAATGTTGTTCCGGTTTTCGAGTGAGTCGAGTAAGAAGACATTTTGGATGTTGAATCTGAAAAAGTCTCTGAGACTTCTTCAAGAATTGAGTGCAAGGAATTGCCTTGATTCACGCTTTCTTCGGTAGATACGCTACTAGCGGTTTCTTCGAGTATGCCCTGATTTCCTAGTACCCGACTAGACCTAGGGTTCATATAGACTTATGAAGCCCTGGATAGAGTACTCACCTTTGGATTGACTTGTCATTAATTTCCACTTGATTCAATTGAAACTTTCTGTCAAGCCACTGATTCCTCGTTTGCAACGTGATTCCTGTACAAATTGGATCAAGTTAGCTATTCTTCTATAAAGACAATAGAGTTTTTGCTATTCTCGTGATTGGTCTCTTTGTATCACTTCAATTCGAGCTATGAGAGTCAAAATTTGACTTTCAAATTTGACTTTAGAAAAAATCAAAGGTTTGATCTGCAACCTAAAAACTAAGTGTACATGTATCAATTTTGATCTGATTGAACCCAAAATTGCCCTGTAGCTTTATATTATGTTGGTCTATCACTGTATAAGTTCAAAAGTCAAATTTGATGTCTCTGGATAACAAAAGTAAATAATCGTGATTATTTACTTTTGTCAGTTTTTTGCACTTTTTGATTGGTTTGGCAAGTATACAACTTGTTAAAGTCTCTGGACAAGTTTCGACAAAAATATGATCAAGTTTATCAACTGTTTGGTGTTCGTTGACTCTGATTTTGAGAATCTGGCTTAAGTCTCCCTTTTGGGATCCAAATTTCACCAAAATTGATTTGTGAGGTCTCCTTGATATGCTTGACCTTGTGATGCACTCAAATTTGCAAAATCATCAAGTTTTGAAGCAGATGTAAATAATCGCGATTATTTACTCCAACTAGATTTTTGCAAGTTTTTGCCCCAACTTTGACACAGTTCTGTTAAGCACCTCAAGTTAAGGTCACTAGCCAATTTTCATCAAGTTTGGACAGTTTTTGGTCAAATGGTCATCAATTATCTATCCGCAGACTAACTTTGCAATTTTAGCCACAAATTTCACTTCAGTGGTCCGAATCTTACCAAATTTGGTTTGTGGGCTTATTACAACATGATGAAGCTAGTGGTATGCTGACTTGGTCAAAAAAGTTGAAAAATTGGGCAGATGTAAATAATCACGATTATTTACTTCTGACAGATTTTTGTAAATTTTTGGTTAATTAACTGAGCATATACACATGTTTATCACATCAACATAAGCCTATGAATCAAATTTTAACAAGTTTGGATAAATTTCCCCTAATTTATACTTAAGATTCAAAAAGTTAGTACAAAATTTAGTTTTTACCCAGTTTTTTGCCAGTTTAGTGATCCAGATCTCTTGGGCCTTTACAAAAGTTATTTGTACACATGCAGTGAGTCAATCGTATGAACCTTGGTCAGTTTAGAGTAGAAAGTTAATAATCACGATTATTAACTTTAGGCTTGAAATGAGCACTTTTTTGAAATTTTCTCAAGGACAGTCTTTATATGATGTATTTTAAGCCTATGAATCAAGTCAAAACTTAATTTGGCCTAAAATGTCAAGAAAAAGTAAATAATCTGAGTTTTGGCCAATTTTCTTGAAATTTGTTTTCCTCGAAGTGTCTTTGAGCTTACCCACTGGTTCAGACAACTCTTAGGCTTACTCTCCAGTCGGATTGAGTGGATTCGAGTCTTTTCAAGCTATTTCTAGCCATAGACCTAAAATTCTGCAACTTCCAATAACAACTCACACTTGATTCTTTCAAAGAGAGCAATGTTCTGAAATCCACCTCGGATCCTACTTACCCTACTCCTAGATTCTCATGCAATGGGTTGTGGAAAGTGTCCACAAACACTTGTTTTTTTTGTGTTTTTTATGTTTCTCAGAGCCTTGATCTTAAGGCTTGTCTTGTTAAGTATGGAGCCTGATTTACCCTTGTAATTTTCTGTGGTAAAAGCGCACATTTTTAAGGCCCCCATTATGAGGAGAAGCCATCGTGTGTGAAGGAAAATCACTCACCAGAAACCAAAATTTTCATAGTAAAAAATCAGGGGCAACTTTAGGGGCCTCGAGGGAGGAAGCCCCCAAGACTTTTTTTGCCTTGCCGGAATATTCCTTTTCGCTGGAATATTATGGCCGGCCAGCCGCCGGAAAGTGGTCGAAAAACAACCGTCGGTTGGCCGGTGGCCGGTAGTCAATGGCCGGTGGCCGGTGGTCGGAAGTCAATGGCCGGTGGCCGAATTCAATGGCGGACTTGTCTTCTCAAGGGCGGCCACGCATGGGCGGATTGGAGGGTCCGATTTGGACTTATTCACATAAGGGCGGCTACACATGGCTGCCTCTGATAAGAGAGGGCAACCCTTTTGGCCTATAAAAGAAGGCCATTTCTACACATATTTCATAGTGTGAAGTTGATGCGACAAGGTGAGTGTGAGGTGGTGAGAGTGAAGCAAGGCGGGAGCTCCATTAAGGGTATAATCCCTTTGTAATCTACTTCTTGTTTTGAAGTACTAAAGCCATTGAGTGGCTGCTTTCCCGTGGACGTAGCCCACATTGGGTGAACCACGTATATCGTGTGTACTCTCTCTCTCTCTCTACTCTATAATCTCGTGTATGTAAATCTGTCTCTCTCCATTAAGTAATCTACTCAATTATCTATTTAGCTACGTCTTATTTCCTAACATGTCTCGTCTACCAATCATTCTCCAAATCCTAATCTAAATCTGCAGTCCTACAATCCTAAAGATACTGAGCAAGTACGATTACTTCCAAGCTACCTCTACACAGCAAAAGATGACAATCTTAAGCTATGCGGTTTTTAAAAGAAAGTTTTGAACTCTAGGTGAACCTAGAGGAAGTTAAAGGACAACTACACAAGATGCTTGTGTTTTTTCCTAGTTTAGGTCTCTTCGATCCCCGGCAACGGAGCCAAATATGGGACGCATGTCTAACCTCACCATCCTATCTTATTGCAGTATTAGCGAGAACCATGATATATTTGTCAAACCATGGGATGAAGCTGACTCGAGTAGTGCAGAGAGGCTACAAGAGGTTGTCAATCTCTCGGAAAACAACCAATAACTTGCATCTAACTCAAGCTAGACTCAAGTGACTGAAATCACCAAAAGCCAATCGCTCATCGGCAAGCAAATCACATCCGTTACAACATCAAATGACATCCAAACATAAGGAAACTTCTAGGACAAGTTTATAAGACCTAAGCACACATGCCTATGGTCTCAAACCCCACTTTAGGTCAAGTTCCAAAATCACGATTATTAACAACAATAGATTTTTGACCTAGTCGTTTTCGACCCAGAATGCATCTAAATGCTTAGCAATGATGCCCCAATACCCAATCTATGCTTAGTTTTTAATTTAAAATTGTAAATTCCTAGTTATAATGAAATTAGGCCGTGGGTCGACGACGCCAAAAGCTACGAAATACTGTGAATGGCTTATGTCAATGCGTAGAGATCTTACCTACGGTTACAATGCAACAAACACAATCGCAATGTGACAACCGAAGAGGGAGTAGGAAGCACGAGAAGGAGAGAAGTGAGCGCAGTTAGCTCACACTATGTATTTCTTATCCAAAAACCTATAAAAAACTTGCAAAAATTGGCTTTTATACCTTAGCCAAGGTTTTAGGGTGGTCAAAACTAATAATCTGGAGTTTTACCAAAGCTGGGTGATGTGACTGGTTGATACAATCTAGAAGCTTGTAGCCCTGGCTCATTAATTACAGAGTTTATCCGAGAAAGTAGGAGTTATATTATTATCGATTTATCAAAATAATAAATGTTTTACAAAGAGAACTCTGAAAAATGGTGTCCGTGTTAGCTTGCTGCTAACATGGCCATATCTTTCTATTGTAGTTCAAGGGCATGTGTTGTTCTATGTGGTGCCAACTTTTATTGTGCTCTAGTCAGTTGCTCTTTCAACTGCATAATCTTGTCCTCTTTTTAACTTTGAGTTGCTCTATGCCATGCAATCATGATTGATCATATTTTTCTTGAGCTAGGGACTCCTTGAGATCTTTGAGCTCTTGCAATGTTGAGACATGAGCCGATGAAGTAGAGGCAGGTGTTGGGGTGTCTTGCATCACCAAAAGTTGAGTGAGTGTGCTCTTGAATACCCGGTATGACTCCCCTAGCTTGACATTCCTTTGATGTTCTTTATCGAGGTCCTCTTTCAATCATTTCAACTTGAAGCTGGGTGTTTTCCTCATTGAAGTGAACTTCTTTATAGTAGTCGAAAGCATTTGCCTTTTTATTTTGTAACTCAGAGTGTAGCTCCAACTACATGCTTTGGAGTTCCTAGATCTTGCATTGCAGACCTTGGTTTTCTTCTTTTACTATTGCTACTTTAGATTTGGTCTCTTCTAAGTCCAATTATGATGATTTTGAGAGTCCCTTGACATTGGAATTGAAGTTTAATATGTTCAAGATGCTCGTCAATGTCAAACGAGTGTACTATATGATGGGGTTATCCCGGTTATGGTAGGTGAAGACGAGCCATGGTCCAGCTGCTGATAGTGTGCAAGAGAGAGAGAGAGAGAGAGAGAGAGAGAGAGAGAGAGAGAGAGAGAGAGAGAGAGAGAGAGAGAGAGAGAGAGAGAGAGAGAGAGAGTTGACACAATATGAAAAAAGAACGCTATATTATGATTGACCAAAAACTTCATTTATATATTCAACTGAACCTTTCCATGCAAACTTCGAAAAGAAGACTAGAGTGTATGTGCATGCCTTATGAGGCGTTTCCCATAGGCTTAACACACTAGACCCAGCATTGAATACCCAACAAACCCCCCCCCCCCCCCCCCCCCCCCCCCCCCCCCCCTCAAGCCCAAACCACTAACTATGGACTTGATACAGACCATGGCAGAGTTCAATCACCTGAAACTACGAGTAGAAGCCCCCTTCCTCCAATTCCCTCAAACAACAATCAGTGTGAGACAAACTAGAACTCAGAACCAAACATAAAAGGGTTGTCTTAGCACTGATGTGTGGTAGTGTCTATAACCCATACATTTTATTGAAAAAGATGACATAAAAGGAAACATAAAACAAACCAAAAACTACATGAAATCATTATCTACGAGAAGCATCGATGCTTCACCATCTTCATCACTTTCAACCATGTTGACTTGTCATTTATTCTTCTTAAAACACTTATTCAAAAGATGATTGGTCTTTGCACAATGGATGCAAGGATTTTTGTTAAAACAATCCTTGGTTTGATGATTGACGTGGCCACATATCGCACAAGGTTGAGTGCTGGGGTTGAGGGGTGTGAGGTGTTACAAAAGTCAATGAAAATCCCTACAAGGAGGGGGTGAGCCATGCAAGTAGGAGGGGTGGTCTCTTGACTACTCTCTCTCCCAAAGGGCACCACTTGCTCAAGAGGCAAGTAGGACACATGTGTCCTAGCTAGGTTAACCTCAAGGAGTGTCCAAAGCCTATTGGTTGGCCTCCCAAGGGGTTGAGTGATAATTAAGTAGATTTAATTAATGGTTTTTGCATTTATCAAGTCCTCTCTCTCAAAGGGGAAAGGGAGACACTTGTCCCAAGATTATCCTTGTTGCTTGTAATGCATCCTACATGTGATTGGCCAGTCTTGCAGGGGTCCAATAAGATTCAAGCTTGAGCTACAAGAAGGGGGCTAGCTTGGGGGGTATAATATCCCACACATACTCTCATTGTGTGAAGTGCAAAGTGAAAGAGCTCCATGTCCTTCTCCAAGCTAGTAGAGAAGTTGAGAGCCTACACCAACACTCTTGGCTATGGAATGCAAATCCAACCAAGAGCCATGCTTCAATGCTTAATTTTTCCATCTTCATTACTATGCTATTATGTATGCTAGCAAGAAGAGTGATGATAAGTGAGGAACTAATCCTTTCTCCTATGAATTGTTTCTTCTACCTCTTCCCTACCCTCATTCCCCACTAGCTCTCTCCACCTTCAAAGGTGTTTGAGGCCTTGGGACTGAGGCTTGGGATAGTTTTTTCTTTCCACAAGTTTATGTTATGCTCATGATGCATGAAGCTTTCCATCTTCATTTCATCACCTAGGTCACAAGGAACTCAACTGTTTTCATGTTCTCTAAACTCTCTCTCTTGCAAAAGTATTGTTCATGCCAAGTATTGTTTAAGTTGCTACCATCAATAAGTTCACCATCTATGCTCACAAAGTAATTCTACAAAAGTACTTTCTCTAATTTTCGCTAGTCTCAAAGTTAATAGGCCATTTCCATTACATTTGTATTAGAGCATTTGGTTTTTGTTTTCTTCCTTAAGAAGAGAGGTCCTTAAGTAGCCTATAAATGGTTGATTTTGTTAAATATAGTAGGGTAAGTGGGATTGAGATCCGATATCGGTTTTGTTGAGCCCCCTATGGTGGGATATGATGCACACCTCGGGAGCTTTGGACTTAATAATGGGGTCTTTTTTAGACTTGCCTACGGCTTTACCATTATTGAGCCATAAGAAGTCCAAAAGGAGCTCTCCCCTGGCAACTCTGCAATATTAGACCCACTCCACTACTCTCTATAATTAACCAATTTGAGCTGTGGGTGTGGATACTTAAGTGCTGATTTTCAAATTCTACGCGGAGTAGCAACTAAGGTTTTGAATTGCCAAAGCATACACTAATCAAGTACTCAAATGTTTTTAACATGGCTGACGATAACCAAGAGAGTAGAATGAACATTGATAGCTTTAATTTTTTACATGAAGGTGCTAATGACGATGCCCACATGTTTGTCAATTATCTTGTTGCTAGGTTGCAACAAGATATGGGCAACCTTGCTTTGCAACCAAAGCTACTTAACAACTTCGCACTTATGGGATTACTTACTCTCCAAGATGAGAGAGAGATTAGGAGGCCTCTTGATGAGACCCCCAAAAGTAGACTCTCTCCCAAAAGAGAGAAGGAATCCAAAGAGCAAGAAAGTAATCAAATTTTAAGTTCCTCTGAAGATGTGGCTCCATGAAGACGATAGTCTAGACAATCGCCAACTCCTCCCAAGAGGAAACGTTCAACCCACAATACTTCCCCTCATCACTCCAAAAGGAAAGAGACGAAACAAAGGAAGAAAAGGGCAAGAAAGAGGTCACCCTCTTCTTCTTCTTCTTCACCTTCCACCTCTTTTGACAAAAGCTATGGCTAGTCTCCTAGAGAATACAAGAGGGGAGGACATCCCAAATCATACCCTGCATGGCGAAGGTCACAAAAGCTCAAGAAGTTCAAAGAGGGAGGAAAGAGTATCTCTTTTGTCACCTATGATGGCACCTTTGGTGCCATAGACAAAGTATTGACCTCAATCCAGCAATTTGATGTGGCCTTTGGAGACGAGGGCTTCATGGAGTCCTCCAAGCTACATCATGTAGCTATGCACTTCCAAGAATCGGATCGTCAATGGTGGGCTAGCCTTAGTGGTGAGGGCGAGCTTTTTGAAATGGGGCCTCTAAACCCAAACCAATGGGCCTACCCTCACAAAATGTTCGTAAAGAGGTACACACACTACTTGGGGCACCACCTTCTTTTGAGAGTGGAGAAGGAAACCAATCAAAATAACACTTGCACTCACCCACTCAAGCAACACACTTTGAGAACCCCCTTACTCTATATACTCTTTGGACACTTGAACACCATCCACGATTATGCAACCCAATGCCGTGCATCAAAATGAAATATGCAATTTGTGGAATAGCATTCACCTTCTCCCAATAAGAATACCCATAATACATCCAAACTCTTCCTCTCTCAAGCACTCATAAAAAAAAATCATGCGCACAAGACTTGCCTCTCAAACACACAAGAGAATCACTTACATCAAACTAACACACTTTGCATAGAGAGATCATCTCCATCTATGCAATGCCGTGTAACAAATAAAATCACCATGAGAGGTAGCCACATGCATATGTAATGAAGCAAAAGAGAGTTGGAGTGAGAAATTTCTTTAGACCAATTGAATAAGTGTGGAGAAACAAACCAATGGTAAATTGAGAATAGAACACTTACTTGATTTCTCGCACACCTTTTAAGGGGAGGACAGACGCTGGCTAACCATCACGAATTGCGACACTTGAAAGTTTTGAAGATGATTTCATGATCATTAACATAACCATGAGAGAGATCATGATGTATTTACAAGTTATTGAGGTGCTACAAATGATTTATTGGGTTGATGGAGTAAGAGATTGTAGAATGGAAAGAGTGGAGAATAGAGTTGCACTTCCTCCAAAGAGGAGGGTTAGGAGGGAGGATGTGAAAGAGGGAGAGTTGGGGTTTTCTCTACTATTGATCAAGAAACAACATGAAGTTGAAAATATAGGTGTGTGTCATTGAGTCTCTCCAAGGGGGGCTATTTATAGTTGTGTAGGAGTGGGATTATGCTACACTTAACTAGAGTAAGTGATTAGACCTAATTAAGTGTCCTTTGACCACTCATTGAATATTGGACATAAAAGGGACTATTTATTCACCAAAAATATCATTTTAGACCGTGAAGGCTCCATAGGGGTGCATAATGTAGGTGGGCCCCACCATGAGGCCCTACGGGTGGCTCCTGCGGGGTATCTCAACTTGTCTGCCTTGGCATTTAGAAAGCATCTTTAGGTTGGTCCCATCACATGCAAGTGAACTTGAACACTCATTGCTCTTCTAGAAGATGAGTAGGGGAAAAATAAGATCTCACCCTCTTGATTTACTTGATTTACACTTCCCTTTTGCTGCGTATCTGATACACTATTTTGACTATAACGTTTTACCTGTAGCTCGGAATGACATGCTTCAAAAGGCAAAATTGACCTTCTCAACATGTTTGATATGAATTTGGACTATTCTTCAGGCCCATGCACCAAGGAATTCGGTTTGGAAGGTCCACACTAGGCTAGGGAACCTTTGCTTCCAAGTCTTCTTGTATGGGCCCTTTGCTTGTATGCATCCAAGGGGAATCATGCTTTTTCAAAAGGCTATGATGCTTAAACAAATAGAGGAGGGCCCAATATTATTTTCTTGTGAAAAGAATATACAATTGGAGTCTTTTTGAAAGGAGAGAAACTATATGTATATTCTTAAGAGATATTGGGCCACCTATGTAGGGGGCATAGAAGACTTGTAGAGAGGGACCATAATCTTTGGTAAAGACAAGTGGAGAGTTGATTTCCATGGGAATTTATCTATATGGGGTGGAAGATGGATATATTATTTTTATACTACTAATTCACAAGAGGTAAGAAAGTTTGGGGGTATATAGTTGGTTATTGTATGCTTATTCTATTTACAAAGCAAAAAAGAAAAGGGTGGTAATATAAATATATGACTAAGGCGACATTTTTGGGAAGAGTATAATGTATGTGTCGCCACAAAGGTTAAACGAAGAGGGGATATATACACATATGAGGAAGAGGACGTTGAGTAGGCTGACAAATGTTGCAAAAAGATGGTTACCATTTTATGCCACTCATATTAGCCCTCCCCCAAGCCTAGAGATATTCATATGTTTAGGAGGACGGTGTTGCTTCTTTTTCTTCTTTTTTTTGTCATTTTTCCTTTTCCACTTTTTTTTTTTTTTCAATAGGAGGAGTGTCATGTACTCTTTTACTCCATTAGACTTGCTTTTCATTACCTCAATCCCATAAATCGGAGATGGGAGGGTTGCCTTGGGTATGTTCAGATTCCAAGGTTGGTTCTTCTTTGCACATCAAAGCTTAAAAAATAGGTGGAGCATTTGTCAAGCCGAAGGGAGCCATGTCAATTTGGAGCTTAGACGATGTAGGCAGATGACTGCCTATCAACAGATTGATACGTTGAAAGTAGGGCTTTAATCTCCATCCATTGACTCTGGTCTTGTGGAGTTTTCCTGATAAATCTCCTAATCTGTAACTACCATTCCCAAACTTTGTTTTTATCATGAAAGGTCCCTCCCATCTTTGCAAAAACTTTTTGTCAAGTCGAGTATCAAGTCGGTTATCATAGCGAAGAACCAACATACCTTCCTTCAATCCTTTCCCCTTGAGCTTCTTGTTGATTTTATCCCTTTGGCTTGTCGCTTTGGTGCTGTAGTGATCAATGGACTCTTCTCTATCTAGCTCAAGTCGTTGGAGATCTAAGATCCTTTCATGTAGAACCTCTTTTGGTTTTTTTGCCACTCTTGCAAGAACGTGCAAGCTTGAGAGCTCTACCTCAATGGGGAGAAGTGCCTCCTGTCCATAAACTAGATGAAAAGGGGTGAATTGGGTAGATACCTTGAAAGATGTCCTATACGCCCAAAGAGCAGCCGTCGAATGGCGATCCCAATCCTTAGGCCGATCCACAACCTGCTTAGAAATGATCTTACATATCATTCCATTCACTTTTTCCACCAATCCATTGCATTGAGAATAGTAGGGTGTGGAATGCAGGTGTTTCACTTTTAACCTCCTCAAGAGATCATTCAGAAGGTCAGCCCTAAAACCCGGGCCTCGATCTGATAAGATTTCTAGGGGTGTTCCAAACCTACTACAAATATGATAAAAAATAAACTTTGATACCTCTTCAGCTGTGATTCGGGTTGTGCTTGTTGCTTCCGCCCATCGTGTCATGTAGTCAACACCCATGATGATGAAAACCTTCCCTGTAGAAGTACGAGGTAGGGGACCTATTGCATCCACACCCCACTTTTCAAAAGGGCCATAAGATATTATTGGGACTCGAGGCTCATATGTTAGTCGTCTATCCCCAGCAATTTGGCATGGCTTACATGCCTTACACCAATATTGGACATCACGATGTAAGCTCGGCCAAATAAACCTTGCTTGTAAAATCTTCCTACTTGTAATATCTTGAGAAAAGTGACCACCACAGACATCATCATGACATGAAAGAAGAATTTTCTCTATCTCTTTCACACCTGGTACTCTCCTCAAGACCAAATCTTTCCCTTTGTGATATAAATCATCCCCGATCAACTGGTAAGGTGTGGCCTTCTTAACTAGTCTATGTCTTTGCACCTTGTCTAAGTGTTTGGGACACTCACCTGCTTGTAGAAAGAAGATAATGTCTTTTAGCTCCTCTTGACCTTGATATTTGGGTTCATATAGTTTCACACCTCCTACCGCCATTTGAAGCTTTTCATTTGCGAGTAAGTCTGCTTCCTTGTTATGAGTTCTCACAATGTGTTGTACCTGTGTTGCTTTAAAACCCTTCATCAAAGATCTTACACTACTAAGCCACTCAAACAATGTACGATTATTGCACCTCCAAGTCCCTTGGATTTGCCTGACCACTAGCAAAGAATCACCTTTTATAATAAGTCTTTGTATGCCTAATTCTTTGCATTCTTCTAACCCAAGGGTTAGAGCAGCATACTCAGCCTCATTGTTAGAGTGAACACTGGGTACAGTGATACCTTTTCTAACCATTACCTCCTTTTGTGGGTTCAAAATGATGATTCCCCTTGCTGCTTTGTCTTGTTGGCGTTGATAAGCTCCTTCAAAGCATAAAGTATGGGCATTATCAATCTCCTTCACTTTGAACTGTTTTGAGCCTTCCTCTCTTTGTAGTCGTGATCCTTCCCTTTCTCTCACTTTGTAGGTGAGAATGTCTGCAAGTCCTTCTCTTGTGCTATCTTCTACAAGGAAAGTGTATTCAAATTCTTGGAGTTCAAGCACCCACTTTGCTATTCTAGATGAGAGGCTCATGTGTTGTACTACATATGGTAGATTGTGCTCTAAGGTGAGAAAAACAAATGGCACAGGGAGAAGATACGATCGAAACTTCCTTACCGCAAACAAGATTGCAAAGACCACTTTCTCCATTTCAGTGTATCCCTTCTCGACCGGAGTCATCACCTTGCTTGCAAAATAGATCGGCCTCATGTATGATGTTTTAGGATATTTTTGCATCAAAACAAAACCAATTGCTTCGAAACCTACACTTGGAGTGACATAGTAGGTCTCCTTTGGATTTGGTGGCATTAGGATTGGGAGAGAGCTAAGAATGCCCTTCACTTCCTCAAAACATTTTGCATGTTCCCTCCCCCATTCAAATGTAGATTGGCTTGCCAACCTATTCAAAGGGGCGATGGATTCTGCTAGGAGATGGATGAAGCGAGACATGTACCTCACTTTGTGGTTGAAGGTCATTAGCTCCTTAGTTGTTGTTGGTGGAGATAATGACAAAAGGGCCTCTACTTTAGAGGGATCCACTTGAATTCCTTGTGAAGAAACCACATGGCCTAGCAAAACCACCTGAGATTCACCGATATGAAACTTCTCTGGGTTGAGTTGTCCCCCAAATTGATGGAGCCTCTTAAGTCCCTCTTCAACCTTTTGGCAATGAAGTGATCTACAACTATAAATACAGAAATCATCCATAAAGACTCTTATAGATTTTCCAAAGAATGGCTGAAATACAAATATTGTGAATCTCATGAAGGTGCTAGGAGCATTGGTGAGCCCAAAAGGCATTACTCTGAATGCAAAACATCCCCAAGGTGTGATGAAGGTGGTTTTTGGTTGGTCCTCTTCTGCTATTCTAATTTGAAAATATCCTGAATACCCATCACACACAGTGTAGCATTCGTGACCTGCTACTTCATTCAAAATTTCATCTTGGAAAGGGAGAGGGAAGTGGTCCCTCTTTGTCGCAGCGTTGAGGGGTTTGTAATCCACACAGACCCTCCACTTACCATTCTTGTTGGGAGTGACTACAATAGGTGATACCCATTCGGAGTTGGATACTGGATAGATGAAGCCAGCCTTCAAGAGTCGATTCACTTCTTGTAGGAGAGCCTTTTGTTGCACAGATCCTAGTCGCCTTAACTTTTGAGCCACGGGTTTGATCCCTGGTTTCAATTCAATTCGATGCTCTATTACATCTACACCTCTTATTTGTGAGTAGTCAGTGATAAACAAATTGGGATACCTCCTTAACATATTGATGTAGGACCTCTTCTCCTCACAAGTAAGATCTTTTGCAAGCATCTTCTCAAATCCTTCTTCAAGGTGGTGGCATCTTTCATCCCCTCGTGTGTGATTGTCTGTTGGCTTTTCTTCTACAGGAGCATCTTGAGTGTTGGCGTTGAATACAATTCCCATTACCTCCAAAGAAGACTCCTCTTCACTGGTTGATGCACTGGTTAATGCTTCCTCATCACTTGAGTAAGGACTCTCCTCCTTGCTCTCTTCATCTGCCGTGGTTTCATAGTTGATATCTAGTTGCTTTCCTTCTTGCCAATCATACACCACCGGTTGACCCTTCTTAAGAATCAAACGACCACTTCTCCATTTTTGATCTGCATTCACAGCAATGAGCCAAGGCCTCCCTAGGATGATGGGATAGCCCTCCCCCTTAGCTGGCATGACATACATATCCACTCGTGCATCTATGTTACATACAGAGACTTTTACATTTTCAATGATCCCCAAACACTTCACACTTGAGTTGTTGGCTAGCCTAGCTTGACAATTAGAGGACTTTGTAATTTCAAGCCCTAACCTATTCATTGATTTTTCCGTGATCACACACATTTGAGCTCCACCATCAACATATACATTAGACACCTTTTTACCCCTTATGTAAGCATCGACAATGGGTTCCACATCTTTTTGTAGATTTGAGGCCACAACCTTAATGGAAAGATTTGCTAGCTCTTTTTTGGAATTCTTGTACTTACCAACTTTGGCCACTGCCTTCTTACTTTGGCTGATAGGTGTAGAAGTTGAGGCCATGAAATGTTTGGCTTTTGGGTTTGTAAATCCTCCAGGATGTTATAGAGCTCTATCTCCTTTCCCAATGGGAAGTCGTTGATACCAATTTCCCGTCGCCTTGATCTTTTCTTCCTGCTACTTTCAGCTTCTTCCATCTTTGACTTCTTCTTCTTGTCCCTTCTGGCTGAATTTGTTCCTTCACTTCTCATGTCTTCATCCTTGTCATGTGCTCTTGTGCGTTTTTCTGTTGGCATAACATCAACGTTTAGAGTATGCTCATCTATTACCTCTTCTAGCTTGATGATGTTGACTCCTCTTTCTTCCTCCTCATGTGGGACGGGAGGTATATTTGCTGGTGGTGGTGGTCGACGAAGGATTTGTGGGCCTTGAGCTAGTTCTTGCTGCACAATGAGAGGAGGCGGTCTGGGGGGATATATGTCTCCCGGAAGTCTCCTTGGATGTGGACAATTGTACATGCCATGGCCCATTTCATTGCAATTCCAACATCGCAACTCTTGAGCTTGTCTTCGTTGATTGCGATTCCCTTCTCTTGGTTGTCGTTGTTGAGGTAGGCCTTGTACTAGATTCATAGTGAGGTTCTCAAGCTGTTGAGTTAGCCTTTGTAAAACCTTTTGTTGAGAGTTATCTCCTATTTGTGAAGATTGTGCAAGAGGGGCCCTAATTGGTGCTTCCATGGTTTGTGAAGACTCCCTCTCACTCACTTCATTCAAACCCCTTGCTCTATGTGCTTGGAAGTGTAGTTTTCTAAACTTGATGATGGCTACCTCACGTGCTTCTTCGAAGGTGGATGGGAATTTTAGCTCTACTTTAGCCTTTAAAAGTGGATACAAGCCAACCATGAATCTCTCTTTTTTTAGAAAGTTAGGTGCACCACCATGATTTTCTAATGTAGCCTCCCACCTACCCCATAGATTGACAAAGGTTGCTTCATAAGAGGGATAGTCTTCAAGTGATACCTGCTTATGTCCAATAAGACATTTCCATAGTCCTTCAGAAGTATCACCTTGCCCGAACTTGGAGAGGAAGCTTGCTCGCAGTCTCTCCCAATTGGACTTGATTTGGGGTTGCAAGGTCTCATACCATGCTTTAGCTTCTGCTTTTAGAACCAACGGGAAGGCTCGTAGCTTTACTTCCTCTTCATCTCTCCCGGATATGAGATGTGCCATCTCCAAGTTGTCAAAAAACTCTTGCGCATCTTCCCCACTTCTTGCATAGAACGTGGGAAAAGAACTTGACATTTTGTTTAGACATTTTGAAATTTATTTTTTTTAAAGAAACTTTTCTCTTACGGGCCGCACAAGATTGTTGACACTATAAATCTGATTACATTAAAATGAAGATGTACACATCCATTGTTAATTCGTACTTTATCATAGGTAGAATAAATGGATTAATTGAAGCATTGATTTCATTGAGGCGAGTGGATCCAAATATCATCCTTATGATAGATTGAAACCTAAACTTAGTTGCAATGATTATATGAATGGATTGCTGAGCAATAGGCCTAAAAGGTTCATTGTTTTGATCATGATTCATGTGCTACTCCTCGTTGTTGGTTTGAAGACCTCGTTCCTTCATATGGCCCTTGAGCACCCCTTCACCACTCCTTGTTCCTGCCTTTAAAACAAAATGAAAACGTGAACATCAAAAGAAGTTTCATAATTGATGATTGGAAGTATAATTGGATTGGGTGATGCCAGTATTTCTCTAAGTCTTTCTGCACCAAACATAAAAACAATGCGTTGCTAGAAAAAGACTTCTCTATCTATGTGAACATTTACTCTAATGTGTTGTGCAAAATGAAATGGATAGATGGGAACTCCATTGTTCATCACTACAAAATTTGAAGGTAACTTGGAAATATGTTCCTCCGTGGGGGCACCACTTAATGAGGGCGAGCTTTTTGAAATGGGGCCTCTAAACCCAAACCAATGGGCCTACCCTCACAAAATGTTCGTAAAGAGGTACGCACACTACTTGGGGCACCTCCTTCTTTTGGGAGTGGAGAAGGAAACCAATCAAAATAACACTTGCACTCACCCACTCAAGCAACACACTTTGAGAACCCCCTTACTCTATATACTCTTTGGACACTTGAACACCATCCACGATTATGCAACCCAATGCCGTGCATCAAAATGAAATATGCAATTTGTGGAATAGCATTCACCTTCTCCCAATAAGAATACCCATAATACATCCAAACTCTTCCTCTCTCAAGCACTCATAAAAAAAAATCATGCGCACAAGACTTGCCTCTCAAACACACAAGAGAATCACTTACATCAAACTAACACACTTTGCATAGAGAGATCATCTCCATCTATGCAATGCCGTGTAACAAATAAAATCACCATGAGAGGTAGCCACATGCATATGTAATGAAGCAAAAGAGAGTTGGAGTGAGAAATTTCTTTAGACCAATTGAATAAGTGTGGAGAAACAAACCAATGGTAAATTGAGAATAGAACACTTACTTGATTTCTCGCACACCTTTTAAGGGGAGGACAGACGCTGGCTAACCATCACGAATTGCGACACTTGAAAGTTTTGAAGATGATTTCATGATCATTAACATAACCATGAGAGAGATCATGATGTATTTACAAGTTATTGAGGTGCTACAAATGATTTATTGGGTTGATGGAGTAAGAGATTGTAGAATGGAAAGAGTGGAGAATAGAGTTGCACTTCCTCCAAAGAGGAGGGTTAGGAGGGAGGATGTGAAAGAGGGAGAGTTGGGGTTTTCTCTACTATTGATCAAGAAACAACATGAAGTTGAAAATATAGGTGTGTGTCATTGAGTCTCTCCAAGGGGGGCTATTTATAGTTGTGTAGGAGTGGGATTATGCTACACTTAACTAGAGTAAGTGATTAGACCTAATTAAGTGTCCTTTGACCACTCATTGAATATTGGACATAAAAGGGACTATTTATTCACCAAAAATATCATTTTAGACCGTGAAGGCTCCATAGGGGTGCATAATGTAGGTGGGCCCCACCATGAGGCCCTACGGGTGGCTCCTGCGGGGTATCTCAACTTGTCTGCCTTGGCATTTAGAAAGCATCTTTAGGTTGGTCCCATCACATGCAAGTGAACTTGAACACTCATTGCTCTTCTAGAAGATGAGTAGGGGAAAAATAAGATCTCACCCTCTTGATTTACTTGATTTACACTTCCCTTTTGCTGCGTATCTGATACACTATTTTGACTATAACGTTTTACCTGTAGCTCGGAATGACATGCTTCAAAAGGCAAAATTGACCTTCTCAACATGTTTGATATGAATTTGGACTATTCTTCAGGCCCATGCACCAAGGAATTCGGTTTGGAAGGTCCACACTAGGCTAGGGAACCTTTGCTTCCAAGTCTTCTTGTATGGGCCCTTTGCTTGTATGCATCCAAGGGGAATCATGCTTTTTCAAAAGGCTATGATGCTTAAACAAATAGAGGAGGGCCCAATATTATTTTCTTGTGAAAAGAATATACAATTGGAGTCTTTTTGAAAGGAGAGAAACTATATGTATATTCTTAAGAGATATTGGGCCACCTATGTAGGGGGCATAGAAGACTTGTAGAGAGGGACCATAATCTTTGGTAAAGACAAGTGGAGAGTTGATTTCCATGGGAATTTATCTATATGGGGTGGAAGATGGATATATTATTTTTCTACTACTAATTCACAAGAGGTAAGAAAGTTTGGGGGTATATAGTTGGTTATTGTATGCTTATTCTATTTACAAAGCAAAAAAGAAAAGGGTGGTAATATAAATATATGACTAAGGCGACATTTTTGGGAAGAGTATAATGTATGTGTCACCACAAAGGTTAAACGAAGAGGGGGAATTTACTCTAGATAACTTAATAGCGTAGAAAAATATATACAGATATGAGGAAGAGGACGTTGAGTAGGCTGACAAATGTTGCAAAAAGATGGTTACCATTTTATGGCACTCAGTGGCATAGGCAAAGCACCAAAGACATGGAAAAATCTACGAGTTTTGGTCATGAAGCAATTCCTTGCAAGCAATGCAAAGGACAAAGTGATCACCAAATGGCACAGTTTGAAGCTTCTCTCTCATGAGTTTATTCACAAATATGTGGAAAATTTTTGGGACTTACATTTGAAGGCTACTGTCTTCCAAAAGATAGACTTTGCCAAGCAAAAACAACAATTTTGTGTGGGATTACCTGCAGAGATGGCTGAGTATGTCAATTCCCAATAGCTTGGTTTTATTACCAATGGAATCCACCACACCATGGTTGCTTCACGCATCAATTTTGAACAAGGGGCTATACACAATATCAAGCCCATGGAAAACAAAGACAAAAATGATGCAAAGGGGAAAATCAATGCCCAAACTTCTTCCCAAGTCAACAATAACAACAACAATTGGTCCAAGGAGAAGGGAGTTTACAAAGGTAAAAACAAAATCTCTCTTGAAGAGCTTGAAGCTTTTTGCATGAAACATAAATGCTTTAAGTGTGGGGAGCAAGGATATGGATATCATTCTTGCCCCAAGGGAAATGATCGCAATGAGACTCCTAGAGCTTCCAGCATGGAAGCTCCAAAAAAGGATGCTCATTGCCAAGGTGCACCTCTCTCCTATGCTTGGGGCAATGTAAGGGAGCATGCTGCCTTCATCTTGTTTGACCAGGTGGCTCTAATCACAACTTCATATCAACCGAGTTGGCCACCAAGTTGGGCATTCAAGCTTTTGAGATGGGAGACGTTGTAATGATCTACACTGCTTTCAAGGGACACCGAGCCTCCGTTACTCCCTTGATTGGGAAGTTGAGGCTTCATGTCCAAATCTATGTTGAAAAAGAAGACTTTTTCACCTCTCCTCTCCAACATGAGGATGCTATCCTAGGGACACCATGGTTCAACCGCATGGTTGCCAACATGAAGTTCCTTGAAAGGAGAATCTACTTCACCTACAGGGGAAAGAACATGTATATAGATGCTAGTGAGTTTGGTCTACCTACTTTAGTAGGTAGGATTGACCTTAAAAGTGGTTATCATCAGATAAGGGTAGTCAATGAAGATATTGTAAAGACCACTTTTCGCACGACATTTGGTCTTTATGAATATTTTGTCATGTCTTTTGGCTTGACAAATGCTCAGGCACCACATTCAACCACTTAATGCAGAAAATTTTTAGGCCCCACCGTAAGTTTACAGGAGTTTTCTTTGATGATATTATTATCTACTCCAATTCTCTTGAGGAGCATAAGCAACATCTCCAAGTAATATGTCAAACTTTAAGAGAGAATAAACTTTTCATTAGTAAAAAACAGAGTGATTTTTTTCTACAGAAGATTCAATACTTAGGTCACATTATCTCTCAATATGGAATCCGAATTGATCCAAAAGCTAGATGTAATAAAAGTGTGGACTAAGCCAAGGAACCTACACAAGCGACAAAGGTTTATTGATATGTGTGCATACTATAGACACTTCATAGAGAAACTATCACTAATAGTAGGACCATCACATGAAGTAACAAAAAAGAACATTAAGTATACATGGACTACAAAAGAGAAAGATTCTTTTGACATACTCAAAGAGAAGCTTATCTCTCAACATGTGCTTACACTACCAGATCTCTCAAAGACATTTGAGGTCCAATGTGATTCTTGTGGCGATTACCATGGAGCAGTTTTGCTTCAAGAAGATAAATCCATAGCATACGAGAGTCCAAGACTTAACTCCAATGAACGAGTACTGGGCATATATGAAAAGGAGCTACTAGTTGTTCTTCATGCACTGGACTCATGAAAGCACTATCTATTCATCCTACGCATGGATCACCAAAGCCTCAAGTATTTCATGACGCAAACCAAACTCTCTGACAAAAAAATGAGGTGGCAAAATTTTCTCTCACAATTAATTTTCATATTTCTCACATTGTTGGGAAGCATAATCAAGTGGCCGATGCACTATCACGATAGCCAAGAGAAAATGCGGTATCTATATCAACTCACAATGATCTATCTTTTTTTATTGACCTCCATTTCAAGGATGTGATTTCATCCCTTGAATTAGGGAAGAAAGAGGATCCATTCACCTTGCAAGATGGTTATCTTCTCTATGGAAATAGGCTATCTGTTACTAACTCACTCTGTGAGAAAGTAATGTATGATAGAAGGAAGCAACCTGCATCGCTCCAGCCATTTTCAACTCCTAATTCACCATAGAAGAGTATGTCCATGGATTTTATCTTTGGATTGCCCAAGTATATTCATGGGGATACATGAATATGGACAATAGTTGACAGGTTTAGCAAGCTAGCACACTTTATACCTATCAAAAAGACTGTTAAAGCACATTAAGGGCAACCCTCTTCATATCTCAGATTTTCAAATACCATGGATTTCTATGGTGTTCGACAAAGATCTTAGAACGACAAACAGTTTCTAAAAGGGTCTCTTTGAGAACCTAGGTACAAGGTTAAATTTATCTTCGGCCTATCACCCACAAAAAAATGGCCAACATGAGATAGCTAACCTTACGATTCTAGATCTACTAAAAACCTATGTCACAGAAGTAGATCAATGCTCACAATGGGAGAAGTATTTATCCCTTGTAGAGTATGAATACAATAACACCGTACATACTTCTACAAGAAAGGCACTTTTTGAGGTCATAGAGGGAAGACTAAAAGTCCCTTGCTACTTAACGTACATGAGAAGATCTTCATTTGTTGATGAGTATAGCCGAGATCTACAAAAATATTTTTGAAAGATTAAAGAGGCTAGATCCATCTCATAGAAAAGGCAAAAGGATGTTGCTAACAAGCACATAAGATCCTTAGCTTTTAAGGAAAATGATGGGGTCTTGCTAAAGTTTCCCAAGGCTCATTTAGGGCAAACTATGAGCAAGAATCCCATGGGCCACCAAAAGTATTATGCTAAATTAGCAAAAAGATACTACGGTCCTTTTAAAATTCTTAAGCCAATCAACGAGATGATTTATCAATTAAAGGAATTTTCCCAATCATTGGCTCATACACAATGCTTTACATGTGAGTCTACTCAAGCCTTAGAAAGGAGAGCCACCAAAAAAAGCAATAAATGAAGACCCTTCAAAGATTGAGGATCAGGAAGAGGTGCTTCAACCCAAATCCATCCTTTGACATGAAGACAAGGTGCTAAGCCATGGTAGAATTATCCAATAGTAGTTTATTAAATTCGATAATTATCCTTTTGAAGATTCTAGATGGATTCAAGGGACACAACTTAAGGATAATATGAGCCTTGTCAATGCTTACAATGCTCCAATAGAGTAAGAAAATGTAAATGCATCTTATATCAACAATTTTTTTGGCTTATAAGACTCCCTCTTTTTCTTTTATTGAGAAATATGCATGCTTAGAATTTTGTTTGTGGTGACGACGTCTCCCAAACACCAACTCAAATTTGGCACTCTACTTTGGAAGTATGATATGGACTAAAGAGCCGACATGCTTGCAAAAATTGAGTCTCTCAAAATGGATAAGTCATCCATTCTGGAATGATGTTCTAGGGTAGAAAGGGATCCTTTACCTGCTAGGAAACCATGGACTAATGACTAGGATTTACCTTCTGTACCCCATAATTGAGGATGACTATGATTTCAAGAGAGAGGTAATGTCATAAAATCTAATATCCACCTATCCCAAATGATTTTCTCATGTATTGAATTGATCATTGAATATGAGAAGATAAATGGGAACAAGAGTTATGATATGGATATGTGTTGCTGGGGACCAAGAGAAGAGATAAGCTCATCTCAATAAGGGTGCAAATGGAGAGAGATCTACCAAAGAGCAATGTACACTAATGGTTCTTTAATAAAATACATTAGGTTAAGCTTCATTAAAGCCTCCAAATCTTAGTGTTGAAAGTCCTTAGGCCTAGAACCTTTAGGTAAGACTTTAGCCAACTTGAGGTGCTTGAGCCAAAAAGTCAACATAAGTCCTACAAAGGAGGGGGAAAGCCCCATATCTAGGAGCACGAGAGAGCACACACACACACACACACACACACACACACACACACACACACACACACACACACACACACACACACACACACACACACACACACATTGTGGTATTACTAAATGCTTTATTTTTTACCCTCCTATATATTTCCCCTCCCCCCCCGAAGCACTCATGGGACACTAGATCATAACTTGCTACTCATGGCGGGTGGGACTAGGTCCTTGCTTAAAAAAACTCTACTATAATTAAACACATTGAGCTCTCATAAGGCGGCCTGCGCATCCTGGGCTGAGATCTCCCCTTGAAAAGTTTCTGTGCATCACTTGAAGATGCTTAAACAGGAGGGCGGCTTGCCTCTCTCACCGATCACACTCAGGAAACGAAGCTCAAACCACTATAAAAAAGGTGAGGGCGCACCTTGCCCCTCACTTAGCTCTGGAGTAGGTATTTTCTTTCTGTTTTTTGCTACTATCTGATCTTGCCAACATGGAGCTCGCAGCTCAAGTCACACAGGTATACCTAACTTAGCTTAGGTTTTTTTTTTAAAAGATGCAATACCTTGCATAGCACTATGTACTTCTTGCTTTTCCAATCTTGCTAAACGCAGTAGGGAAAGATGTTTTAACATTGTGGTGGTTCTGCTTGACTGGTTGTTTTTGACAATCGTCTACTGTGGTTCTTAGAAGCATGGCATATGGTTGCTACTACTTACCTAAGCTCTCAAATGTTTTGGCAGCGTTGTACTGTCTGCAAACAGTTTTCGGCATTATACTGGTTTTTTAGGGGTTCTTCTTGACTGGTTTTTTTTGACAGTCGTCTACTATGGTTCTTAGATATATGTTTTGGTAGCATGGCATATGGTTGCTACTGCTTACCTAAGCTCTCAAATGTTTTGGCAGCGTTGAACTGTCTGCACTAGACAGTTTATCGGCATTATACTGGTTTTTTAGGGGTTGTCTTATTCTTAGTCTTGATTGATGCGCCTGGTACTTTCGTTTACTGTGGGGACTTACATAAAAAAATGGACTTCTATTACGGTCCGATCCCTGACCTCTGTATAGTTGGGTTTTTTGCCTCTCTATGCTCGTTCTTCTGATGGTAAGTATATGGCAATTTTTTGGTTTTGTTTTTTTGGGGCCTTTCTCAAGTCGTTGCAGGTTATCTCGAGTTACTGGCCTAACTGGTCTTTCGACGTTAAAACTGGTCTTTTTTGGTTAAAAAATTAAAATCTAATCTTAGCTTTGTATCATTCAAATCATGGGGTACCTTGTACGGATTCACAATGTGAGGAAGGATAACCTCTTGCTTGGCATAACCCTCGGTTTTTTAGGGGAACTGCCAATCTTTGACTATTTTGCAGTCTCGAAACTTGATGAAAAATAATGGATATCTTTTCGCACATTACCCTTGTATCGGATCATTAAATGCTTTCCATAATCTAATAGTTCATTTGGGTTTTGTTTCCCCAAAGTGAGTGCCATTGATGTGTATGTAAAATAATAATTTTCACGACCACCAGCGTACCCCGGACAATATCCAAAACATTTTGTAGCAAAAACTTTGTCAACGAGGATAAATTTTTCTGCATTTTGTGGTAGCATTGGTGCACCTAGGAAGCATGAGAGCGTCTTGAGGGCGAATGTTGCAGTACTTCTCTCTTGGGACATTTCATTGTGAAAGACTAATATGGGTGCCTCACAAAGTCTGGCAAGGTATTGTCCTAGTGCGCATCCCCTCCACGTACTCTCTTGTCCGACAGCGAAGGAAGTCACCGTTTAGGCAATCCATGACTGTACACAAAAGGATGAGTTAGAGAAAGACAATGACAGCTAGAATTATTTTTTTTTTTTTTTTTTGGGGGGGGGGGGGGGGAGGTGAAAGGGGGCAGGGTGGGGGGGCTTACCATGTAGCTCTCATCTTGCATATATAGGTCATCCTTCCATAGGTCCATTGACCTTGTGGACCCTTGTGCGGAACGCGTAAACCAATCCTCTACTTCCGGAGTACTGGTTGATTGCCTGAGGTTGTTATTGATAGCTTGGAAGGTGGCCTCATTTGGGAGTGTCTCTCTATACTTTTTTGCCTTGTCAAAGCAGAGTTTGAGGCACTCCATTGGGTTACTAGAGGTTTCCATCGCCTCGTTGTTGCTACTACAATCATATACAAATCCACTCCTCCACTCTTGAAATTTGGAGAGCGTGGCAAGTGTGAAGTCCCCCCTTAAAGAAAATATACTTTGAATTTCATGGAGGAAAATGTATGATCTCTCATCAAATTTGAAGTCTGACAGTCCAAGAAACATCAATGTGGCTTGCTTCTCATTAAATCTAGAGACATCTAAAGTTAGTTTGATGTCAAATTTTTCAATCGTAATTATTTTGCTTCGTTGCACCTCTTAAGCCTCTGCTTCAAGATTAATATCCTCCTCAATCTCAGGAACCTCATTAGAGTCCATGTCCTCATCATCTTGTTCATTGAGTGGTAGATCCTCCTCATCCAGTACCTCTGAAGGATCTTTCAATAGACTAGCAAATAGAGAATTTAAGAATAGAAGTAACCCAAAGGGTTATTTAATTAGCTTGCAATCTCATTCGTGCATAGGACATCATGAGGGTCTATAGATGATAGGCAATTGATGGTACTTCTTGTATAATCATCTTGTGGAATCACAGTCTTTTAAGTGCACCACCATCATGTTAGCAAGAACCACCCTGCCCCTGTGGACCTCAAGCGCAAACTTTTCTCTTTTAGAATTGAAAAAATCGTTGTGCTGAGCTATATGGTCATCCATAATGAATGGGGCATTGAAGATAGAGGAGACCTTGTCAAACATTTCAGCAGCTCCTACATATATTGCAAAATCAAAAAGTATTTCATCCACACATGCAGGATGTTAAACCCCTTCCTTACATTTTGTAGCTCGCTCACTGGAGAAGAAAGATCAATGTTTTTCTTTTTGATACTAGTCACTTGAAGCTTCTGGCTTACGGGCACTTCATCCTGTTCTAAATCTTCTGAGTCATTAGGGGGTTCCTCTGTCCCCACAACATCATCCCCAAGAAATGTATCTTTGGCATGAGAAAAGTTCAAATCTCTCTTTAAAGAGCCTCTCAGCAACATCGTTGGTCTCTCTTCTGTTTCCTGTTCACCTAAGACAATTTTTGGATCGACCCTCTACCTCTTCATTTTGTGGGATCTTAATCCTAAGAAAAACATAATACAATTAAAAATATGTAAGTATTGGGACAGACCAACATTAAATTTTTTTTATTAAATATTATAGCACATTTCTCCTAAATTGCAAGTTGATGCTCTCTCTCTGTCTCTCTCTCTCTGTCTCTCTCTCTCTCTCTCTCTCTCTCTCTCTCTCTCTCTCTCTCTCTCTCTCTCTCTCTCTCTCTCTCTCTCTCTCTCTCTCCCCCCCCCCCGAGAGTGCCATTATGGCATGCGAGAACAATTTAGTGATTGATAGAATGATATCCGCGCACCATTGTGCACACAAGGCATGGCAATTTTAACTTGTCTTATAGCATGCGAACGGGTTTTGTTGGTCAGGTGATTGTCCTCCGTGTGCCGTAGATCACTAAAAGGGTATGTAGGGGGGTAGGCACTCAAAGAAGACCGGCATAGGGTAAAAAACTTGAGTTGTCTATCTCTCTCTGTCAAAATGTACATTAAATCGCACCTATAAGAAATGAAGAAGAGTAGGGATTACCTTTTCCTGGGCTTGGCATGGCAACCTTCAAGAGATGCTGTTTTTTGCATACATGTCTCTCTCTCTCTATGTGTGTGTGTGTGTGTGTGTGTGAGTGTGTGCGAGCTCTACCTAAGTGTATCTCTCTCTCTCTCTCTCTCTCTCTCTCTCTCACACACACACACACACACACATAATCAAATTGTTCTTAGTACCATTGCCGGCATGCACGGAAAATAACTACATGATTTACATGTGTCAAACGGCTAAAAATAACTAGTGGGCATTTATTGTACTGTATAATTTTGATTAAGAGGTCACTTTCATACTTAATGGGTTGTACAATATTCGTTGGCATACTTATTGTAGCACCTTAGAGAGAGAGAGAGAGAGAGAGAGAGAGAGAGAGAGAGAGAGAGAGAGAGAGAGAGAGAGAGAGAGAGAGAGAGAGAGAGAGAGGGACAACAACTCTGAGAGAATCGCACAGGGTGACAACGCAGAGGGTCTTGCTGTCCATCTGAGAAACCCAAATTCTACATATACCTACAAGTATGAGAGAGAGACCGAAAGAAGGAAGTAGATTAAGACTAGGGAAAGGGGAGACAGTGAGTAGTGTTGTGTGTGTTTGTGTGAATGCTAAACTAAAAATGGTATGTTATTGGGACTGCTACACAAGCCAAAATGACAACCGTCCATAAATTTGATGAGTTTCCACAATGGCACAAAGAGACAATTTTACGTTCAGCTAAACGTCATACACACACCATAATGACACTTTGTCACAGATAGAGAGTTGGGTATGGGAATGAAACCACAGAGGATAAGTATAGCAAGGGTACAAAGAGGAAAAGAGAGAGCCGGTGTGTGTGTGTGTGTGTGTGTGTGTGTGTGTGTGTGTGTGTATGTGTGTCCCTAAAAAAGTTGAGCCCGTGTGAGCACAATGGTGTATGGATATCATTCTATCAGTCGCAATATCATTCTCGCGCGCCATAATGCCACTCTCAATGAGTGAGTGAGTGAGTGAGTGAGAGAGAGAGGAGAGAGAGAGAGAGAGAGAGAGAGAGAGAGAGAGAGAGAGAGAGAGAGAGAGAGAGAGAGAGAGACCAATCTTAGACACAGTGAGAGAGAGAGATTTTTAGAGAGAGACTAAGAGAGAGGGAGAGATTGGATTACAGGTAAATGGCAAGAACAAAGGCGACTGCAAGAAAGGAGGCAAAGGACTAGGTTTTGGTTGCTAAAGCACGAGAAAGATCTGCTAGTAAAAAGAAGAGACCAGGAAAGTCCATGAAAATCTTGAAAGCTCCTAGGATGAATAGGCTACAATGACACATCAGATTGTTCAAGGAAATCAGGAAGGCTCAGAAATGTATTGAGCTACTAGTACCAAAGCTTCCATTCCAAAGACTAGTCAGGTCAATATGTGAGGAAGCATGTTTTGGGACCATGAGGTGGAAACTTGTTGCATTGCTGGAACTACAAGAGGCAGCTGAAGATCTTCTAGTGAATTATTTCAATGACATAACAATTGTTGCAGCACATGCACACAGGGTAACGATTATGGACAACGACGGTGAAAATCTGAAAAGAGTAAGGGGGAGATATGATAAGCTGCTCTATCCCAATGAATTTATAGATAATAAAATGAAGAAAATTTTGCTTATTCCTCCATCAAATCCAGAGGTAGTGAAGATTGTAGAAGTCACCCCCACGATGTGAATACCAGAGCCACGACTGAGCAGGAAAATTGGCGTGTAGAGGAGATGAATAAACTGAAAGACAAGGAAAAGGAAGCAAATGCTATAAAAGAATAGATTAGCAGCTACCAATTTGTTACACACAAAATTAATGTCAGCAACAACAACATTTTGTCATCTATGGAGGAAGGATTAATAGTAGATATACATCTAGAAGATGGTATAAGAAGACTTGCATTAGATTCTACGGATATCAATATATTGCGGGATCCAGATGCTCAAATCACAGATTCAATTGTATATATCTTCCTGAAGTAAGATGCTTTCACTAGCTCTATCATATTTTTATTCAGCCTCAAGGCTAGAGACTAACAAATAGTAATTGTCTTGTAGTTGGATAAAGAGACAACTATCTCCACAAAGCCATGCAAAAATATATATATTGGATTCCTAGATTTCTTACTTTCTCAGAATGAAAAATACCCCTATCAGCACATTCGAGAAGTGGCTTGCTCATTGTCCAATGCTACAAAGTAACAACCATAATCTTTCCATATGAGAGCAACCAGCACTGGAGCCTAGTTTGCATTGAAGCCAGTTGTCTGGACTCTAAACTCAATTCGAGGAACGCATCCAAAATTGAGACTATGAGTATTGAGAATTATAAATTGGTTTTATTTTTTATAAATAATGGAGAGAGATATTGTGTTGGGTTCAAACCAACTCCTCCTGCTTGCAGATGCATAAAAAGACTGTTGCACGGCTACGAAAGGCTATGCAGAAATCTAGAGCTGTACAGGTTAGAAATTAAGAAGTCATGGTGCCTTTACAAACTGATGACAACTTGTGTGGATGGAGATGCCTCCTCCATGCTGAGTACATATTACAGATCTTTTTTGCATTAAAGCCATTCATGTCAAAGGTATGCATTTTGCACAGCATTACTATAACATTGTGACAGTTTGGACAAATATGTGTCTCAATTCCTTTTTGTTTTTGTTTTGTCTTTTGCAGAGAGCATTGAAGAAGTACACAATAGAGTATTTGCACCGATACCATGCCACCCTAATCCAGTATCTGCTTGCAATTTCACATTTAGTGAGAATGGATGTAGAACATACCCTATTGCGTGACCACATTGTAGAGTTAACGATGATTGTTGATGGACTGCAACAAACAGGTTCCATAAGGGTTGCTGAGAAAGGACATGAGCAAGAGAAGGGAGGGACTTCTGAGAAGAGAAATGTTGCAGAGGGAGAGTTTGTCAAGGAGAAAAGTCCAAATGAGGGGCTGACAGAGAAATAAATGTTGAAACTCCCTCTACGCTTGGAAGATTCTGGGTTGCAATATGGTCCTCTATGCTATAGAAAAACCTCAAACCCCTTTTAAATATGGTTTGCACCATAGTGGGAATCAAATGTTCGCAATTTGATTTTTTGTATTCGAAGAAGGAATGTGTTTACATTGAAGGCCACTACCAACCTACCAAAACAAATGTGTTGGTATTCTATAAACCTTTTTTTCAAATCCATGTCCCTCATGATCATATCAACCTTTGTTGATAGATGAAACACCCCATAAGAGATTTCTAAATCCACTGGGCATCACTCTCTCCCCACTGTCATTTGAAGGTTATGAGCATGACTTTTATCCAGAGTACATTTTGATCCCTTATCTCCAGAATTTGTATTTCATCCCATTGACTGTTTCTAAATTTGTACTTACAAATACTCGCTGAAATGCTAGATATCTAGATTAATATGATTCTTTGTACTTCTCAATGCGGTGCTATGGAAATGTGTGTGTGTGTGTGTGTGTGTGTGTGTGTGTGTGTGTGTGAGAGAGAGAGAGAGAGAGAGAGAGAGAGAGAGAGAGAGAGAGAGAGAGATTATACATCAAACTCTACATATGCATTAGGAAGAGAATGGGGTCTAGGAGGGCCTCTTTATTTGGCAGTTTAAGGGAGTCAAGCCTTTAGTATTAAGAAAGCAATCATAGGACAGCTTTTGATTTCAAACAAGCAAAACATCTAGTTTATTTAAATTCAAATTTCCTTCCCATAATAAAATTTAAAATGTAGCGAAAAAAACCATAAAGAAGAAAAAAACATTAGAGATCATATGTAGAAGTTATGGAAGGCCAGAAATCATAAAGTTTTCCACCCCCTTTTTTGGGGAGGAAAGTGCATCCTTCGACCACTCTTACACCTCTCTTACACACCCACTATTCTTGCACACATGGCATGCATCTATTTTTCAAAATTCTTATCACTTCCATAATCTCAAGGCAAATAAAGAGGCCGTCCTAGACCCATCCTCTTCCTAATGTTTTTTCAAAATATACAGTAATCACACTACTAGCTAATAAAGGGACAGAGGTAGTGAGATAGACCTCATCTTACAATTGAAATAAAGATATAACCAAATTGTGGGAATCATCTCACAATTGAAACAAAAGATTTAAAGTGCAAGAAACGTTGGAATGGAAGTCATGAATATAGATTCACTCAAGTTACATTGATACGATTTGAACTCGGACAGTTAGTTCTCTATATATAATCTCTTTTTCTCTTTGTTGCATTACTTTGCATATTCCACCAATTAAGAAATAGAACAATGAGGGCTCATTCTCCACGGTCTCGTCTACGATGTCGTGCTGAAGTTGCAATAGAAGGTTTCATTGCTCTCTTATTGTGACCACTGTCACAAGGTTGAGCTCTTTGTTGTATACCTCCACATCTATGACACCATTGTTCTCTAAGCCTTCCAACTCTTGATTGATAGGAGTAAACTTAGAGTAGCCTGCAACAATTTGAGAGTGCTGGTACCAGAAGGAGATGAGGAGGGATTCTGTGCCGATCATGTACTTGTCTACCAAAGTGTCCAGTGCAACCTCGCAATGTATGTCGTTCACCTCTTTAACATACCACCCTCTATCAAGCAGCTTGTCACAAAAGCAAGCATCTAGAGATTTACATACCAGCATTGTCTTTGCAACATGTATGTAGCATGTGGGAAATAGTTCCACAAATAAACTTATAGGACAAAAATTAGAAATCTTTACCAATTTAGTGGGCACTCAATTTTGTAGGGACCTCTGCACATCCCTAGACGGCTTGCTTCCAAGAGGTTCACACAATGTAATGTTCGGGATTGGCTAGTCAATACACCTATAATTGGTAGGGAGAGGGACTTTAACCAAAGTACCTTTTTGATTTTTTTTGGTTGATTTGGTAGAACTTCTCGTAGATGAAAATTCCCTCATTTGTAAGACTCTTGCTAGTTCTTCCATCATACTGTAAAACACCAATGTGAGCGTGGATTACAGAGATGATACCTATAATACACTCCACTAGCTCCCATTCCTTGTATGATGAAGGATAAACATATGCAATTGCAACAACAAAATGTAATAGACCACCTAGTCTAGCTATTGAAACGAATGAAAAACTTATGAGAACTTGATCTACCTATGTTAATATTGTTCTACCTCTTCAAAAAGAAATAATAAATTAAGAGAATAGCAAGGTCTAAAAGAAAGAATAGATATGGAAGGCTATGAAAACACTTACAGTTGCATTGAAGATGATAAGCCAATGAGACATCCCCACCATTAGCAATCACATTGGAGTGACTATAGACATGCTGTACCAAAAACTCCTGAACATTTTTCTTGCCCACCTCCACTTTGAAATCTAGAACTCCTGCTTTTCATGTTGAACGAAATAGATTTGTTGTTGAGGATCTTTTCCTCCTTCTTGGTTGCTTAAGATCCCAAGAGCCTTTGTATAATGTTTGTTGTTGCCATTGACTATCTATATTGATGGAGTTTGTGATAGTGATAGAGCTTATGGTGCTACTTGGCTTCCTTGGGAGGTTAATGGCGAGGATGGCTGGGGAGAGAGCACAACAACCCCTAGAGCTATTAGGGTGGGAAGAAGCAAAAGAAACCATGTATCTTTTTGAGTGGTAGAAGAAAGCGTGAACTTGCTTCCAATGGAGGGAAATTCAGTTTTGAATGCTTGGTTAATGGAGCAAGAGCTTTTTGTGGCGGGAGAATGATACATTATCGTAGATGTCTTTCAGTACCATAACTACATTCAGACCTTGGGTCCACATATAGACACCTTAAACACCATAAACACGAGGTTTTATCTCATGTTCTTCTCTTTGTTTCTCATTTTTTGATTGATTTCTTCCTATTTCTACGTTACGTTGGCTTGTTGTTCACTGGATACACCTCCTTTTCTCTCTCCTCAATAAGGCCCTCCAAATGACCTCTCAAATTACCTAATGAATACCTCAAAACATTGCATGTTTCTAAGATCTCATTAGTGCCAAGTGGATCCATGAGAGAATTATCAAAGCAAAGGCACGTGGAGAGGACATCACCAAAAAAGAATGGGAGTATGCATGAGGTTGCCTGCCAAAGGTATAATACTCATACTCTTAAACCATTGCATATTGCATAGTTCTTATTGAATTTATTGTTGTAATTTATTTTATATTTTTTCTATTTTATAGTGCCTTTTCTTTACGTCTATGTGATCAAAGGGTCGATACTTTCGTACATGCCACGTTGATGAGAGTTGAACCACCATGGATTGTGGAGTCATGGGTAGCTTTGACACAAATGGTGATGAAGAGAGATACTGTGGGACTATTGAAAGGATAATAAAGATCAATTTTAGAATCTTTCATACCTTCATCTTTAAGTCTAGACAAGATGAGAATGGGCTCTACATGGTGGACTCTAGTGTGTATCACATGGGAAGGTATGACAACTTAGTTTTGCCACGCAATTGTGAGCAGGTGAGTGTAAACTCTACCCTTATTTTTTTGTAACATGATACCAATGTCACTCACTTTGAACTTCTCTTCTATAGGTCATCTACATATTATCAATCCATCAACCAAAACTTTTGTTCATAGTTCCCGTAACACATCGGGGAAGAACCATTTTTGCCACTAATGAAGTGGAGAGCGTCTTTGCCCCTCTCCCACATATTACATTGGATGAGGGGGAGTTAGGGGAGAGAGAGAGATCAATGATTTAAGTCCCAGTGTAACCAATTTGAATGAGGATGATTTCCATGATGATGATGATCAAATGGAAGATTACGGGTTCAAAGAAGATGAAGCCAACACATCCACAAATGACAATTCAATTTCTCTCTTTATTGATTTAGGAACCATGGGTTTAGATTTTATTCTATGATAAGTTTTTGTCATGTCACCCATTCGTCGCTCTCTCTCTTTCTCTCTCTCTCTCTCTCTCTCTCCTTATAAAAGGAGGGTGTAGCTAGCACAAAGGGAGAGCCATAAGCAAGAGCACTATGCTATAGCTTGAGAAGCCAAGCTCAACCTCTCTAGAAGGAGCTCTTGAGTGGAATCTCATTGTCTTATGCATGTGCATGTGTTGTAATAGAGGTGATTAGCAAGGAAACTCTATGCCATTGTAAGAGAGAGACTGATCATTCAATTGAGAGTAGGAAATCTATCATTTCTCCTACTAGTGTAAGCCAACATTTGCTGAATCAAGAAGGGTGGATTTGGACTAAGCTTGGATAGCTTGTCTCTCTTCCAACGTGAAGTAATGGACAACAATGATGTGTAAGTGTCTTGGTGTTTTTATTTAAGTTCTTGATAGCTTGTCTCTGGGTGTTGTCATCACTTTGTCCATAAATCCCACATACTGTAAGAGGGCGACAGGGTGGAGAGGACTCCCCTGGCCTTAAGACAGTGATTGGGGTGGCTTTTCTTGTGATGTGTTGTGGTGTAATTTACTCAAGCTATGTTGAACAAATACTAATCTCACTTTCATTGGTCATGACAGATTTGTAAGAAGGTATTAGTGCAACAAGCACCCCCTCCCCCTTCCCTCCCTTTCTTACATATATAATTGTGTTTGCTTGATCATTACCGATACATTTCAAAGCAGCCTGAGCACTATATATATATATATATATATATATATATATATCTCTTTTTACGTGTCCTAGTTCGCATCCAAAACTAGGTGGTGCCCCAAATTTGTGTAGGGTTAGGTTGCGGGTTTGTGTGTGTGTTGTTTTTTTTTTCCAACCCCAACCCAATTGAGCAACACGGGAGCCTAGAAGGGTGCTTAGAGGCCACTCTTCTTGTTGCCCGCCCCGGACCGCCTCACCAGCAGACAATGCACTCAAGCAGGCGCCAAATGATGCATACCCACAACAACTGCAAGCAACACCACTGCTAGTATATCACTTTACTCCAGCTACCTGTACCTGTGTGAATCACCTGTACCTTTACCTGTAACCTGTGACTTGTGACCTGTAATCTGTAGTCTGCAACCTGTAATCCCGAATATCGAACCTTGAAGCTCGAAGCAGAAGGTACTCGAAGAAGATCCTCCGTAGGGTTGCCAAAAGAATGTGAGCGGGATGGAAACACACACAACTCCTCTATAATGACCCGACACACACTCTTGGGAAGATACACACACACACACACACACACACACACACACACACACACACACACACACACACACACACACACACACACACACACACACACACACACACACACTATGGGGCACCACTCGGCATACACAATCCACCTGGCCGAGACAGGGAACACACCGATGGAGTGAGAGGAGAGAGACTAACCACTTGCCCATTCCACACAGAGACACACACACACACACTCAAAAACTCAGCTCAAAAGAGGAGAATTTCTGATGTTTAGATACAATTGAGCTTGGGCCAACACCAATGGGGCAAATAGCTCACACAATATGGGTAAAATAAGCTTCGCTCATAGGAGAAACTTACACAGCCAAAACAACAGAAAAAATAGTGAGGAATTTGGCAAAATGGACAGCGCCATCGCGTCCAGAACAGCCCAAAACCCCAGTCTACAATGTCAAAGTACTCAAATCTGACCTCAGATGAGCAGTTTACGGCCAAAACAGGCTCCAAAAACACAGTTGCAGCTGTTCCTCCTCTTCTCTCCACATTTTTTCTGATTTCTCTCTGTTTTTTCAGTTCCCACACTTACCTTTTTTCGTTGGGCACACTTGGCCTTTTAGTTGACCTCAAACGGACCCCGAACATGCCAAAAACTGACCTCGCAGTGCATAGTTGTCAACTATTTGCATCATCCGCACGCTTGGCACACAACTTTTTCCAATAATGCATCCTGTCACCACGTGAAGTGGCCCCAAAAAATGGTCCTCATGATGACCTTTCTACATAATTATCACAAGAAAACATCCATGTCGTGTTCGTACTCATCCACGTGCAAGTATTGACCCCATTTGGCCTCCTGACGCCACTAGATGCCATCAGACGCACTTGCTTACCTCATGTCGTCGGCCTGGGGATAGCTTCCTTGAGAATTTTTATGCGCTACCAACTCCTCATTATTATAGGAACAAATACACTGGTAGTGGTAACGATGAAAATCGATGTACTATGTACATGCTTTCCTACCTGTACACATGTGGGCCCCACGTAACCACCTTGCTCTGGAAAATGGGCAATACTTTATTTGATGCACCATGCATGTGTATATACATATGCACAATCCCTTGTTCCAAAAAACTCCTGACAACGTCATGCTAAAAATGGTCGAGAATACAGATTTGACCAGCACCTAGGGACTTTGTTGTGACACATATTGGAAATAGTGGTGCCAGTGTCAGTCCAGAGACTCATATTCTCCACATGTGGAATATGTCTCATGTGAGGATGTGTAAAAAAGAACATCCTTTAAGTACAAGATGTACTTGTCGGTGGAGGTAACTTTAAACACTCTGCCACAAGAGTGAGAGGGACCCTCATTCATTGCTCCACACTGGATAAACCGAACTCCTTGAGTTCCTAGACCATGTTGTATCCCATGTGACAACATGTGCCAAATTGAACCCTACAAGTAGGTTAGTAACAGCATAAGGCAGAAAGATAGATTGGACACTTGGCCCAAAATACTTTGTGCCGACATGCCCTTGGCATGACTCTGTAACATTCAAGCGTACTTATACGTCTTGAAAACCCAAGGAAAGCATACTAAAAATGGAATAACACCAAATCAATAGCTGCGTACCTGGAGATTTGAACATAATGTTCACTTACCCATATTCAAATGGAGAGGAGCACGTCCCCTACCTAAAAAAACAAACAGCATTGCACTGGGAACCCTGGGTGTTGTCTTTGCAATCCAAGCCCTTGGATTAGAATCTACATAGTCAAACCCCTTGATAAGACTCTTTGTAGAAATTGCTCAACTAGCAGATAACGGTAACCAACATAGTCAATCGTATGTAGATTCATTGGAATCAACTTGAAAAGTGTGTTCGTCTGCTACCGTGTGGTAGATTGTGGAATTCTTTCCTTGAAAGTATAACTGGGAGAGATCAACTGTGATCCTTAATGCCTATGGGGTGATGTAGCAATCACCCGCCGGGTCTTACCCCAAAAGAGTATGTCCATAGACACTCCGTAGTGCTATAGAGAGAGCAGGAGACCCACACAAGTGAATTGCCGATCTCTTATGGACAGCCATGCTGTCACAACTGATTGTTGCGTCTATACTCCGTGGTAGAGATCAGCTGGTGTGAGTTTAAGATTATCAAAAACTCACTTGAGCGTCGCACTAAAAATATGTAGTGCAAAAATGACACCCTAAACATCCGTAATAACAAGACGCTTGCTTGTCAATTAACGTCAATGTGTACTCCACTGGGTAGAGCTATTCGATCTTGTGAACAATCATCCAAGGAATACCAACAAGTGGATCTTACCCTAGATTTAACAATGGATCTTAGCCAGCGTCTGTGGCTCATATCCTTCATGGAAATTAGTGTTCAATCATCGAACCGATGAAGAATAATGTGGATGGCATCTTGCCCAATTTCTAGCTGAGAGTTAGAGTATCTTGGCTCAGGAGGACTCACTAGTGAAAAATGTAGCAAAAGCTTCTTAGAAAGTATGCAGTATTCTTCGAGAGAAATAAGAATGAGAGATAAGAAGAGCATGCTGGGTTGATAAAATTTCCTTAAATTTCTAGAGTGTGTGCTCAATCCGTGTGTTACGCATCTTATGCATGACTTGTAGTTATCCTATAAGCATTCCACAATTTTCTGGTATGACTCTCTTACCAAGAGAGGGTAAAAAACACACACACATTTTGACCTACCTACCGTGCAGGGGTTGTGATTGTATGAGAATGACTTAGCATTGGCACTTTGCCTAGGAATGAAGTCCAAATTTTAGGTTCCTTCGTTGTGTGTTGACAGCAATTAACAAGCATGTTAAACAATCCAAAACTTATCTTGGTCTTGACAAAGTGTCTGGTGTTATAGCGGAAGCATAAACCAAGAAGTGATGGAGTTCATTTCACCTGGCTAACATGCCTTGCATGCAGAGTTATAAGCCCTTGGCAAGAGTGATGGCTTCAAACGTGAGATCCAAAACCATAAGTGCCTCGCACAGATGTAATGGTAGGGATTCTTTGAGAGATATTCCCATTTTGCCAGTTCCCCAAACTTGTGTGTTGCTGCCCGTGATGCCAAGTCATTGGGCAGTACCTTGGCACAAGGGAGAATCCTTGCTTCATGTAAAATTGGAAAACCCCTATGCTTTGCACAACAGCAGTAGTTTCTAATGGAAATGTATAAACATGGAGAAATAAACAATATTGAACATTGTCTAACCTAGTCATCTTGCTCAAATCAGTTGTTTGAAGATGTCCGAAGAAAAGCGGCTCAAATGTAGATCATCACCATCTCTGTTGCGCAAGAGAAAGTTGACTTGAAATATCCTGCATTCATATGGAGAAATTCCCCAAAGGAGTGTGCTCATAGCATGCCCCAAATGGGTAAAATCTCAATGTAAGAGTCGTAAATTGAAGCCTTGCTTCACATAAATATGTTTGTGTTGAGAGCCAACGAATGTGGCTGCATATATCATGACAAAGAGAATCAACCGTGTCGAGCAATTTCAATTGAAAGTAACCGTAACTGTGTGGTAAGCATCCTCCATCAGTGCGTAGAAAACGTGACAAGGAGTCGGCCATTCCGAGCAACTTGCTTCCTTTAACAAGTCAAGTAAGAGGCCATGCCTGTCTCTTTGAGATACTAAAAAATTGGCCCTTGCCATCAATATATGCGACAAAATGTGAGTGCTTATGTGAACTGTCAGAAATCGTGCCTACTTGGTGTGGAGAAAGTGCATCCCCTTTGATGCATGTTAGAGATATGCAATAGAGGTGATACATGCTCCATCTAGGTCAAATGCTTCATAAGAAATTGACATCCCTGTTGTTATTACATCAATTCATGGTCGACGATCAAACGATGTATGCTAAGTGCCTCATGCCAGTCTCATACATTACCTTATGTAGAGATACGTCCAGAATTGTGTAACCATTTATGCGGATGACAATAAAGTATAAGCATCCTAATGCGCAGACAAAGCCTACCTTAAAAGGATTTGCTGCTACATGGATTATCTATTTGTAAAACCTTAATGACCAAATACATCCGATCGTGCCTAACTATGATTATGCTAACCACAGAACCACCTTGTGTGTGGTATAGGCCTTGCTTGTGGATGCACGTACACGGCTAGTGCATACGAGAGTTTCACGGCATGACTAAAAAAATTTTGTAAACAAAAACCAAAACTATGCATACCTTACCTTTGAAGGTCAAAGACCAAAGCTACATCCGTTGTCGTTGCCCTTATGACTGTTTACTTGCTTTGGATCTTCTGCAATTGCTGCTCACCTCGGACATTGAATAAATGCAATTTTTGCTCCTTGCTATCGAGATTTAAGTGTTTTAGGCCTTGCTTTACATTCATTCGTCTTGCCCAATAGCAATATTGGAAGAAGACGATCTGCCAGTTATTTGCCCAAACTTGGTTTTCCAAAGCTCTACAATTTCCTTGAATTTGTAGTTGTTGGATGTATCGAGATGCACGACCTCAACGTACTGTGTATTCCGGGGTGGGCATGCACTCTATAGTAAGTAAATTGCCCAAGGCCAAAGGCCTTAGGGCATCTTGATGAGAAACCATCATGAAGCTGGGCGATGGAGTTCTCCACAGAGCCGCCGCGAGAGAGAAAGGGAGGTCGGGCTCCACGTGTTGCTCGATGCGCCCACCACCGAGTCGGGTTCTCTCCAGCTCCGCCTCGCGCTCCCATCTAGCCTGACCACGAGCGGTTTGGAGCCTGTCGACAAGCCATCTCCTCTTGCCTCAAGAGACCTTGCACACACCGCGGCCAACCATCATCTTCCTCCCGCCTGCCTAGGGGTCGCTTCCACGGTTCCTTGTTCATGCACATGCAAAAGCATGAGAGGACCACGCCTGTCTTCCCCAAAAAAGAGTGGCTCTGATACTAGTGTAAGAACTAGGAGACTAAGACATAGGATCCTCCTCCCTACCGCCCTTTATATAGGCCTAGCTCCTAGCTCTTGCCCTAAGCGGATCCCCAGTCCACACTGGTCCAGTCCAGGCCCTTGGCCTAGGTCCCTGACCCCCTAGGTTGGGCCTTGCCCCGTAGGACCCTTGTCCCGACACCAAACTTGCACCATAGTTAGAGGACATCACGAGGAATCTAGTGGTCTTTTCAAAACTGAATTTGGATATAAAAAACCAAACCAAAAGCCCCAAACTACCAAGTACACTGAGCAAGTGCGACAATTGACCTAACTTTCAATCCAGAGGTCCATTTTCAAAATTTTGATACCATAATACTTTGAATCATGTTGATTCTGATGGTACCAAGAAAAGTTGATTTGGACTACAAACATGGATTGTGATCCATGTATCCATAGTAACAGCTTAACATGAAACTTTCCAAATCAGTAGTGCATATAAAAGGAAACATATCCCCAAGTCCAATTTTGAACAAAAAAACCAACAAATCTGGGTCAAAAGAGAGAAAAACAGGTGATAGACCAAAAACCGTTGTTCAGACCTAGTGTTGGCCATTTGACCTGTCAAAACAAGTCCAAATCCAAAAAGATTTGCGATTTAGCTAGTAAGGAACAAAATCCTAAGTGATCATGTCTAGATGTGGTTGAACATGGATTGCGATCCATGTACCTCAACCTCAAAATTTGATGAAAATTGGTACAGAGCTTGTATATGACATTGTCTACATACTATCAAAATTTGAAAAAAAGTGAAGAAAAAAATTTGACAGAGGAACATGGATCGTGATCCATGTACCTCAGCATAGTGGGGGTTTCTGACTTGATGATCTTGTAGACATACTTGAGTATATCCAAATCTCAAGTTTGAGCTAAAAATACATTTTGGAGACCAATATACAAGCCAAAGTTCCTATGTGCTAGTCTTGAGGTTTTGTTGAGTGTTGTTTCAAGTGCAATTCACTAAAATTGTTCTAACTTTTGATAGACACCTCCAAAATGAGTTAGGTATAGCCAAGAAGAAATTTTGGGGGAAATAGGACATGCCTAGGGCAATATGTTCTGGTTTTAGAGCTAAATTTTTATAGTTTCCTAAATCCAAACTTTTAGGGTACCCATAACTAGTTTTCAGAGACCAAAAGAGTAAAAAGTTCCTAACTTCGATCAGGGGCAAAGAAGGGATAAGTTGCACTAAGCCAAAGTGTGCTTGTAAGAGACTATCTTGAGAATCTTGAATGAGCCTTAATCATGACAAATCATCCACCACCAGGCTTTTCTACTCCACTCAGAGACATGAAAAACGCAAGAAACACTGCAATGCCTTCAACAATGGAATTGGGAGAATACCTAGAGGAGAGGTATCCTATCATAAATAAACCAAACGTAAGATTCATCAAAACCAATGAATCCATGAGAGTGCTTACAGATTATGCTCATCAAGGCATTTATAGATTCACAAACGGGGATCAACATATCTTCTACAAGTGTGGAGAACCCTATGCTGGAGAGATGCCATTCCATAAGAATCTATATGCATTCACGTACAGCTGCGCATGAAGTTCAAGTTTTGATGGTAGATAGGTATGGACAAGAGTACAAACTTCTTGATCTAGTTGACTTAGAATGATACACATAAAAGGCTACTCCAATCTCTACTTACTTTCAACCAATAATGATACCAGAGCACATATCTAAGAGGATTCCACCGAGATTTTGTCCAAGATGAGAGGTGAGATCTAGAGACATCTTTCCAAAAGACCACAAATTGGCTAGACTAGTGACTAACCACAACGATTACAACCATATCAAGTGGCTCAATGTATTAAAACAAAGTACAGTGGGTTAGGGGATCCATATACTCATGTCTCACTCTTCAAATAAGTTTTGAGAGTTGAACAGATTACGGATTTCCATACTCAGTATGAGGGATCTAAGTTGATATTACAAGGAACAGATTTGACATGGTTCCAGCCTCTAAACAGAGGTGATTTTCCAAACATAGCACAACTCTGACAAGAGTTTGTAGAGGATTTCTCGAAAAGGGGAGTTAAGCACAACACAGTGTCACAGTTCTATGCTTTCAAACAGAAAAAGGACGACAAAGTGAAGGATTCTTTTCTTCGCTTCAAAAAGTACATAGATAGATGTCCTGTGAGACAGATGCCACAAGATGAGATGCTATCAGTTCTCTTCATAGAGGGCTTGGTGAATGAAACTCCAAAAAAGGACTTACATTTGAAAGGATGCACAACATTTGATCAAGTCACTAGAGAAGCTCTCTATCTAGTTGACAATTGTAAGGCCTACGAAGAGGTGACTAAAGATACAGACAAAGAGACTAGTAGGGCCTCTTCTCCAAAGAGTGAATCCACAACAAAACAAGGTTTTCAAACTCCTATAATGCAGATCTTTGATCAAGTGGTCAAAGAGGTGATTAGAAGAGTTAATCAAGTCTACATACAAAACCTAAATGTATGACATCCTCAATTAAGGAGATGTAATACTTGTGGAGGGATCACCCCACTCCATGATGGTGTAACACTCAACCAAAAATGCAACATATGCTAGGGCAACAACCACCTCTTTGGAATGATGGTAGAGTAATAGTCAGCTACACTCATCCAACACGTGCCACAACCTATAAAAAACCAGTATTGCATGGATGTGAATACGCATATGTTCTTAGCCAATCAGGATCATAGATCAAAGAACATTCTTACCAGGAAAGAACAACCATTGGTTGTATCACTAGCTATAAAACAAGAAGTTCCATGCTATGAATGTGGAGGTGACCATTGGGCAAGAGGTTATCCAAACAAGGTTCCACAAATAGGACTATTTGGCTTCTGTGATGGATGTGGGAGAGACCATCTACTCCAAAACTGTGCTAAGAATCCAAAATACAAAGGGAAAGCAAAAATGAATCTTGACATAGGCGTGATTCCTTCTTCAAGCATATTTGAGATAAAAAATGCAATTCCTTTAAAGGTAATTTCTTTAAAGGTAATGACTCGATCTTAAGCTCAAGAGGCTACCAAAAACACAGTTGTTGAGGACCCCACATTGCCTATTCAAACAGACATCGAAAACTTATCGGTGAGAACAAGAAGAAAATCATGGAAAGCCAAACGAGACAAAATGAAAGCAAAGAGGCTACAGGAGAAAGTTGCTTTGGAAATTGAACTAAATCAAACAAAAGAACAGCTTAAAGAGAGCAAGAAAGCAAGAAAAACACAAAGGGACCTAGAGAGTCAAAGACTAACTCAGAAGGTTCAGTCTTGGTTCACAAAGTCTTTGAACCCTTAGATGCAATTTTGAAGACCTATGAAGCTAGGCTAGAACCAGGTCAAACCCAAGATCATGGATGGTTGACGTATCCTCATCTAGGGTGTGAAAAAGAGAGGCTGCAAATGTGCAAGGAACTCATCCGGATGGCCCAATCTCTTATGAAACCACATGTTCCAGATGCTCCAAAAATGGAGGTGCTAATCCACACAAAATCCAAAAAATGGAGAGCCATGCTATTGTAAATAGATACCAGGAAGAGCCACAAGTTGAGGCATCTTTAGATACAAGGGAAGTAGCCAATACCATAGATGGGGTGGGCTCACAAGCAGTGATGCCTGTTCCGGGGATAGAAGAACCGTGGCCACAATCCTTATGGGAATCGATCAGAAACCAAAACGCACCAGCTTACAATCGGAACCTATCCCTGAGATAAACATGGATCACAAACTTTTCCAAGGGGATATAAGATCTTTGTATGGGGATGCTAGGTCTGTCGCATCTTAAGAGAGAAAACCACACTCTCTACAGACTTTTCCATCTTTCATAGGAGAACTAGAAACAAAATCGGAGGTTAAAATGGTACCTTCTCAGTGGAAAGACACACCAAAAATGATAGATACCAAGAGCTTGCCCTCAACTGAAGAGGAAAAGGAGGCACCTACTTGGTTGCAAGGCAAAGCGCATATTTGGGTGTGCGAAGCTTCAGAGTGTGGAAGTCTTAGAAAGGAAGAATTCATCCTAGAGTGTTCAATAGAAGATGAAGCTTACATTAAGGAACCATTTCTAGAGGATATTTTTGAACCCTTTGGATGGGATCAAATACTGGCAACTCTTGATGTTTGTGTAAATGAGGCAACCAACACCATCAACAATGCAATGGAAACCAAAGCAAAAAGTCTACCAACCAAAGTTTCCATCACATCCAAAAGAAGCCAAAGAGAATCAACCAAGTGCTAGTATCCAAAGAGCACATCCAAATCAAAGACCCAGTTTGGACACATGAAGCACAATTTCAACCATAACAACAAAAGGTGATAGGGTGGGTAGCATCAAATCCATCAATCACTGCTTAGGGCTACTTACAAGGAAACACTAATGTTTGGGCCAAAAAACCTAAAGTAACAGCTTGGATGTACTCACCTCAAGAAAGAAGTTCTACAAGGAGCAAGCCAAGCTATCAACAGAATACAAAAAACTCAGGCAAGTGAAAGAACAACAACAAAAGGGAAAAAAAAAAGACCTTCCAAGCGAGAAACATGAAAAGTATTGGTGCCGAAGTCAGACCTTAGCCAAGCTACCCAAACAAACACAGGTGAAGTAGCGGCTAATTATAGTCAAGCTACTTGAAGCACAAGGATTTCATGAAGGCAACACTTGCATATGGTTACCAAAATTTCTAGCTCAATCTGGAACAACCATTAGAAATCAAGCAGCTCAAGATTCTATCCAAAATCAAGCAAAGACAACCAATATCCAACAAAAGCTAGTTGCAACCAAAGCTGCTACAATCTCTACATGGATACCTTGTCATCAACTACAGAATCATGGCTACTGCACAACTGAAACAATCACTTATGGATATCAAAGCCTAGTGTCCATCAAGTCATCGAGAAAAAGAAGCAAATACAAAAGAAAATCACACAAGGACCAAAGACAAGGTGGGTTCCAAAATTGCTAGTAGAAACCACACACATCAACAATTGCTTCTCATGGGAGATAGAGCAAAAACTACATCAGTCCCTACAAGAGCTGAAGGACTTGTTTCACAAAGCAGTGTGAAAATACAACAAGTAAGTCCAGAGGAGCCAAAGTATGCCAGCCTAATTGAAAAAATGGTGGTAGCCAGAGGCCAACATAATAAAAAAGGCCTAAATTTCCAAAACTTATGGAAATGAGTTTCTAGCCTTGAACAGGTAATTTCAAGTTGCCATTAAAAATACATGGCAAAATAGTCAGAGTAGGACAGGTAAGCCATTAAATGAGTGAGGCGTTAGATTCTTTGTGGACTAAGCATCCTAGTTATCCCGGGTACTGCTCGAGATGGAAGAGTTGAGCATAATTACATTGTGTCTCTCATGCTGGTATAGGTGAGGATAAGAGTCGAATTCATTGTAGTATAGTGGTGAAGTGAAGGAGGAAGTCCAAGAGATACTCACACACTCAACACATTGAGGTATGAGTGGAGAAGCTTCTACATCAAAAAACCTTCTTGGAAACATGGAAGCTATTCCGACATCCTTTGATGTCACATGTGCCACATTTGTTCCTTGAAGCACCCATCAAATCCCTCTTTTGCACTGCATACTTTTGTTTCACAAATTTCTTGTATGCATATAGAGTGTCCCATAATTGCCACTTTCATTAGGCACTCTTCCTTTGTTTCTCCCAAGCACTCACCTTGCATGACAGGTACGTCAAGTCCAAATTCTCAACTCCAATAAGAGCGTGTACCAAAGGTATTTTTTTCCCACCTGATTTTTTTCCTTCGGTCATCCAGGTTTTAAGAGCCTAATCTAGAAACCCTCATCATCAACTTCTTGTATATATATTCCTTATACATCAACAATAAGAAAATGGATACCCAAATCAATCATCAACGACTTGGAGATAAAGTTGTAAATCACAACATGCTTATTGCGAGCAACAAAGCTCCATAAAAAAATGGCAAGTTAAAAATTGGCCTACAATGAAAAGAAATGAAAAATTCAGCAAGTGAGCTATCCACAACAACCATACGTAGCTCACACAGTGCTTCAACATTGGCTACCTATTGTGGAAAACTCAAATTGCAGTGGACCATGCCACAAAGAGGATCAGTTCTATAAGCTCAGACATATCAACTTCCATCTTTATGATGGCTAAGATTGGCAACAAAGAGGCGAATGCACAATGAGAAGAAAAGTTGCCTTGAAAATCAAAGATCAAATCACGTATCAACAACATGGCCGATATGTCATCGATGCCAAAGCACTTCTCACACTAAAGACCAACCTTGAAGACAAAGCTGAAGACAACCCTATGGCAATACTTCACATGGTCATGTCAAGGGACGACAGGAGCTAGGAAGGGGGGAATGCTTGAGGATTGGCTGAAGGAGCATCCACCTGGCCCGGACACATAGCCGAACAAACATTTGTAGTATATTATTTTGTCGAGCTAGTGTAGTGACACTCTATGTAGATCTTGATTTAGAGTAGCCGGTCAATTCCCTGTGTTGTAATTCCTTCATGGCAATTGTAAAGGTCCATGTGAACCGGTCACTGACCATTTAGAATGCCCTAGGTATAAATGTCAATAACCTTAATGTGAAAAAAGGCCTATCTTTAGAGAAGAGAGAGCTCTGCTATACGTACGCTCAAGCTACGCAATTGCTCCAACTTGTAATTAACTTTTCTAACGATTGGGTAATCCGTTTTCAATAACAAAACTTGCATTGTGTTCCTCTCTCTTTGTTCTTTTATTTAAGTGTAAGCATTGTCAGTTTTGTGGTGTTTCACGACTACGTGTTTGTGAGCCTAATCTTTAAACTTGAGTGCTTAAATCATTGTTTCTAGTCATTTTGACCATAGGAGAGTGTTCCTAGACCATAGGGCGAACTTTCGGGATAGTTTTGTTGTAGTTTTTAGGAACTCTTTTATGATGGGTCATTATTTTGGTACCTTGTTGGATTGTGACCAAACTTGGTAGGATAGTATCCCTATGTGCCTTAGACCTCGTTGCATTTCGAGTCCGTTCAAGTGCCGAAATGGCGTGATGACCTACAACTGTGAGAAAGATATAGGCAGATTTCCCTATCATTGAGTGTTGGTTTGCTTGTAGAGTTGTTGTGTTTGCTTGTTAAGGTTCAATTCTTTGAGATTAACAATCTCAAAGAGTCTCCTTGCCCCATCCGAGTCACTTCCCTGAGTATTGACATTATGTTAGTGCCCGATAGCTATGCTACAGACGTCCGTCACGGCGACCCGCTAAAACCCCCCTCCCTATGTTTGAAATGGACACACGCATATACACACATTGTTTGGAATGCGCGCGCACACACACACACACACACACATACACACACACACATAGATATTTAGAGATATTCATCGTTTGCATTAATCGTTTGTTTTTTCCCCCTGGTCGATTAGTTTGCACCAATGTACTTGTATAATGTGTTCTTTTGTTGCCCATATCGATTTGTGAAAGAGAGAGGAAATGAGAGGGAGGTGTGTGTGATTAGCGCATGTGAGTAATTATAGTGTGCTTAATTACAGTGAGATTAGAGTGAGGAAATAATATTTGTATAATTATTGTATGAGAGAGGGAGATGAAAAGAGAGAGAGGAAAAATGTAATTGAGTTTGAGTTTTTATTAGCTAATTTAGTGAAAATAGGTAGGTTAATTAGTTCTAAAAAAAACTTTAAATGAATGTTTGAAAAAAACAACCATTAAAAAAACTTTAAAAAGTACAGAGAGAAAAAATGTGGAGAGAGGAATCGATAGATAGATAGATAGATAGATTTTATTATCGTCCTTGAAGGTCAAATATGACCTATGGGATCAAAGTTACATGTGATTTACTATGTGTGTGTCTCATAAGTGCCTCTCGATACTCCAAAATTATGGTGATGAGAGTCGCAATGGAGATCCCATATTGTGTTTGGGAGACGAAAGTGTAGATCTAAGTCATGGCTAACAATGTGAGGGAAGCAAGTTCAGATGTGATCAACAGATGAGCACTCTAGTAGTGTGTGGTACTTAGACACTTGAACTTGCAGTGAGCATAATGTGCATAGTCAATTTGACTCTTCTCCATTGCCCCAACGCCCTATCTCACATCAAAGGGAGTGAGAGCTAAGCCAAATGGTTGCGATAGTGTGTATCGTTGACAAGGGGATAGGCTCAAGCATGTAAGTGTGAGTAGGGTTTCCCCTTTCATCAAAGAACATGGTTTTGTAGTTGGGAGCAATATGGGTGGTGTAATGCATGAAGTGTGACCCCTCAGATTCCTGCAAGCCATAATACATTAGAATTTAAATTAAAAAAGCTTCATTCACTTGCTTGTCAATTGAGATGTCGTGTAGCAAGTGTAATGCATCCCATCTCCCAAACCACTTCTTATCTTCCATCCGGACTCAAAAAGTAGGAGCATATATGGTGTTTGTGTCTTAACTTGGAGAAAGCTTGTAAGAAAATGCTTTTGGACATTCTTAAACTCTTTCCAAATAGAATTTAGATACTCCCACCCCACACGCCAACTCCATAAAGAAGAACGGGTGTCACTAATGTGTCAAAAAGGTACTTCTTGAGAACCCAACACTTGATGTTTCCCACATTACACATGTTCTCAAATACATAGTATTCTCTCTTTCCTGCTTTTAAACGACGCATAGCACATTCATGCCACTTGTGATTGGTTGGAACCTCAAGGCCAAAGTACTTAAAGCTCTCAACAACTTCAAGTGTCTCATTGTTGTACACAATGCATGGCTTCTCCTTATGGTTCGTTTTCCCAAGCATAACCTTTGTTTTGAATTCATTCACAATCAGTCCACTATGCAAGCAAAAGTTCTTGAGGACAACCATAAGCTTTTGTGCATCTTCTAAAGTGTGTGCTAGAAGCACTACATCATCCGCATACAACAAAAGCATGACTACTGCATTGAAAATAGCGCTTCAATGTCTTATTCTTGCATAAAATCAAGTACTATTTGTTCCAATTGATTGATGCATAGACTAAAGAGAGTTAGTGACAATAGACATCCTTTTTTTACCCCAATAGTGCTTACAATTTTTTTTGAAATTCCTCTTTCCATGCACAATGGACGCATAACCTTCTTATAGATTCGAGAAACGGCAAGCATAAACTCACTTGGCATTTGGTGTTCTTCAATCCTTCTCCTCAAATTGTTACGTGGAATCATATCAAAGGCTTTCTTAAAGTCCACAAAAAAACAATACAATTGCTTGCCTTTCAACCAAATTTCCTCCATGAGAACACAAAGAGTGACAAGATGATCAATGGTGCTATGGCGTCAACAAAAACCCGCTTGTCATCTTTCACAATTGATACAAAATATTCCAATCCTTTCTTAACCATACATGATACCTCTCCTTGCCCTCTTTGTTGCTTGAGATTCTTTGACCACATCAATGAATGTACATTGTAATCCTCCAAGCTGTTGATCCTTTGTGTATCATGCTCCCAAGTTTCAACAATAAGTACGACATCGGCTTTTCTTGTTAGCTCATCAATGTAAACCCCCGCATTCCGTGGGTATCTATTGCAATTCCAAAAGCATATTTTCAAGTGTAACTTGGCCTCATAGGTTGTGCATTCCTATTTGCTCGAGGGACTTACCTCCTCCTTGGGCACATTTTCTTCTTGAGAGATCTCCTTGTTTTTCTTATTCCTCTCCTCATATGCCTTGCGACGCATATTTTGTTGATGAGTAGTGCAATCTTCACATACAAAAGATATTGTATCCCTAAAATAGATCCCAAGGATAATCTTTTGTTTGGTCTCATCTGATGTGGTGCATACAATTGGTCATTCTCCTGACCGAGGAGCTCCTTGCTTACCCACTGTATGTGTTCCATAGACCATAACTCCGGATATACCAAAGTGGGTTTTGAAGAAATCTTTGATAATAGTGGGAAGAGAAGGAGGCCTTTCTAACTTCTCTTCAAGAATTCCACGAATAACAATGTTCTTGGAACGTAGCTCACGTTCCTTCAACTCCTCCACATCCACATTCTCAACATTCTTTGTTTGAGCATAGCTTTCATGAGGGAGGAATTAAGAACCACTGCTACCACATACATCATCGTGAATACATTTTTCATGTCGCATACATCCCGGCTCATGGTGTCAAATTTCTCCTCTTTCAATACACGGTCATGCTCTACTTTGTTCATGCACTTATTCAAAGCATTCAAGTCCACAAGAGAGAATTTATATTCCTTAATTTCCTCTTTCAACTTGCATCATACGTGTTGTTTATATCTCAAGTGTCCTCTTGCAACCACAAGAATCTTTAGCGTGTAATTCTCCATTGCAAGTGCCCGTAAGTCTTTACCTTGTTTGTTTACATTCTCCAACAACAATACCAAGTATGCCATGATCATAGTTTTTGATGTCGTTGGTTGAGTGGTTGTGTTGCTATCTCCACACTTAAGAGATTTTGGATCATTTTCTATCAAGATTGTGGACCTTGTTGAAGAATAAGAACACCGAAAGACATTACATGTAAAATAAGAGATAAGAGTGAATTTTTTTGAACCTGCTCACTTTCAAAATGATGCTACAAAAACAATTTCCATACCTTTGAAAATTTATGTCTTTGAATAAGTTTGTAGAGGGAGTAGTGCTCTTTGATTGAGGCTATGGATCACCCAAATCAGAGTTCAGATGAAGAAGTTGTGATCAAAAGAGTGAACTATTGTCTACTAGGTCAAAAACGGCTTCATTAAGTGGAGAGAGAGAGAGAGAGAGAGAGAAGAAGAAGAAGAAGAAGAAGAAGAAGAAGAATAGGGATATAGAGAAAGAGGAAGAGGAATCAAGAGAGAAAGAGGGAGAGGAATCAAGAGAGAATGTAGACAGAAGAATAGAGAGCGAATGTAGAGAGAGATAGAGAAAAGAAGGGGGGAGAGAGAGAGAGAGAGAGAGAGAGAGAGAGAGAGAGAGAGAAGAAGAAGAAGAAGAAGAAGAAGAAGAAGAATAGGGATATGGAAAAAATAATAGGGAAAGAGAGAGAGAGAGAGAGAGAGAGAGAGAGAGAGAGAGGGGGGGGGGGGGGGGGGGGGGAGATACAAAGAATAGGGATAGAGAGAAAGAGGGAGATGGATAGAGGGAGATAGAAAGAGGGAGGGGGAAGAGGAAAAGAGATAGATAAAGAGAGAAGGAGGGAGTCAGATAGAGGGAGAGGGAGAGAGATAGAGAGGGAAAGATGGAAACATGGAGAGGTAGATAAAGAGAGAGAGGTATAGAGCTAGAGGGAGAGATCGAGGAGGGATAGATAGAATTAGAGAGAGAAAGAGAGGGAGAGGGAAAGAGGAAAATAGAGAGAGAGAGAGAGAGAGAGAGAGAGAGAGAGAGAGAGAGAGAGAGAGAGAGAGAGAGAGAGAGAGAGAGAGAGAGAGGGAAATCCAAAGAGAAAAAGAGGTAAAGGGAGTGAGAGAGAGGGGGGTAGAGAGAGAGAGAGAGAGAGAGAGAGAGAGAGAGAGAGAGAGAGAGAGAGAGAGAGAGAGAAAGAAAGAGGGAGATAGAAAGAGGGAGGGGGGAAGAGGAAAAGAGATAGATAAAGAGAGAAGGAGGGAGTAAGATAGAGGGAGAGGGAGAGAGATAGAGAGAGAAAGAGGGAGAGGTATAGAGCTAGAGGGAGAGATAGAGGATGGATAGATAGAAATAGAGGGAGAGGGAAAGAGGAAAAGATAGATGGATGGAGAGAGAGAGAGAGAGAGAGAGAGAGAGAGAGAGAGAGAGAGAGAGAGAGAGAGAGAGAGAGAGAGAATGGAGAAAGAATTAGAGAGGTAGAGGAAGAGGTGAAGGGAGAGAGGTAGAGGAGGGAGATAAAGAGGAAAAGAGAAAGAGGGAGAGGGATGTAGGTCTAATTCATGGCTGAAAATGTGAGAGAAGAAAGTTTAGACGTGACCAAAAGCTGAGCACTCTCTCTCAAACTTGTAGCGAGCATAATGTGCATAGTCGATTTGACTCTTCTCCATTGCCCCAATGCCTTGTCTCACATTGAACAAAATGGGAGCTAAGCCGAATGGCTGCGATAGTGCGTATCATCGACAAAGGGATAGGCTCAAGTATGTAAGTGTGAATACGGTTTCCTCTTTCAGCGAAAGAGGAAACCGTAGTTGGGGAAAATATGGTGGGTGTAATGTATGAAATGTGACCCATCGGATTTCTCTCAAGCCGTACTACATTGGCGTTTTAGAAAAGATTCGTTCACTTGGGAGTCAATTGAATCATCATATAGAAATTGTAATGCATCCCATCTCCCAAACCACTTCTTTATGTCTTGCATGCATCCCGTGCTCAAGATCTTGCTTTTATGCGTCTTGTGAACTTTTTTCCTTGCTTCCCATGCAATTGTAGGAAGTCAATGTGACGGGTTTTGATGCATCTTCATTATGTACTCCACAACCCTTTCCATGCCCATAACCTCAATTGGAAGAGATCCCGACTCAAGAAGTAGGAGCATATATGGTGTTTGTGTCTTAACTTGAAGAAATTTTCTAAGAATACGCTTTTGGACATTCTCAAACTCTTTCCAAGTAGACTTTTTGATGCTCCCGTCCCACACTTCAACTCCATAAAGAAGAACCGGTGTCACCAATGTGTCAAAAAGGTACTTCTTGAGAATGCAACACTTGATGTTTCCCACATTACACATGTTCTCAAATTCATAATATGTTCTCTTTCCCACTTCCAAATGATGCATAGCACATTCATGGCACTTGTGATTGGACGGAACCTCAAGGCCAAGGTACTTAAAGCTCTCAATAACTTCAAGTGTCTCATTGTTGTACACAATCAATGGCTTCTCCTTATGGTTGGTTTTCACAAGCATAACCTTTGTTTTGGATTCATTCACAATCAGCCCAATATGCAAGAAAATGTTCTCAAGGACAACCATAAGATTTTGTGCATCTTTTAAAGTGTGTGCTAGAAGCACTACATCATCCGCATACAGCAAGATCATGATTACCGCATTGCAAATAGTAACCTCTTCAATGCCTTCTTCTTGCATAAATTCAAGTACCATTTGTTCCAATTGACCGATGCATAGACCAAAGAGAGTTGGTGACAACGGACATCTTTGTTTATAACCTCTATAGTGCTTACAAAAATTTCTGAAATTTCTCTTCCCATGTGCAATTGACAAATCACCTTCTCATAGGTTCAAGAAACCGCAAGCATAAACTCACTTGGCACTTGGAGTTGTTCCATCCTTCTCCACAAATTGTTATGTGGGATCATATCAAAGGCTTTCTTAAAGTCCATAAAACAACAATACAATCTCTTTTCTTTCAACCAACTTTCCTCCATGAGAACAGGAAGAGTGACAAGATGATCAATGGTATTATGGCATCGATGAAAAACCGCTTTTTTCTTTTGCACGCTTTTCATTCTCTTCAATCCAATGACTCAATTTTATCTTCATTATGAACCCAAAAAACTTTGCCATAACAAACCCAATCATTATAGTCTGGTAGTTGTTTACATTCTTTACATCCTCTCCTTTATGCACAGGCTTAATCCAATTAGTACTCCAATCATAACGCATACCATGTTGATGTGCAAGGTTGAACATATCACACATCCACTCATGGGTGAAGAGGGAGAGGGAGGTATATAGAGGGATAGAAAGAGGGAGATAGAGAGAAAGTGAGAGAGATAGATCGACAGAGGGAGACAAAGAGAAAAGCAGAGGGAGAGATATAGACAAAGAGGGAGAGAGAAAGAAAAAAAGAGGTTAGGTACATAGATTAGGTATAGGGAGAGTAAAAACTGGCTAGGTTCTAATACTCTAAAATGCATCTCTTGTAGGTGTCGGATGAGAGACCGCTTAGTGGCGAGCGAGCAGCCATCGCCCTCTTCCTTTGGATGGTTAACGTCCCAGGTGGGCGACCATTAAGGGTGGACATCCCGTCGACCTGAGTCTTCAGACGATACCTCCTAACTCAGGGTTTAGATTTATAAGTAGCTAGTTTTTCATGAGCTTAAATGTAGATTTCTATCCGTTTTTTGTAGGCATGGCCCTCTATAGCTTTGGAGGTGTTGGTCCATCTAGCTAGATTCCTTCAACGATGGTAGCTCCAAATTTCTTGCATGCATTTTCTTTACGTAAGGAATACCTGCATTCAAGGAAAGAATTGTTTTATGCTACAATGTACAGCAGCTTGCAGCTTATAGTCTTCCTCAGCAAACCACACTTTGAGGGAGCTGGGGGGACTCCATATGTCCAAAGCATCCCACTGACAGCACCTCCTTCTGCCCTCCCTTCTTACTGACCCACACCCCTTATTATGTAAGGAATACCTGCATTCAAGGCAAGAATTGTTTTATGCTACAGTGTACAACAACTTGCGGCTTGTGGTCTTTCTCAGCAAACCACACTTTGAGGGAGCCAGGGGGAACTCCATATGTCCAAAGCATCCCACTGATAGCACCTCCTTCCATCCTCCCTTCTTACTGAACCACACCCCTTTCATCATAGGGACCCACCCCCCTTCCATCACAAGGCCCCACACCGTTCCATTTGACTCCTGCTTTGCCTAAGCCTCATTGCCATTCCATAGGTATTCAAAGAGAATCTTCTAGCAATGCACGACGGTGTTCCTTTCAAGGTAGCTAGTACATACAAAGCAGTGAGGGCAGGCTTGTTTTGGTGGTGGAGGTGGGACAAACTCACCTATTCTGGAGTGTGCTTCTCCAACCGCAAAGGAATATGACACTAACACAGCCGTGTCGAACACACATGGGAAATACTACAAGATAAAGTATGGTGGCGAGGTTGAATTTGGGACTGCAAACAACAGAGCATTTGATGCCATCTACAAATTCTCATCCACTCGATGTATAAGAATTGGTTTATAAAATTCAAGGACCAAGTGCCTGATCATGCACACTACGTCAAGGAAGTGCTGCATGCTCGATTTCCAAATTCCCCTGACTAGTGTTCTTGACACAGTGACAGGAGGGGTAAATCAGAATTTTTTTTAAAAATAAGCAATCAAGTGTACGGCATGCAGCGGCCAACCAGGTCCCAAATACAAATAGAAGCTATCGTGGTGGCGACATGGCAGATCAGAGTGGGAGTGGGCAATACAAGAAAAGAGTGAGCAAGCTACAGAGGCGGTCCGGGGAGGGCAACAAGAAGAGCAACCTCTAGACACCCTTCAAGGCTCCCATGCTGTTCAATGGGGCTGGGGCACAACACAACACAAACCAAAACAATGAACCCACAGCCAAATCCCAACTACACCAGGGGCACCACCTAGTTTAAGAGCGAACTAGGACGCAAAAGAGGAGAATCGTTAGAGCAACCCACAAACAAGCAAGGAATTTACACTAACCCTAACACCAATGGAACACTCTCACACACTAAAACACGAGAGAGAGAGAGAGAGAGAGAGAGAGAGAGAGAGAGAGAGAGAGAGAGAGAGAGAGAGAGAGAGAGAGAGAGAGAGAGAGAGAGAGAGAGAGAGAGAGAGAGAGAGCGAGAGAGAGAGAGGGAGAGAGATAGTGCTCGGGCTGCTTTGAAACGTATCGGCAATGATCAAGCAAACACAACTATATATTTAAGAAAGAGAGAGAAAGGGGGAGGGGGTGCTTGTTGCATTAATACCTTCTTACAAATCTGTCATGACAAATCAAGGTGAAATTAGTATGTGTTCAACATAGCTTGCGTAAATTTCACCACAACACATCACAAGAAAAGCCACCCCAATCACTGTCTTAAGGCCAGGGGAGTCCTCTCCACCCTGTCGCCCTCTTACAGTATGTGGGATTTATGGCTAGATTGATGAAAACACCAGAGACAAGCTATCAAGAACTTAACAAAAGACACCAAGACACTTACGCATCATTGTTGTCCATTACTTCACGTTGGAAGGGAGACAAAGTATCCAAGCTTAGTCCAAATCCACCCTCCTTGATTCAGCAAATGTTGGGCTTACACTAGTAGGAGAAATGATAGATTTCCTACTCTCAATTGAATGATCACTCTCTCTCTTAAAATGGCATAGAGTTCCCTTGCTAATCCCCTATTACAACACATGCACATGCATAAGACAATGAGCTTCCACTCAAGAGCTCCTTCTAGAGAGGTTGAGCTTGGCTTCTCAAGCTATAGCATAGTGCTCTTGCTTATGGCTCCCTTTTTGTGCTAGCTACACCCTCCTTTTATAGCAATTTTGAAGGCTAGGGTTACTCCTCTAACCATGGTTAGGTTAGATTTTCAGCAATTTATCTAATTTCTTTTGCTTGGAATTATCAAGAAGTTGGTGGGGAAAGAGAGAGGAGAGAAATGGAGGTGATAGGACTTTTCATAGTGGGTTAGTGTTAGTAGAGTTAGTATTAATTTACAAATGGAATTGGATATTTACAATGGGAGTATCCATGTAGGATACAAATAAGGAAGAAAAACTCTTAAGAGGTAAGAAAAGGTGGATTTCTTACAAGGTTGATGCTCCAAGTGTCTTGAGTAGGGCCAATTTTGACGCTTGTTGACGGTCCACTAGCTTTGACGGTACATTTTTTCTCCACTCTTGACCTTCCTTGAGAGACAAGGTAATTGAAGCTGAGTAATCAACCACCATGATGCTGTCTTTTAAGAGAAGAGGCTGAATTTTGTGGTTTTTTTGAAAGATATGGGTAATTTGGAGGAGGAAAAATGAGACTAGGTGGTCAATTTTGGAATGGAATTGTGTGTGGGAGGTATGAGTTCACCATGGTTTCTCTTATTCTTCAAGGTTGAGGAGAAGGTGAGTAGGGTGCAGAGAGGAGTGGTGAGAGAGGTGGGGATGATGAGTGGAGAAGTGTGTGTGAAAGAGGAAAATGATAAAGTGGAAGAGAGAGTGTGGCTGCATAGCATGGGAAAAATGGGGTCCACTAATAAAATCATAGCTCACAGCTCGTAGCTCAAAAAAATATGAAAAAATTTGAGGCAAAAGTTCAGCCCACGAGCTAAAACTTTTGTTTGTATGACCTTTTCAAATTCGGAGAGCAAGTGAACTTTAAAAATTCAGCAAAATCGACCGTTTTTTTCCACTGCACAAGGTCCTTGTGGGGTCCTTCTTTGGATGATTCTTTTGAATACCTCCAAGAGTGAGCCCTCCATAGTGCATGTATGCATGCCACCTACCCTTGACCTTATTTGGTAGGTCTATAATTGAAGATATTGTTGAGATTATGATATAAGTGAATAGTACAACTAAGAAAATCAAATATTGAGGGGTCTAAAAAATATGTACATGTCAAATATAAATAATATAAGTGGAAAAAAATATAAAGGGGTCAAAAGAAATCTCTCTCATTATGAGGCTACCATAAAAAAATAAATATTTTTGGTGTTCTAATTTTTTAGAAAAAAAAACAAAATAGATGTAGAAAGGGAAAAATCACAATAGTGAAAAAATATACACATAAATAAAGCTAGTTTTTTTGGATTTTTGTTGGGGTGGAGTTACACCAAATATAAGAGAAGCTTACATGAAAATGTTTCTATATGGAATAAAGAGTATGAAAAATGGTAAGAAAAAATTGTGGTAATGGTGAGGCAATGTACAGAGCATAAATAACACACACCTAGGTAGAAATATTTAAATAAATACCAAAATAAATATGAAAAAATCTTTTATTTAGGCCCTATATACAAAGAAATATTTACATAGGCATGGGCCATAATATACTTATATTTTTTATATTTTTTATTTTTTTAGCTCAACTAGCCCAATGCCTAGCTAATTGAGGGTTTTTTATTTCAGTAAGGAGATATGGGAAAAGTCCCCTAACTCACACGCACCTATATACAGTGAAAGGGTGAGGATAACCACATTGTTTGAGTGATTTGATAGGGTGAGGTAACTCACTGTGGCAATTACAAAGAGCCGAAAAACGGCTATCATTAGCCCTCCCCCTGGATGATGGTATATTCATGTACCATCATAGAGCATTTTTTCCAAAGAGAGTGCTTTAGAGTCCTTGACGAGATCTTTATTGTTTGGCCCCTCAGAATTTTTGCTAGAGTTACACTCATGCTTCATGTAACAATACTTACATGAGACAGCGGCCTTTGGACAGATCTTTGGTAGATCCTTTGGTAGAAGGAGACTCAAATAGGGCTTCAAGCGATACCCGTTTACCTTCCTGGAGTGCTCTTTACCATTCAAGTCCATAGGCTGATAGTAACTAGAATTGAAAGCCTTCTTGACTATGTATGGCCCTTGCCATCTAGTTTCAAACTTGGCATCAAAACGATTGTCAAGTCGATTGTCATACCTTAGCACGAGCTCTCCTTCATTGATGCCTTTGTTCAGTTTCTTGTCAAGCTTCTCCTTTGTCTGTGTGGCTTTCCTCTTATAGCACTCGTATGCTGCTTCTCTTTTCCACTCAAGCTCAGCTAAGGTAAGAAGTCGATCCATCCATGCTTCTTGATCATCTTGTGCTGATTTGCCATGAAGTCGCATTGTTGGAATGTTTAGCTCAATTGGCTGTAAAGCCTCTTGACCATAGACCAAGTGAAATGGTGTGAACTCCGTGGCTTCCCTATATGTGGTTCGATACGCCCACAAGGCACCATCCAAGAAGTCATCCCACAACTTTGTCTTGTTTTCCACCATCTTTCTAATGATTCCTGCAATGACACCATTAGCCTTCTCCACCAAACCATTTGACTGTGGGTAGTATGGTGTGCTATGACGATGTAGAATGTGAAGCTCTTCACAAACTTCTGTGAGCAAGCCCTTCCTAAACCCTGGACCATTATTAGAAACAATCTCCAAAGGTGTGCCAAATCTGCAACAAATGTGATTGTACACAAACTTGCTAACTGTCCTCTCATTCACTCTTGCCACACTTTGAGCTTCCACCCACCTAGTCATATAGTCTACAGCCACTAGAATGTAGAGTTTACCATTTTTTGTCCTAGGCAGAGGACCCATAGCATCAATGCCCCACTTTTCAAAGGGTCCATTTGCAAGCACTATTTGCCTCGGGCCATGCACCAATCTTCTATTTCCATTTATCTGACAATTGTGACAGCTTTTATACCAATGTTGAACATCCACATGCAAGCTTGGCCAAACATACCCCGCAAGAAAAATCTTCTTCACACTTGATTCTTGGGCAAAATGACCACCACATGCCTCTTCATGCAAACCTTTTAGAATGGCTGGAATTTCCTCGATAGTTGGTACTCTTCTGCACACTTGATCCTTCCCTCTTTGATAGAGGGAGCCTTCTAGGAAGAGATATGCGCTTGCCTTCTTCATGAGTCTCCTCTTCTGAGCTTTTGTGAAGTCTGGTGGAAACTCACCCTCCAAAATGTAGCCAATGATGGGAGCCAATGACTCCAATCCCTGGTACCTCGGTTGCTTCACAGCAGCCGCCACCATGATGACCTGCACTTCTTTCTCAACACATGTAACTACTTGCTGTGCAAGTAAATCGGCATCTTCATTCTATTTCCTAGGAATATGATATAGTTGCACTTCTTCAAATTGATTAAACAATCTACGAATGGCATGAACTTTTGTCCGTAAGCTTTCATTCTTGCATGCCCAAATACCTAAAATCTGTTTAACAATGAGAAGTGCATCTCCCTTTACCATGAGGCATTGTATCCCTTGGCCAATGCACATCTTCAAACCATGAATTAGTGTGTCGTATTCTGCTTCATTGTAGCTAGCTGAACTTGGTAGATTGAACTTCTCTTTCATGACCACCTCTCCACTTGGGTTGAGCAACACTAGCCCTCCCCCTGCTTTTCCTGTGGCTCGACGAAAAGCTCCATCAAAGAACAAGGTAAAAGCATTAGGAATACTTTTTGGTGGTGGCAATGGTAGGGTCTTTACTTCAGGCACCTTAATCTCCTTTTCATGCATCCTATAAGTGAGAATCCCTGCCAATTGTGCACGCACACTATCTTCTACCTTGAAAGATTATTGAAACTCTTGCAACTCCATAATCCACTTTGAGATCCTAGTACTAAGATTCATTTGAGATGACACCCAAGGGAAAAAATTCTCTGCAGTGAGAATTACAAAAGGTTTTGGTAGCAGGTAGGATCTAAACTTTCTTACCGCAAACATGAGAGAAAGCATCATGAGTTCTGCTTCTGTGTAGTCTCTCTCCAAAGAATTCATGACCCTACTAGCAAAGTAGATGGGTCGCATCCTTGTACTGTGGGGATCTTGTTGTAGCAACATAGCACCAATTGTTTCCCTTCCAACACTAGAGCTAATAAAGAATGTGTACTCCCAACAAGGAGGCATGAGTGTTGGTAGCTCTGACAAAATGACTTTAATGTTACAAAAATACTCTTCAATCTCATCAGACCATGCAAATTCTACTTGTTGTGTTAACTTTTGCAAAGGATGAAGCAACTCCGAGGCTAAGTGAATGAAGCGTGACATATACTTCACCTTCTGAATGAAAGAGATGACCTCCTTAAGACTCTTCGGTGATGGGAGCTCAATAAGAGCCTTTGCCTTTGAAGGATCCACCTCAATGCCTTTATAGGAAACCTTGTGACCGAGCAAGATCACTTCATCCTCACCTATGTGGCACTTGTCAGGGTTGAGTTGACCTCCCATGTCATAGAGCTTCTTTAAACCTTCTTCTACCCTTTGTAGATGCAATGATTTTGAGCTATAAATGCAAAAATCATCAATAAAAACCCTAATGGACTTTCCAAAGAATGCTTGAAACACCATGTTCATGAAGCGTTGGAAAGTTGCAGGAGCATTTGTCAGGCCAAATGGCATGACTCTAAAAGCATAACAACCCCAAGGAGTGATAAAGGTTGTTTTCAATTGATCCTCCAATGCGATACCTATTTGAAAGTAACCCGAGTAGCCATCACACACAGTGTACTTCTCATGACCAGCTACTTCATTTAGTATCTCATCCTGAAATGGGAGGGGAAAGTGATCTCTTTTTGTTGCCTCATTAAGTGGACGATAATCCACACACACCCTCCACTTGCCGTTTTTCTTAGGAGTGACAACAACGGGAGAGAACCACTCTGAATTCTCCACTGGATAAATGAAACCTGCTACTAGAAGCTTTCTTACCTCCTTGAGTAGAGCCTGCTCCTTAATGACTCCTAGCCTTCGTAGCTTTTGAGCCTTAGGTGTGGCCTCTGGCTTCAACTCAATCTTGTGTTGAACAACATCTACTCCACGCACATCGGTGTATTCTTTAGCAAAAAGCCTCGTAAATTTCCTTAGCACACATTTGAACTCCTCTCTTTCATCCTTTGTAAGTGTTGTAGACAACATACCTTCTAACATTCCTTCATCTTCCACCTTTTGGTTCTCTTGGGAACCTACCTCTTCCAAACCTCGACAAGAGGTCTCTTGGTTGCTTGGCTTAAACCTTACCCCCATGACTTCAATGGAAGACTCCTCTTCAGTAATGCTGCTGCTACTTTCTTCTTCTGAAGTGCTATCGGTCCAACCTTCTTCCGTCTCACTTTGAGATGATTCTTCATGGAGCTCCTCTTGGCGTTGCTCCTTCATGTCAAAGACAACCTTCTTATGATTGTCATTCCTGCAAATTAATTTCCCACTCTCCCAATCCTACAAAGCTCGCATTTTCATTAGCCATGGTCTTCCTAGGATAAATGGATAACCACTTCCCTTGGTCGACATAACATAAAAATCCACTGCCTTCTTAATGCCAAAGGCCTCCACAAAAACATTTTTACAAATGCCTACGCACCTAGCCTTGCTATTGTTTGCCATTTTCACTTTGATTTCAGGTGTCTCATGGATGTGCATGCCTAGTCTTTGCATGAGCCCTTCTGTCATGATGCAAATTTGTGCACCCCCATCCACTAGACCTTTCCTAACCAATCTTCCTTTTATGTAACAATATAGCACAGGTGTAATATCCTCGTTCATTTCAGCATGTGCAATTTTTACAACAGGAAAACTCTCTTTTACCTTTCTCCTAGTGCTAACTGCCTTTGTTAAATCCCTCCTAACTTGTGGGCATAATGCAAGAAACTGAGGCCATGAGATATCAGGACCCTTACCTCGCATGTCTTCCAACAGGTTGTATGGAGCCATACCATGTCCAAGAGGGAAGTCTTGGAGATTGATACGACGTCGAGTCCTCTTAGCTTCCTTGGTCTCCTTTGCCTTCTTGCCTTGTCCATGGTCACTTTGTGATGGGACACCCTCTTTCTCTTTACCTTTTCCTCGGCCACGCTTAATGCCATTTGCTTCCATGTCAACCTCATTTGAGTTTTTCACCTCTACCACATGCACATTTGGATCTGGCAAAGGTGGAACTCCTTCTGCCCCTTGTGGAGGTGGTCTTGGTCCATTTGGTCTTTGTAGAAGCCTTGGTTGTTGACCAGTTCCTTCACCTGCATTCATCACTGGGTAATTCAAGTTAGGTCTCCCTGGCTCCCCACGGGGCCAAGGACAATTATACATTCCATGTCCAGACTCTCCGCAATTCCAACATTGCAAGACTCTCCTAGGTCGTGGATCTCGCTCTTCAGACTTCTTTGCTTGTCCCTTTGGACCTACAGCTTGTGCAAGGTGAATTGACAGGCTGCTTAAAGATTCATTTAACTTCTCAATCACTTCAGCCGTTACCTCAGGAAGCTCCCTAGATGTTGATGCTTGTGACTTACCTTTGGGTCTAAGAACTTCTATTGGAACCTCTCCCCTTAAGCACTTGAGTTTCCTATACTTCTCAGAAGCCCTAGTTTCCGCTGCATCAAAAGTAGTAGGTGCACCCGCCTCAACTTTTACCTTAAGGTCAGGAAAGAGTCCGGCTATGAACCTCTCCTTCTTTAAAAATTCTGCACCATCACCAGGGTTAGCAACATTTCGTATCCATAGAGCCCAAAGACGTAGAAACTCTTGCTTGTACAAGTAGTAGTCATCTAAGTCTTTTTGCTTATGAGAAACAATGTCTTGCCATAGTTTTTGAGTGTTTTGGGGATCAAAGAAGTATCTCTTAAAACGATTCAAAACTTCTGTGTAATTCCCCTTAACTTCCTCAGGCAAAGAGTCAAACCAAGTACTAGCATCTTTCCTAAGGACCACCTCAAACATTTCTACACGTTCTTGATCGGTTACTATCCTCTTGATACGGCAAGACATCTTGAAATTTGCTAAAAATAATTCTGCATCCTCTCCAGGCTCTCCAAAGAAAAGAGGATATCCAGACATTTGGCGTTGGCTCTCCATTATTATGAAAGATTACAACACGAGTTACAATAAGGGATACAATAGAGATTTAGAACCACTCGCCTGCAAATGAAGCAGTAAGAAAATACCACTCTAGGTTTTCTTCTTCAGCTATCCAAGCTTCAATGAGGTCTCGATTTGTTTGATCAAAACAAAAAGGTAGACTATTGATGAGCTCTAAGAAGGGTTGAAATTCTTCAAAGCTAAGGCGATAAACAAAAATCTCTAGAACTTCATTTTCTGGATCCAAAAGAGCAACCACGTCCCAAGTGATAAATTGCACTTGTTCTACAATTCCCAACGCACAAGCGGTTTATATAAAAACTAGATCTTCATGCTCGTCGAAGGCCGTGAGAAAGTAGCAATTGACTAGGAGCTCCTTTCCTTCGAGTTCCACACAGTCGGAGTGAGGCAACCTTCTCACAATTTCATAAAGAACATCCTCATCAAGTCCAATCAAGTTTGCAAGATTTAAAGACTCCACTTGTGCTACAAAATTCCTGGACAAAAACTCCTTAGGATTATGGTTAAATCATTCAAAAGCATAAAGAGATTTACAATGTCTCTATGAACAAAGTGTCATAGAAAGTAGAGAAGGATGAGAATTTATACAAATTTGCAATCTTCTCTATGCTCTCTTTATTAAGACAAGCTCTGAATAGCTCCCTATCTCCTTTGTTGAAAGCGAAAGGAAGACTATTAATAAGACGCTGTGAGCGGGATGAAAACACACACAGCGCCTCTATAACGACCCGACACACACTCTTGGGAAGATACACACACACACTATGGGGCACCACTCGGCTTACACAACACACCTGGCCGAGACAGGGAACACACCTCTGGAGTGAGAGGAGAGAGACTATCCACTTGCCCACTCCACACAGACACACACATACACACACACACACCCAAAAAACTCAGCTCAAAAGAGGAGAATTTCTGATGTTTAGATACAAATGAGCTTGGGCCAACACCAATGGGGCAAACAGCTCACACAATATGGGTAAAAGATACCAGATACAATCACAAACTAGAGCAGAAACTTCGCTCATAGGAGGAACTTACACAGAAAAACAACAGAAAAAGAGTGAGGAATTTGGCAAAATGGACAGCGCCATCGCGTCCGGAACGGCCCAAAACCCCAGTCTACAATGTCAAAGTGCTCAAATCCGACCTCGGATGAGCAGTTTACGGCCAAAACAGGCTCCAAAATGAGCAAAAACACACCTGCGGCTGTTCCTCCTCTCTTCTCCACGTTTTTTCTGGTCTTCTCTCAGTTTTTTCAGTTCCCACACTTAGCTTTATTAGTTGGGCACCCTTGGCCTTTTAGATGACCTCAAACGGACCCCGAACAGGCCAAAAACTGACCTCGCAGTGCATAGTCGTCACCTTTTTGCATCATTCGCACACCTGGCACTCAGCTTTTTTCCAATAATGCATCTCGCCACCACGTGAAGTGGCCCCAAAAAGTGGTCCTAATGATGACTCTCTGCATAATTCTCACAAGCAAACACCCACGTTGTGTCCGTACTTCTCCGCGTGCAAGTATTGACCTCGTTCGCCCTCCTGACGCCACTAGATGCCATCTGACGCACCTGCTGACCTCACGTCGTCGGCCCGCGGATAGCTTCCTCGAGAAGTTTTACGCGCTACCAACTCCTCCTTATTGTAGAAAAACACAATGGTACTAGTAATAGTGAAAATCGATGCACTATGTACATGCTGTCCTACCTGTACACATGTGGGCCCCACGTAACCACCTGGCTCTGGAAAATGGGAAATACTTTATTTGATGCACCATGCATGGGTATGTACATATGCGCAATCCCTTGCTCCAAAAAACTCCTGACATAATTTGCCCATCCCCTAGCCTGCTAGAGCATTCATGCTCAGCAGCAGCAACACTAGTAGATGCTCATTCCACCTGGATCCCACACAAAAACACTTGGCATTCCTTGCATCAAAAGCTTAATCAAACTTTCACCTGGTTCTAAAGGAAAACCTGTAGAGATGCCATTTATCACCCTTGCATCAAGAAAACCATCAATTACTTTGGCATCAACCTGCATGTGCAAATTTATCTCCTTCTCCATAGCTGAGAGGTCTCCACCGATCATTTGTGTCATTAATTCCTGCTTCTTTGACAACTCAACCTTGGTTTGCATCAACCCTTCAATCACTTCATAAGGCCCTTCACTTTCATCTTCAACTTCATTCGCAAATGCGACTAAACCACACTCCTGGATTTCTTTATCCATCAAAAGAAATGCAACATCAACATCCTCATCACTGCTGGTAGTGCTATCACTGTCCTCATCTGTCACCGTGGAAGAGTCTTCATCACTAGACTCATCCTCATCTTCATAAAGCTCCTCTAATCGTTTCCTTGTGTCCATATTATAAAGCTTCTTGGTACGTGTCTTTCCATAGAGGCTAATTGTACCATGTCGCCAATCTTGAACAGCTCCCACTGCACGTAACCATGGTCTGCCCAGTATAATAGGATATGCTCCCAACCCTGCTGGCATCACATGAAAATCAACCACTGCCTTTGCGTCATATGCCTCCACTTCTAAGCTCTTTACAACACCCAAGCATTTTACTTTTTGATGGTTTGCCAATCTGATCCAAAAACCTGACACCCCAGCCACTGTGAGACCCATCTTCTCAACGCATGAGTGTGTTATGACGCATATTTGGGCTCCGCCATCCACATAACCTTGTCCCAAATTTTTCCTTTTATGCCACACATCTACTATTGGACAAATGTCTGGTAGCTCGTCCATTGCCAACACCTTCACTGAACCTCTCTCTGGCTCTTTCTCCATTGGGTTAACCATCCTCTTCCACTGTCGCTTTAGCTTAGGCACCATCTCTATAAGCTGCCCAAAAGTAACATCTGCCTTCCTGCTCGTCAGATCCTCCTTCAAGTCATAGCTTAATTGCCCATCCCCTAGTGGAAAATCTAAAACATGAAACTTTCGACGAGCTCTCCTTTTCCTCTTGGCCTTGACATCCTCGCCTTCATGGCTCTTTCCTTTCTTCTTACTAGGACCTGGGGCACTTCTTCCTTCCTTTTCCTCTGTGGTCCTCTTCCCAATAGGCATCACTAATGTATCCTCTAGCTTTGATGCCTTCTCCAAGGTGACTACACTTAGCACTTTTGTCTTTCCTTTTTCCTCCTGGGTCAGACCACTGGTTCCTTCGTCTCCCTTAATTTCGATGCCATAATCATTTGATCTAGTTAGCACCTGTCTTGGCAATGGATACATGTCTCCCCCCATCCTTGGTGGCTTATCACATTGCGGGCTGATGTGACCCAACTCTCCACAATTATAACATGTGGGCGTCTGCCTCCAAAACCTACTATTACTTTGTCCAGCACCATTCCTAGGTCTTTCTTCACCTCCAGGCTGATTTGCAAACCGCCCTCGACCTCGATTATTTCCCACTTGACCTAGCATGTTTAGGCTGAGATTCTTCATCAGATCAACCACTTGCCTCATGTCTTGCCTTAGGCCATCATCTTGCACTGCTGTAGTGACCACTGCTGGCATAACCTGAGTAGGAACAGGAACCACTGGTTCATGATGAACCCCTGACATACGACCTTGTAAAGAGTCCATAGGCTGAAATTCAGACCTCATTGGCAAAGACTCCACCCCTAACTGGCTCATTTTCCTTAGCTTCCACTCTTTGTTCCTTGCTACCTCTAGTGCATCTTCATATGTCCTAGGCTTCTTTAGCTCCACTCTCCAACGTATATTCTCCCAAAGACCAGCCAAGAACCTGTCCTTCTTCATCATGTCAGGCGGGGGTACCTGTGGTGCTAAAGCCTTGCACATTTGCTCCCATGCCAATGAAAACTTTCGTATGTACACATCTACTGGCTCACCTTCCTTTTGCACCAAAGCCTGTACTTCTTGCCACACTTTGTCAGGATCTTCTATCTTCACAAACTCCACTTCCAATCCATGCCTTAGATTATCCCAACTCAATCTTATAGGTGGATCAGCCATACGCAACTCCTCTTCAAATGCTTTGGACCAAGCTCGTGCATCACTCTTCAAACAAATTTGGAGAAGGCGTAACATTTGCGTAGGGTCATGAATCTGGTTGCTAATGCAGGCAACCTCCATCTTTTCCAAAAATTCTTCCACATCTTCATCACTTCTTCCATGAAACTCGGGATAAGAGAAAGCCATGGCTACCCAAATTATGATGCTTTGAGAACCCCTTCGAACACACGTGCAAGAACCCAAAACTTTTCACTTCCCAATCCCCAGAAACTTCAATGGAGCTCAACTTTAGATAAGGACAAACACATGCACATCAAATGAGTTTTCATAGTTGATCATCGGAATGACAACAGGCAAAGGACATTCAGGATCTCTCTCAATCTTCTTGGCCCAAACATAAAGACTATGCGCTGCTGGAAAAAGATCTTTCTGGACACATGAACATTAATCTGAATTCTTTGAGTTAAATGAAAAGGAGTGAACTGAGGGCCATTTTGATCATCCATTAAAGCCAACCATGAAGCTCCCAAGAAGGCACACTTGACTCAACCTCTGATTTTGCCAAAATTTCAGCAGCATAACAGCATAAATGGCTCAAAAGACCAAAAAACCAGCCATCACAACTCGGAAAAATTTTGGCAGAGTTTCCCCAGAAGTAGAGCAGTAGGAACCCAAAATATAGACTGTCTATGTATGCATAAACTATCAACAATAGAACCCGAGCATCAAGTAGGACTCACTAGTACATAGCCTATGGCGAGGTCACGAAAAGGGTGCTCCAGCTACCTGTATCACCGAAAGGATCTCCACATTTGAGAATCCCCCAGCTCAATAAAAACCTCACGCTATCGACCCTCACACGAAAGCTAATGCAAATCGCGTATAGTCAAGTCTCAGAAATGACTATCTTCCAGACCAAGTCTCAGAAATGGCTGGGACTGCCAAATAAAACCATATATGGCTCCACAAAGGCGTACAATGGCAGTTTCCACAAGTAACGTACAATCCAACAGACAATGCGCTCAAATAGGCGCCAAGTGATGCATTCCCACAACAACTGCAAGTGACATCACTGTACTCCAGCTACCTGTACCTGTGTGAATCACCTGTACCTGTCCCTGTCCCTGTTCCTGTAACCTGTAACCTGTAACCTGCAACCTGTAATCTGCAACCTGTAATCCCGAAGCTCGAAGCTCGAAGCAGAAGGTACTCGAAGAAGATCCTCAGTGGGGGCACCAAAAGAATGTGAGCGGGATGAAAACACACACAGCGCCTCTATAACGACCCGACACACACTCTTGGGAAGATACACACACACACTATGGGGCACCACTCGGCTTACACAACACACCTGGCCGAGACAGGGAACACACCTCTGGAGTGAGAGGAGAGAGACTATCCACTTGCCCACTCCACACAGACACACACATACACACACACACACCCAAAAAACTCAGCTCAAAAGAGGAGAATTTCTGATGTTTAGATACAAATGAGCTTGGGCCAACACCAATGGGGCAAACAGCTCACACAATATGGGTAAAAGATACCAGATACAATCACAAACTAGAGCAGAAACTTCGCTCATAGGAGGAACTTACACAGAAAAACAGCAGAAAAAGAGTGAGGAATTTGGCAAAATGGACAGCGCCATCGCGTCCGGAACGGCCCAAAACCCCAGTCTACAATGTCAAAGTGCTCAAATCCGACCTCGGATGAGCAGTTTACGGCCAAAACAGGCTCCAAAATGAGCAAAAACACACCTGCGGCTGTTCCTCCTCTCTTCTCCACGTTTTTTCTGGTCTTCTCTCAGTTTTTTCAGTTCCCACACTTAGCTTTATTAGTTGGGCACCCTTGGCCTTTTAGATGACCTCAAACGGACCCCGAACAGGCCAAAAACTGACCTCGCAGTGCATAGTCGTCACCTTTTTGCATCATTCGCACACCTGGCACTCAGCTTTTTTCCAATAATGCATCTCGCCACCACGTGAAGTGGCCCCAAAAAGTGGTCCTAATGATGACTCTCTGCATAATTCTCACAAGCAAACACCCACGTTGTGTCCGTACTTCTCCGCGTGCAAGTATTGACCTCGTTCGCCCTCCTGACGCCACTAGATGCCATCTGACGCACCTGCTGACCTCACGTCGTCGGCCCGCGGATAGCTTCCTCGAGAAGTTTTACGCGCTACCAACTCCTCCTTATTGTAGAAAAACACAATGGTACTAGTAATAGTGAAAATCGATGCACTATGTACATGCTGTCCTACCTGTACACATGTGGGCCCCACGTAACCACCTGGCTCTGGAAAATGGGAAATACTTTATTTGATGCACCATGCATGGGTATGTACATATGCGCAATCCCTTGCTCCAAAAAACTCCTGACATAATTTGCCCATCCCCTAGCCTGCTAGAGCATTCATGCTCAGCAGCAGCAACACTAGTAGATGCTCATTCCACCTGGATCCCACACAAAAACACTTGGCATTCCTTGCATCAAAAGCTTAATCAAACTTTCACCTGGTTCTAAAGGAAAACCTGTAGAGATGCCATTTATCACCCTTGCATCAAGAAAACCATCAATTACTTTGGCATCAACCTGCATGTGCAAATTTATCTCCTTCTCCATAGCTGAGAGGTCTCCACCGATCATTTGTGTCATTAATTCCTGCTTCTTTGACAACTCAACCTTGGTTTGCATCAACCCTTCAATCACTTCATAAGGCCCTTCACTTTCATCTTCAACTTCATTCGCAAATGCGACTAAACCACACTCCTGGATTTCTTTATCCATCAAAAGAAATGCAACATCAACATCCTCATCACTGCTGGTAGTGCTATCACTGTCCTCATCTGTCACCGTGGAAGAGTCTTCATCACTAGACTCATCCTCATCTTCATAAAGCTCCTCTAATCGTTTCCTTGTGTCCATATTATAAAGCTTCTTGGTACGTGTCTTTCCATAGAGGCTAATTGTACCATGTCGCCAATCTTGAACAGCTCCCACTGCACGTAACCATGGTCTGCCCAGTATAATAGGATATGCTCCCAACCCTGCTGGCATCACATGAAAATCAACCACTGCCTTTGCGTCATATGCCTCCACTTCTAAGCTCTTTACAACACCCAAGCATTTTACTTTTTGATGGTTTGCCAATCTGATCCAAAAACCTGACACCCCAGCCACTGTGAGACCCATCTTCTCAACGCATGAGTGTGTTATGACGCATATTTGGGCTCCGCCATCCACATAACCTTGTCCCAAATTTTTCCTTTTATGCCACACATCTACTATTGGACAAATGTCTGGTAGCTCGTCCATTGCCAACACCTTCACTGAACCTCTCTCTGGCTCTTTCTCCATTGGGTTAACCATCCTCTTCCACTGTCGCTTTAGCTTAGGCACCATCTCTATAAGCTGCCCAAAAGTAACATCTGCCTTCCTGCTCGTCAGATCCTCCTTCAAGTCATAGCTTAATTGCCCATCCCCTAGTGGAAAATCTAAAACATGAAACTTTCGACGAGCTCTCCTTTTCCTCTTGGCCTTGACATCCTCGCCTTCATGGCTCTTTCCTTTCTTCTTACTAGGACCTGGGGCACTTCTTCCTTCCTTTTCCTCTGTGGTCCTCTTCCCAATAGGCATCACTAATGTATCCTCTAGCTTTGATGCCTTCTCCAAGGTGACTACACTTAGCACTTTTGTCTTTCCTTTTTCCTCCTGGGTCAGACCACTGGTTCCTTCGTCTCCCTTAATTTCGATGCCATAATCATTTGATCTAGTTAGCACCTGTCTTGGCAATGGATACATGTCTCCCCCCATCCTTGGTGGCTTATCACATTGCGGGCTGATGTGACCCAACTCTCCACAATTATAACATGTGGGCGTCTGCCTCCAAAACCTACTATTACTTTGTCCAGCACCATTCCTAGGTCTTTCTTCACCTCCAGGCTGATTTGCAAACCGCCCTCGACCTCGATTATTTCCCACTTGACCTAGCATGTTTAGGCTGAGATTCTTCATCAGATCAACCACTTGCCTCATGTCTTGCCTTAGGCCATCATCTTGCACTGCTGTAGTGACCACTGCTGGCATAACCTGAGTAGGAACAGGAACCACTGGTTCATGATGAACCCCTGACATACGACCTTGTAAAGAGTCCATAGGCTGAAATTCAGACCTCATTGGCAAAGACTCCACCCCTAACTGGCTCATTTTCCTTAGCTTCCACTCTTTGTTCCTTGCTACCTCTAGTGCATCTTCATATGTCCTAGGCTTCTTTAGCTCCACTCTCCAACGTATATTCTCCCAAAGACCAGCCAAGAACCTGTCCTTCTTCATCATGTCAGGCGGGGGTACCTGTGGTGCTAAAGCCTTGCACATTCGCTCCCATGCCAATGAAAACTTTCGTATGTACACATCTACTGGCTCACCTTCCTTTTGCACCAAAGCCTGTACTTCTTGCCACACTTTGTCAGGATCTTCTATCTTCACAAACTCCACTTCCAATCCATGCCTTAGATTATCCCAACTCAATCTTATAGGTGGATCAGCCATACGCAACTCCTCTTCAAATGCTTTGGACCAAGCTCGTGCATCACTCTTCAAACAAATTTGGAGAAGGCGTAACATTTGCGTAGGGTCATGAATCTGGTTGCTAATGCAGGCAACCTCCATCTTTTCCAAAAATTCTTCCACATCTTCATCACTTCTTCCATGAAACTCGGGATAAGAGAAAGCCATGGCTACCCAAATTATGATGCTTTGAGAACCCCTTCGAACACACGTGCAAGAACCCAAAACTTTTCACTTCCCAATCCCCAGAAACTTCAATGGAGCTCAACTTTAGATAAGGACAAACACATGCACATCAAATGAGTTTTCATAGTTGATCATCGGAATGACAACAGGCAAAGGACATTCAGGATCTCTCTCAATCTTCTTGGCCCAAACATAAAGACTATGCGCTGCTGGAAAAAGATCTTCCTGGACACATGAACATTAATCTGAATTCTTTGAGTTAAATGAAAAGGAGTGAACTGAGGGCCATTTTGATCATCCATTAAAGCCAACCATGAAGCTCCCAAGAAGGCACACCTGACTCAACCTCTGATTTTGCCAAAATTTCAGCAGCATAACAGCATAAATGGCTCAAAAGACCAAAAAACCAGCCATCACAACTCGGAAAAATTTTGGCAGAGTTTCCCCAGAAGTAGAGCAGTAGGAACCCAAAATATAGACTGTCTATGTATGCATAAACTGTCAACAATAGAACCCGAGCATCAAGTAGGACTCACTAGTACATAGCCTATGGCGAGGTCACGAAAAGGGTGCTCCAGCTACCTGTATCACCGAAAGGATCTCCACATTTGAGAATCCCCCAGCTCAATAAAAACCTCACGCTATCGACCCTCACACGAAAGCTAATGCAAATCGCGTATAGTCAAGTCTCAGAAATGACTATCTTCCAGACCAAGTCTCAGAAATGGCTGGGACTGCCAAATAAAACCATATATGGCTCCACAAAGGCGTACAATGGCAGTTTCCACAAGTAACGTACAATCCAACAGACAATGCGCTCAAATAGGCGCCAAGTGATGCATTCCCACAACAACTGCAAGTGACATCACTGTACTCCAGCTACCTGTACCTGTGTGAATCACCTGTACCTGTCCCTGTCCCTGTTCCTGTAACCTGTAACCTGTAACCTGCAACCTGTAATCTGCAACCTGTAATCCCGAAGCTCGAAGCTCGAAGCAGAAGGTACTCGAAGAAGATCCTCAGTGGGGGCACCAAAAGAATGTGAGCGGGATGAAAACACACACAGCGCCTCTATAACGACCCGACACACACTCTTGGGAAGATACACACACACACTATGGGGCACCACTCGGCTTACACAACACACCTGGCCGAGACAGGGAACACACCTCTGGAGTGAGAGGAGAGAGACTATCCACTTGCCCACTCCACACAGACACACACATACACACACACACACCCAAAAAACTCAGCTCAAAAGAGGAGAATTTCTGATGTTTAGATACAAATGAGCTTGGGCCAACACCAATGGGGCAAACAGCTCACACAATATGGGTAAAAGATACCAGATACAATCACAAACTAGAGCAGAAACTTCGCTCATAGGAGGAACTTACACAGAAAAACAACAGAAAAAGAGTGAGGAATTTGGCAAAATGGACAGCGCCATCGCGTCCGGAACGGCCCAAAACCCCAGTCTACAATGTCAAAGTGCTCAAATCCGACCTCGGATGAGCAGTTTACGGCCAAAACAGGCTCCAAAATGAGCAAAAACACACCTGCGGCTGTTCCTCCTCTCTTCTCCACGTTTTTTCTGGTCTTCTCTCAGTTTTTTCAGTTCCCACACTTAGCTTTATTAGTTGGGCACCCTTGGCCTTTTAGATGACCTCAAACGGACCCCGAACAGGCCAAAAACTGACCTCGCAGTGCATAGTCGTCACCTTTTTGCATCATTCGCACACCTGGCACTCAGCTTTTTTCCAATAATGCATCTCGCCACCACGTGAAGTGGCCCCAAAAAGTGGTCCTAATGATGACTCTCTGCATAATTCTCACAAGCAAACACCCACGTTGTGTCCGTACTTCTCCGCGTGCAAGTATTGACCTCGTTCGCCCTCCTGACGCCACTAGATGCCATCTGACGCACCTGCTGACCTCACGTCGTCGGCCCGCGGATAGCTTCCTCGAGAAGTTTTACGCGCTACCAACTCCTCCTTATTGTAGAAAAACACAATGGTACTAGTAATAGTGAAAATCGATGCACTATGTACATGCTGTCCTACCTGTACACATGTGGGCCCCACGTAACCACCTGGCTCTGGAAAATGGGAAATACTTTATTTGATGCACCATGCATGGGTATGTACATATGCGCAATCCCTTGCTCCAAAAAACTCCTGACAACGCAAATGAGGGAAAAATTCACCAAATGTGAGTCTATGAAGCATGAACTCTGGCCGCAAGTTTCCTGAAGAGTCTTCCTCAATGGTGAAATGCACTCGGCAAATGCCAAATTTCACTCTATTTACCAATCTTAGGGCACACACTAGTTGGATGAATGCGCGGTCTTCCTTAGTGCCCAACAACAAGAGGAAAATGGAATCCACGCGTAGGACCTTCCGTCTTAACTTCACCACCCTCTTGTTATGAGGGAGACGCCTTACTACTTGCTCCTGCAACTCAATTGGTAATAGAGCTAGATCTCTAAGGATTGAACTTTCACTGCACACACATTCCCAGTTAGAACAAATGATCATTTTTTGTTTCTTGTAACAACTTGGACAAAGAAAAAACAAACATAGACACTATTTTGCCAGGCTGCGCTTCATTTTAAAATAAAATGAACACATGTACATCAAAAGAAGTGTGGTAGTTGATGAGAGGTAGAATGACAGGGTTTGGTGATGCAAGAATTTCTCCTACTCTTTGGGCACCAAACATGAACACCATACGTTGTTGAAAATGGATTTTCCTACTAATTGCAATGTTTATTCTAATGTGTGGAGTGAAATGGAAGGGGAAAACCTCTATTCCTGGGCCATTATCCATGGTCTATGCATGACCTAATGCTTAAAACAAAACAAAAATATAGACGTCCAAACTAAGGTCGTACCTAATGAGAGGCAAAATAAAAGGATTTATTGAAGCGTTTATCTCGGCTAACCTAAGAGGACCTAAAATTCTACGAATTACTCGCTGAAATTGCAACTTAGTACTAAAAATTATGTGTACCTTTTGCCTTGCAATGGGAATGAAGGGATCATACAAATTCTCGTGATTCATGCAAGCTACTTGATTATGCTAAAGGTTGAGCCTTCACAAAACATACACAAGCCTGTCCTCAGTGGGGGCACCAATTTGAGGCGGTCCGGGGCGGGCAACAAGAAGAGCAACCTCTAGACACCCTTCAAGGCTCCCGTGCTGCTCAATGGGGCTGGGGCATAACACAACACAAACCAAAACAACGAACCCACAGCCAAATCCCAACTACACCAGGGGCACCACCTAGTTTAAGAGCGAACTAGGACGCAAAAGAGGAGAATCGTTAGAGCAACCCACAAACAAGCAAGGAATTTACACTAACCCTAACACCAATGGAACACTCTCACACACTAAAACACGAGAGAGAGAGAGAGAGAGAGAGAGAGAGAGAGAGAGAGAGAGAGAGAGAGAGATAGTTCTCGGGCTGCTTTGAAACGTATTGGCAATGATCAAGCAAACACAACTATATATTTAAGAAAGAGAGAGAAAGGGGGAGGGGGTGCTTGTTGCATTAATACCTTCTTACAAATCTGTCATGACAAATCAAGGTGAAATTAGTATGTGTTCAACATAGCTTGCGTAAATTTCACCACAACACATCACAAGAAAAGCCACCCCAATCACTGTCTTAAGGCCAGGGGAGTCCTCTCCACCCTGTCGCCCTCTTACAGTATGTGGGATTTATGGCTAGATTGATGACAACACCAGAGACAAGCTATCAAGAACTTAACAAAAGACACCAAGACACTTACGCATCATTGTTGTCCATTACTTCACGTTGGAAGGGAGACAAAGTATCCAAGCTTAGTCCAAATCCACCCTCCTTGATTCAGCAAATGTTGGGCTTACACTAGTAGGAGAAATGATAGATTTCCTACTCTCAATTGAATGATCACTCTCTCTCTTAAAATGGCATAGAGTTCCCTTGCTAATCCCCTATTACAACACATGCACATGCATAAGACAATGAGCTTCCACTCAAGAGCTCCTTCTAGAGAGGTTGAGCTTGGCTTCTCAAGCTATAGCATAGTGCTCTTGCTTATGGCTCCCTTTTTGTGCTAGCTACACCCTCCTTTTATAGCAATTTTGAAGGCTAGGGTTACTCCTCTAACCATGGTTAGGTTAGATTTTCAGCAATTTATCTAATTTCTTTTGCTTGGAATTATCAAGAAGTTGGTGGGGAAAGAGAGAGGAGAGAAATGGAGGTGATAGGACTTTTCATAGTGGGTTAGTGTTAGTAGAGTTAGTATTAATTTACAAATGGAATTGGATATTTACAATGGGAGTATCCATGTAGGATACAAATAAGGAAGAAAAACTCTTAAGAGGTAAGAAAAGGTGGATTTCTTACAAGGTTGATGCTCCAAGTGTCTTGAGTAGGGCCAATTTTGACGCTTGTTGACGGTCCACTAGCTTTGACGGTACATTTTTTCTCCACTCTTGACCTTCCTTGAGAGACAAGGTAATTGAAGCTGAGTAATCAACCACCATGATGCTGTCTTTTAAGAGAAGAGGCTGAATTTTGTGGTTTTTTTGAAAGATATGGGTAATTTGGAGGAGGAAAAATGAGACTAGGTGGTCAATTTTGGAATGGAATTGTGTGTGGGAGGTATGAGTTCACCATGGTTTCTCTTATTCTTCAAGGTTGAGGAGAAGGTGAGTAGGGTGCAGAGACGAGTGGTGAGAGAGGTGGGGATGATGAGTGGAGAAGTGTGTGTGAAAGAGGAAAATGATAAAGTGGAAGAGAGAGTGTGGCTGCATAGCATGGGAAAACTGGGGTCCACTAATAAAATCATAGCTCACAGATCGTAGCTCAAAAAAATATGAAAAAATTTGAGGCAAAAGTTCAGCCCACAAGCTACAACTTTTGTTTGTATGACCTTTTCAAATTCGGAGAGCAAGTGAACTTTAAAAATTCAGCAAAATCGACCGTATTTTTCCACTGCACAAGGTCCTTGTGGGGTCCTTCTTTGGATGATTCTTTTGAATACCTCCAAGAGTGAGCCCTCCATAGTGCATGTATGCATGCCACCTACCCTTGACCTTATTTGGTAGGTCTATAATTGAAGATATTGTTGAGATTATGATATAAGTGAATAGTACAACTAAGAAAATCAAATATTGAGGAGTCTAAAAAATATGTACATGTCAAATATAAATAATATAAGTGAAAAAAAATATAAAGGGGTCAAAAGAAATCTCTCTCATTATGAGGCTACCATAAAAAATAAATATTTTTGGTGTTCTAATTTTTTAGAAAAAAAAACAAAATAGATGTAGAAAGGGAAAAATCACAATAGTGAAAAAATATACACATAAATAAAACTAGTTTTTTTGGATTTTTGTTGGGGTGGAGTTACACCAAATATAAGAGAAGCTTACATGAAAATATTTCTATATGGAATAAAGAGTATGAAAAATGGTAAGAAAAAATTGTGGTAATGGTGAGGCAATGTACAGAGCATAAATAACACACACCTAGGTAGAAATATTTAAATAAATACCAAAATAAATATGAAAAGATCTTTTATTTAGGCCCTATATACAAAGAAATATTTACATACGCATGGGCCATAATATACTTATATTTTTTATATTTTTATTTTTTTTAGCTCAACTAGCCCAATGCCTAGCTAATTGAGGGTTTTTTATTTCAGTAAGGAGATATGGGAAAAGTCCCCTAACTCACACACACCTATATACAGTGAAAGGGTGAGGGTAACCACATTGTTTGAGTGATTTGATAGGGTGGCAATTACAAAGAGCCGAAAAACGGCTATCACTACGAAGCTAATCCCACAATCAACAACACAAAGCTCAGGCTAGGTAAACTCCCATGCGCTATGGTTTGAGAGGAAAGGAAGCTTCAAAAGATAAATAGGTAAGTTAATTTTGATTTTGCAAGATTAGATAACAAAGTATTTTAGCTTGTTACACCTTTTGGATTAATGTTAACTTAAGAAAATATCATCTAAGAAGTTCTACTAGGGTAAAGACCCCATATTAAGGACAACGAGATTGTGCACAATGGCGTGAGAGCTATGGTGGGAAATTTTACGCTTGGAGTGGTGCAAAAGTTGTACGCAGGAGTCCTTTACTTAGAAAAATAGGCATTTTTGGTTCTGACGTAGTAGACAGATTGTCCGCTGCATTTGCACAAACTTCGAGGCAAAAAACGTTCTCAAGACATTAAGGACACACATGAGCACAAAACAGGACAGTCAAATAACGGGTTTGAACTCTATATTCCTCCAATGGAAATGCTCACGGCGGGGACGACGTACACCAACTACCCGAGTCATCTTGTCCGCCTTTTGGGGGGATTTGTTTTACTTTTGGTGACTGTCCCAATATTGGAGCTTTTACCCTAGAGAGAAGGCCAAGTATGAAGAGAGACATATAGATCTTGATACTTGGTGATGGTTGTTGGAAAACCATCATATCTCTCATGAGCAATCTGACTCAGCAGTCAAAACGCTACAAGTGATAAGTGTATAAGACAATTAATATCGTATTAAAAGTTAATTTGGATTATTAATTTATCTAAGTTGTTTTTGATTGGTGTAGAGCCAAGGCGATCCAGCGTATGTAGCTCAAGACGAGGAAGAGGACGAGGAGAAGAAGGATTGTCATAGATAAAAAAACTGTTATGTAATCTTCTTTTACAAGTGTAGATGTGGCACAAAAAAACCCTCATATTTTGATATAAATATCATTTGAGAATTTAGCTTTATTTGTAATTTTTCCAAAGTATTGTTCTATTCCGGCTCAATTTATAAAGGTAAAGTCTCGGTAAAGTATGAGTTGTAATTTGAATATGTTTCTTATCATTTTCAAGAAACAATTGATATTTTATATATCTTATGCAAGTCAAAAACAAAGATGCTCATAAAAGGCGCATGGTGGTAATAAGCATGATAATGAGCGTGGTAATAGGCATGGTAGTAGTCGTAGATATATTACCGCAGAGCTCTATCACAACCCATATTATCAATAAACCATTACCGTGTCTATTCCCGCTACTTTTATCTCACACACAAGAAATTCTCTCTCCATTTTTTTTGTTAAATCACGGCAATACTGGCATTTTTGGAGTTTTCCTCTTATAGTGCTCACGTGCATATAGTGGCATGAAAACTAGTGTACCACATGAGCATGAAGCATATTCAAGTGTACTACAACTTCATTAGAGATACTAGCGAAATTGACATTAAGTATATGAGGATAGATGAGGCCTTGAGGAGCAGAGATGCTGAGGTGATTTCAAGTGGTGCTTGGAGTACAAGAAATGGCATCGAGCTTGAGGAAAAGTGTTGAGATATCAATCTCCACATAGAGTACACCTGAATGACTTCTCACCTATATTTATTGTTGGCACGAGGAGCATCACTGGTGGACTTCTTTGACATGGTCAACCTACCAGAAGTGATGGCGACTTATCTTGGCAACGCACTTGCTAGTAGATTCAAATTGCTTGCTATACATAGTTTTTATTATGTTGTACTTCCTACTTATATGTTGTAGACCTTATCATAATTTTGAGTAGTGAAGAAGGAGAAGTACCTTTGTGCCTCCATATCCATTACATGTGCTCTCGTTATTGTAAACATGTGTGTTTGCAAGAGCTGAAGATCTCTCTTTCTCTATCTCTTTGCATGATTGCCACTGCAAGGATACTTTACTCTAGGTAGACATTAAATTGATCTCTATTCCAATGGTTGTACACGTTTAGGAACATGTAGGTTTATCTATACTAATAGATAATGGGGGAGGGGATTCCGGCTCCCCCCCCTCCCTACACGTGTCGTAAGGTTAATCATCCGGCCACAACTACGGCAGTGTCGCCTGCACCTGAGTGCGCTCAATGAGAGAGAAACAGTGTCTGGGCCCTGCGCGAAAAGAGAGAGAGAGGCGGCGGAGCCGCCGGCTACACTAGTTCTACTAAATAAGCAAGCTATTTTTTGTCCGTGATCGTGAATGATCCCATGGAATAGAGAAAGAGAGAGAGAGAGAGAGAGAGAGAGAGAGAGTGCAGAGAGAGCTAACTCTGTTTAGCAATGGATTAGCTTACTAAGCTCCCTCCGTAACTGTCATGCATGGGTAGGATGTTCTCGCCATCATTCCCAGTACACCTCCTTCCCCTTTTCACTATCACACGGCCTTCTCTAGTGCCTAGAATGTTGCAAACTCGCTCCCTCAGTGCATGTCACTTCTTCTCCCCAATGTCCCATCCAACTAACTGGCTCCCATCGGACCCCAAAAAGTCTTATCTAATACACTACAAGTTTTAGAACTTTTCACTAGTTGGGAAAAAGGCCTCTTTTTCCACTCCTTTTTACACTTCATCAAAGAATTTTGGATGACGTGTAAAAGTTTCACGATTAAAAAAATAGAATTCCCATTAAAAAAATGAACTTTTGTATAGTGAAAGTTGACTTTTCCACTCACTTTTGGAACAGTCACGGCGCCGTGACTGTTCCAAGAGTGGTAAATTTTTTTTTTCAATAGAAAATCAGATTTTCACGCTCAATTTTTTCTCGCTTGCGCATATGAAAATGTCGTTTTCCCACACAGTGGGTGTGAATCTCAATTTTCTCACTCTTTTTCATAGGTGCGAAAAGATCTAAAACTTGTTGTGATACCGACCCGCTCATAGCAAAGGTGCTACCCCCTGAGTTTGCTGAGAAATGTTTGCAAGCACTCTCTACATGTTAGCATCTACTATAGAGAAAATACCCCCTTTCCAATGGTACCAACTCTTTTTCACACCCGTCAGGTCGTGAATCAGAGATCAAACAGCGGCTAGAGCTGATGTTGGAGGACGCTTATGTATCCCCAGCCCAAAGGTTCAACCAAGGGATGACCAAGGACATGCTCAACCTAGCGAAGGACAAACTTTTGAAGGTAAGCCTTCAACCATTCTTCCTTTCGCCCAAGTCAAGAAAGTTGAAAAGGACCTGGAAAGTAGAGAACTCGCAGGTCTGCTAGCTAGCCCTCATCCCCTAGTTGACCTCTTGAAAGCCTGGATAAAGCAACAGTGGTGGACGTCTAGAGAAGTTGAGGTTGAGTCTATTCAATGTCTTTCAAAGAACCACTTTCTTTTTCAAGTCAGAGAACTAGCAAAAGTCTTTACCCCTTTCCAGCCCTAAGCTATGGCCAATGGGTTATCCACAATTCCCCCCTTTACCTATTTAGGTGGAGTAAATCATTTAATTCCGAATTCTTTGCCTCCAAAAACTACCGAGTGTGGGTAGAGTTCCAAATCTCCCCATGCACCTCTACAATCACCTTGGGCCAAATACAAGGAAAAGAGGCAAAGTTTTAGGAGGAAGGCAAAGGCCGGACTTCTACAACCCGGCTTGGTACCCTCAAGTCCTAGTGGAGATAGACATCTCCAAGCCAGATAAAATTCCTTCTTCCATTGAGATCCGGATAGATGATGGTGAAGTGTTCGACCAAGCCATTGAGTTCAAATACTTTCTAGACACCTATTTTTTGTTTGGTAAGAGAGGCCACTTTGTGAGGGAATGCCCTAGCAAGCCCCCCACCCCCCCACCCCCCCCAAAAAAAAAAAAACCATCGGCCAACCCTAGCCTTCGATGGATTCTTCTCCCAAAGAAGTCGAATCAACACTGTCTGACAACGTTTAGAACAAAGCCAGATGGAAGTCCAACCAGCTAGCTAACAAGCAAAACAATGCTAAGAAACAAGACTCCAAGGGCAAGTCTTCTCACCCTAACAGATTTGCTATTTTGGCCTGTATCCAGGAATATGTGGATTCTGACTCGGAAGACTCGGGAGAGTTTATCCCTCCTACCCAAGAGAAAAAACCTCCAGCTATGTCCATGCTGGAGGAAGAAGTTAACGCTCTGGACAACTAGGCTCTTCCTTATCTTAATAATGAGAACCTTCCCACTAGAGATTCTGCTCTGGTCCCTGCTCCTAATTTCCCTACTCCAATGGAGGTTCTCAAGGACAACAAGCGTAATCATGCCAATGTGGCTCTGACCCCATCTAGGCAATTGAGCAACAAACAAAATAAAAGGGTTACCAAATGTAGCTCCTGTCATGGAATGTCAAGGGTCCCTCAGACCCAAATAAAGTGAAGGATACTAATTGGTGTAGGAACAACCCATTTGACTTCTTGGTCTTTAGGAAGTCAAGACCACTGGCCAAGAATTGTATATTGCTTTGGAAGAAATTTCCAAAAATCATTTTTGGGTTCAGGATACTCACCATCATGGCCTCCTCATGGCTCAGGTGGATGCATCTTAGGAATCCTGAGGAGCTTAGAAATAGTAACCTAGCACTTGAATTTGGTCTTAACTGGTGTTTGATAACCCTCTCCCACCCCTTCAATGCTTGATTAGTGGGAGTATACGCAGGAGGTCCAATGAAATACAAAATCAAATTTTGGAAAGACCTATTTGACCTCCAAGGGCCTCTTATTTTAGTGGGGGATTTCAACATGTCAAATTGTTGGAGGACATGTTTCTTTCTAAAGGTACTATAGTTAGAGGGGCTGAACAAGAAGCCTTGAGGGCTCTCAAGCATGCACAACGTTTATGAAATTTTGGGACTGTAGGATAATTCACTTGGCATAATTTTGGAAAAGGAAACCTTGGAAGGAAGGCCCGCCTTGATAGGTGCTACATTGATATCTCCCTTGCTAACTCCTTATAGAGTCAAGTTCAAGCCTAAATAAAACACTTGTATCTTTGACCATTACCCTCTCATCCTCACCATGGACGATAAAGACTCCAAGATTAGAAACAATCGGGACCACACAGATCCTTCATTATTCAAGTTTCCCATGGTGGAGGAGGATATCGAGCACATCTGAATGTATGGGCTACAAGTGGAGTTCTTTCAGAAGTTCAAGGAGCTCATAGCACTCCACTTGCTAGCAGTTTGGGAGGAATCTTTGACCCACAAGGACCTCCCGTATTTTATTTACACGGGAGTCATCAGATTGCTACATAAAAGAGGAGCTAAAAATGAATTGTCTAACTAGCGGCCCTTGATTATGCTCAACATAGCTTACAAGATTATGGCTAAAGCAATGGCCAACACGATATGCATTTTCCTCATGAAATGGATTTCCAAGGAACATAAAGGATTTATCAAAGGAAGAAAACTTGTAGAGGCAGTAATCCCTCTGTGGGAAGGTTTTGAGCATGCAACAGAGTCTGGGCAAGAATTTTTGTTTGTGAAGATTGATTTCGATAAGCTCTATGGAAGGCTAGAATGTTCATTTATATTGAGATGAATGGAAGCCATGGGCTTTGGGAACAGAATGGCTCTGTTCATCAAAATACTTATGGGAAATGAAAGAGCTAGAGTGTCACTAAATGGTAGCTTGTTGTCTGGTGTGTTTTGGCTTGCAAGCTCAGTTCGACAAGGTTGCCCGCTTCCTCCTCTATTATTTGCAATTGCAACTCCCTCAATTGTCTTGTGAAAAATAGGATGGCTTGTGGGCTCACTGACGGGGATTTCCATCCCGAGTTCAGATGTACAACAATTTCTCTCTCGGTTCGTAGATGATACCAATGCTCGGTTAGCCGGTGATGATTCCACTATCGTAGAATTTTGGGAAGTGTTGAAAGTCTTTTGTCTAGCCTCTGGATCTCTAGTCAACCACAATAAAGGGGATTTTCTCGCACTACTCTCTCCCTGATTGGATTTCTCAAGCCGGGTGTAAAATCATCAAGGAAGGTAAAATTTTCAGACTCTTGGATATCCGGATGGGGTTTGGAGTTACCCTCAAGGCTAGATGGGACTGGGTTTGCAACAAATTTCAAGCCAAGCTGAAAAGATGAATTGTCTTTCAGCATTCTCTGACTAGCATTTGGGAAAATTTGGACTCTCAAAGGGATACTATAAGGAGTTTTGACTTTGCCTCTCTTGTCCAACGTGGGCAACGCGGTGAAGTACATAAATGCTTTGTCAAAACCCTATCAACCAATATATCATTTGAAAGATCTTAGAAAGTAGGTTCCAAATCCCCAAACTCCTATAAATTTTGAGTTGATTTGTAAAAGTTATGGCCTCCCCATTGAAGCTGAAATGTGGGGAGAGATATAAGACAGAGTTGTCACATCAAAAATTCAAATCTTCTAAAATATAATGAATCTAATAGCATGCTATATATCAATGGATATGTCTCGATGAGTACATTCTAAATTCAAAAGGTCCAACAAGTTTTGATTTCACCTGTAAAAATTTTACCATGCTCCCAATTTGAACAAGAGGGAGAAAGTCAAAGTCCTTATAGGGCCCATTTGAGAGTCCAAAATTTCCTTAAAGAAGAGTAGTAGTCATCAACCACCACTGCATATGTATTGTTCTTCTTTGGTTGTTGGAGACCGACTGACTGCCACCTGAACACAATATCCAAAATCTGCAGGAATTTTCTTTAGGCAGGGGATCCATTTGTGGAAAAAAAATGCTAAAGTTTCATGGGAGGTATGTACCCTTCCTAAAGAAAAGGGAGTCTGGGAGTCAAAGATCTCAATCATATTGCTGAAAAGATGGGGATTAAACTTGTAGTTGAAGCTCTTCAGCAACCAGATGAGGAATGGACAAGGCTTCTGTTTAGGAAGTCTCTTAAATTTAGAATCTCGGAGCTCAAAGGTTGATCACACCTCCCGCTCGCTGTCATATTTTTTGGTAAAAAAACACATCTTTTTCGTGGTGTAGGCGTGTGCCTCTTTATACGGGTGACTGAAAAAGCGTGGGGCTTCTGGTTGTGAGAGAGCAAGTCGATGTAGACTCCCACCGAGTGAACGGAGCGCAGTTAGTGGTGTGTTAAGCGGTAAGAAAGGCAAATATCGATGATTAGAGAGTAAATGCGATAGATAATTGAGGATTAGAACATAATTAATGGCTAATAGGAAGAGAGAGCAAGAAAATGATACATAATTTGATGTTGCAAACAACACAATTCTTCAAATTCATGATCTCTGACAACTTTGTTACAATTCGAGCGCATACGCCAACATTGGTATGCACCTCGATTTGAAACCCCTGATCAGAAATGCCCCAACTGAAGAATCCCACCCTGTTGACAGCAAAATCTCCACCCCTTTTTATCCCACACTTCTCTTGAATCCCTGCGTTGTCTTCTTCCCCAAGATTCAACCTTTTCCTTCCCATTTTTCTTCACTTGCATATCCTCATTGGTCGAGAGAGAGCATGAAAGCTTCTCCCTCCCGTCCTTCTTTCCCGTAGATGATCCCTTTCTGGCTTGCCTTCGTCAAGAATCCCTTCGAGCTCACCTTCTTCGAGAACCCCTTCGAGCTTGCCTTTAGCTCGCAATCCCCTTCCTTACAATGCTTGTTGATCCAGAGAGAGAGAGAGAGAGAGAGAGAGAGAGAGAGAGAGAGAGCTATGGAAGCTTGCGGCCCCTTCAGCATGCAGCTTTTGGAGCTCCTCTCGGCTGCCCTTCTTTCTCCACACCATGCACTGGCTGCGGCTCACCTTGCTCTCAGCAGCGTGCAACCTCCTTGGTGCCTCTGCACGGTACATGAAGGCCAACCCTCCACGCCAGTCCCGCTCTGTAACTCACTCTCGGGCAAGCCCTCCTCTTGGCGGCCCCCCCTGATGATGCTTCCCTATGGTAATATTCTCCAGCTTGCAACCTTCCCTTGTATGCACATCTCCTTGGGCACCACAGCGTGCCCCCGGCCTTTCAGCAGGCAACCTCCCTCATTCTCCCCTCTCCGCCCACGGCAACTCCTCCTTTCGTTTTCATGCCACCGACGGATGGTGCTCGTCCTCCTTCATGCAAATTGGGCCTCCTTTTTTTCTGCCTTGCCTTGGAGCCTACTCGCCCTCCCCTGCATGCCGCCAGCCCCGTTCAACCTTCCAACCGCCGGTTTCTGCAACCTTTTCCCATGCACCCCCACTTCCCCTTTCTTCTCCAGCAGCCAGTAGTGACCTCGCTACTGGTCTCCTTTTTTTAAATATAGCCATGCAAAAATAATAACTTGCCTCCGTTCCCACACGGCCACTCGCCCTCCCAACTACAGTGGACTCCATGCACTCGGTGGCTCTGTTCATACATCACTAGCGGCCCCACTTCTCATGCCCACAGCCCCTTCCCACAAATACTGTCACCGAAAGTCCCCTCCTCATCTTGCCATAGGCCAAGGCTTTTGGGTGGCCATTCTTAGGTGCAAGCATAGGTGAATTCATTTGAAGGAAACCTTCGCTTCGCAGCCGGTAAAGCACGTCAAGCACTTATTGTACATTTCAAAAAACACACTATTCGGCTTACATGTCGGTCAAGGCATTAAAAACAAAAATGCTTCCATAATGGCCCACATTTGGCATACACATCCACTAAAGCATTTCCAAGCACTGTCTTTCATAAAAGCACCACATTTGGCGTAAATACTGATCAAAGCATTGCCGATCACAACAGTTTTGGCATACATCCCGACCAACTTCAATAAGCCATATCTCCTCATTCCGGATCCCGATTGACATGCTATCAACTCTTGTTGACTCTTGTTGACCCAAAAATCTTTGATGGCACATCTCCCAATCCGGACATTCTGTCCTAGAACCGGCCTCCGTCCCAAGTTTGACAGCTCATAGCTTGCTACCCGAGACTCCTATTGCCAAATCGGAAAGACAGATAGGATCCACAACTTGAGCACTTCAACTTTATCCATAAATATCAGCTCTGATAATTCACTTGTACCTGTCCAGTCCGTCGGGGATCTGCAAAGCATTCCAACCTCACACTGGCATATCTTTCTCTATGTAGCTTCGTTTGTCATGCGGTTTAGACCAGCATGGAAAGCACCTTAACACTAGAATGGTAACAAGACACTTTTAAGTCCTTGGACACTTTTGTGTCCTGTTAAGTGGCCATTTTGCTTGAATTATTTGAAGAGTATGAAAATGAATTTCTAGGTGCTGTATATCCACAAAGTTGCCTTATGAGCTGAAAAAAACTTAGCATTTCTTTTTTAGTATCGATCTCACTATTAACCTTACCCTTGCACAACATTTTTGAACCTAAACTGTGTGAAAAAACGGGTTCTGTTTTTGGCTTTTTTTTCAATTTTTGGCAACTATACCACTCTAAACTTCATGTTTGTGAGGTTTAGATGGCTAGAGGTTAGGCCTTCATAGTTCTCAACATGTTTTGATGCTTGTAGGGAGAGCTAAGTGTTAAAATTGAAAGTTATGACCAATTTACAAGAATTACATGATCCTGTTTTTTGGCCAAAATTAGCACTTTTATGATTTTTTTGGTAGCTTTCTTGATATCCAAATTCAATTTTGATTGTGTAAGTGTAATGTATAACATAAAGCTAATCTTCCTTGAGTTTTGGGGGACCTAATATGCTATATAGCATAGTATATGATGATGGTTGAGTTTTTTGATTGTTGAAGAATACGATACATTTTAGAGTAGCAAGTATAACTTTCTCAATATTGTTAGTTTCTTAGGCCAATTGTGTGTATTTTGTAGGTAGTGACCATATCTAATCATAGACTACAAACTTGGCTAGATATTGAGTAGTTTCTATGGGTTTCTAGAGGTCATAATGCTAAACCCAGTTTTTTCATGTTTGTTGTATTTAGCACTTTATCATTGCCCCCAAGGTTCCAATTGTAAGAGATCCATTATCCTTTTGACATGCTCCATGGATCCTTTTGAATCGAGAGGCCCAAAGGGAACTAAGAAAACATGTATATAGTATCTGTATTGAGCGTGACTATAGAAACTTTGATGATAGGTCCGCAGAATGGCAAAAATGCAACTTTTTTGTACCTATTTTTTTGGCCCAAAAAAAAATTAGTGAGGTAAAAGCAACCATTTGTTTTGGTCACCAACCCATTGAAGTTAATGGGGCATTTTATCTCATGTCCTACAAAAATCTCCAGTCTTATTTATATGCAATCAACCGTAAGAAATTTGTTGTTTTTGGCAAAATGCATTGGTCCATCAACTTTGGAGGCTTGTAGTGACCAAGGGATGAGAAAAATTACAAGTTTCTCATTTTTTTCATATGTAGTAGTTATTGAACTATAAGCTCATGAAAGGATTTTTCAAAATGAGTGGATCTACTATGGTTTTGGAATTTTTTCCCAAAACCTTGAAAGGACACTTTTATGTCCTGTTAGGTTACCATTCTACTGTTAAGAACCACCGTCTCGATCATAAATTAGCACTTTGGAAACTGATTTCCATCACCTTGTTTAGGCCCTCCTAGAGCCTTTCTGGCCTTTGAAAACCACAAATAGCATGCATGTCAAGAATCTGATGACATAATCAAACCCTAGCATAAATCATAATTTGGTAAAAGCTTCCAAATGTCTCGCAGTATTGATTTTTCTCACCGTGCCCGCAAAGCGGCATGACATCCACCCCCTCTGAATCTGCACATCCTCCGGTATGTGCCAATTGCATCAAATCTTCAAGCATTATTTTGGTTGGCACATGAATCCCTGTGTTAGGACACATAGACATCCCCCTGTCCAAAGCCATGGCCATTGGGTAGTCCTCCTGGATCAAATGGAATAAGAAGAAATTGTCCAAACACTGGAGCTTTATAAAACCCTTCTATAATATGCAGCTTCAAAAACCCATATTGTATGCATACTCTAAAGGTGTCACATAACATAACACCATAGCTTGGCCCCAATAGCATGCAACCATGTTGAATTTGCTTCCAAAATTTGTTGGATTCTCTCGGTTTGAACTTCATGTTGAGCACATAGCACCTATATTCTTTGCAAAACAGGGAAACCTGTCTAGAATTAAGTGAAAGCACCCAAACCTTGTCGATAATTGGGAACATAATTTTTTCTTTGGTATGCACACATGAGCAACTACTCCCCTTTGTTGGCAAGCATAAGATCTTGACATGATGACTAGTAAGGGGAATAAAATAAAAATTCCATACCGTGCATATTCTCTGATAAACCTGGTAAACATCATTTGAATATTTTGGTTGTCTTGCCACCTTGGTAGACGATCCGGTATACCATCTTCATCTCTTCTAGCTTTAAAATCCTGATGCACCTGCTAGTACCCCATTCCCTCATCATCCACTTCATCACATGGAAGATCTCTAATACTCTTTGCATCTATGATTTTTGGAGTATCACTCTCACACATAGGCTTGTCTATGCATAATCCTTCTAATTGCTCTTCTTCAAAAAGATCAACGTCTATTGTAAGCCCATCCTCTTGCTGTAAAACCTGCACCCCCTCTGAATTGGCATTCCCTTCGTAAGGGGTATCACCACATACTTTACCACATGCATGTAAGTCACACAAGAAAGCATCGATGGTGCAGCATCACCACATGTACGCACTTCCTCTATACTAAATTTAGACTCTTGCTCATGTTCAGATGTATCAATTGACACATCCATGGTATCTAGTGCAGTTTACACATCATGGCAAGTATCCTCTTTTAGATTCAAAGATTTGTCACGTACTTGTGTATAATCCACGTGCATAATGTCCCTTTGTGAGTTGACATGAAAACAACTGGCATCTTCATTATTAGCTTCATCTAGGTTTCTAGTGACACAGCCATTAGCTTTAGGTTATTCTGGAGAACTTGAACTGATTTCAAGTTTTGGCTCTTCAATTTGTGCAACATCTCCCCTGCTCATTTTGCACAAACCTGTTTCCAAAATTCTTCATAATCTGGTACCTTCTCATCCTGGTCTCTCATTTCCTTTGCCATAATTTCATTACTAGCATGCAAAATTGCATCTTTAAAATACTCCCAACAATCTGCATATTCCCAAGCAAGATCTTCAACTTGTGCAGACAAACTTTGAATAACTAACCGCTTAAAGGACTTCACCATAAGCTCCGCTGGAACTTCCCGTGCCTGCATCTCCATTTCATAACACGAAATGTATCCCATCGGATCATAGCACTCAAACATACTGCACTTGGCATACACAGCATCTGATGCAGTGTCCACATCATCATCTAATTTCTTTTTCTTTGATTCTTGTATTCTTCCCTAACTGGACAATGCTTCGAGCATTTGCATCAGCCTCCTAAAATCCGACGTATTTTGTACCTCTTCAGAGAAGTACGTCAAGATTATATTTGAAACACTACAAGAGGCTCTTCACATTAGCGACGCTCACACAGCGACGCTCAAAAAAAAAAATTCCCGGCGTCGCTATGAGCGTCGCTATAAGCGTCGCTATGAGCGTCGCAAATTTACAAAGAAATTTGCGACGCTCATAGCGACGCTCATAGCGACGCCAGCTGGGGTAAAAAAAATAACCGAGCGCGCCCAAAAACTCAGATCTCAGATCTGAGTTTTTCGGCGCCCTCAAGCAAAGAACAGGTAACGCTCTCCCTCACTCTCTCTCTCTCTCTCTCTCTCTTTTTCTTTTACACACACACACACACACACACACACACACACACACACACACACACACACACACACACACACACACACACACACGAGGAGAGGAAGGAGAGCCAGGTATGCTCCTTCCCTCTCCTCATTCTCATGTTCCCTTCCCCTCTTTCTCTCTCCATCGCGCTCTCTCTCACACACACACACATACACACACACATATAGTGTTTTTGAGAGAGAGAGAGAGAGAGAGAGAGAGAGAGAGAGAGAGAGAGAGAGAGAGAGAGAGTGCAAAAACGCACACACATACATAAACAAAGAATGCACACACACATTGAGAGAGAAAAAGAGAGAGAGAGAGCATGCATAAACAAAAAACGCACGCATTGAGAGAGGAAAAGAGAGAGAGAACATGCATAAACAAAAAACGCACACATTGAGAGAGGAAAAGAGAGAGAAAACATGCATACGAAGAATGCACACACACATTGAGAGAGAAAACAAAGAATGCACACACACATTGAGAGAGAAAAAGAGAGAGAGAGCATGCATAAACAAAAAACGCACGCATTGAGAGAGGAAAAGAGAGAGAGAACATGCATAAACAAAAAACGCACACATTGAGAGAGGAAAAGAGAAAGAAAACATGCATACGATCCAAAAAAACGCACACACATTGAGAGAGAAAGAAAGAGAAACTAAGGGAGCGTCGTAAGAAACTAATTAAAATTAAAAGACCTAAAGATCTAGCCGACGAGGAGTTGAACTGAAGACCTATTATTCAAGAGAGAAATGGCATAATCAATCTATCACACTTGGCATGGGTGATAGAAAGGTTATACCATTTATCTCTTTTTATTGGCACACACATCCACACACGCGCACACACACAGGAAGAAGAGAGTTATAACGTCGTAGGAAACTATTTTAAAAGACGTTAAAGATTAGGTTATATGTAGACTTACATTAAATTAGATTTAGGTTTATTTTTAACTAGATTTACATTTATTTAAGCTAGATTTAGATTTATGTTATATTAGATTAGATGCGGGTCTCCATAGACTGCGATGCCTGCATGAAGCGGGTGAAGAAAGCCCTCAATGGAATATAGGGTATTGCTGCCTTCACTCATAGTGGGCTCCGTCGATCCAAAAGTACTGGTGAAATGTCTTCAGAAGATAGGGAAGAAGGTGGATCTTCAGGGCGGCAAGAGTCACTACATCCCCGACACAATGACCATCTAGACAACCTCTAGTCATTAGACTTACGTTAAATTAGATTTAGCTTTATTTTTAGTTAGATTTACGTTTATTTAGATTTACGCTTATTTACGTTAGATCGAGTCCACGCAAGAATTACTTACGGTTTAGGGTTTAGAGTTAGACGAACAGTGAAAAGATCTACTGTGAAAAGATGTTAAGATGAAGTGAAGTGCTACAGCTAGAGAAGAGGCAAAGGGATTTTGTCCACTACATGCAGTATCATGTAGACGTGGGTGTCTAGATTTCTTGTACCCACAAATATAGGTATTGACCAATAAAGACGAGATTATAACCCGGTGGTTCTGATCTCCGTGCACCTCTAGACCGATTTTGCATGCTTCACAATCCAGTGATGCAAAAGTGGATTTCACAATATGAGGATGCAAAGCAAGAGCGACAAAGGGCACGAATCGAGTGGAGACGGGGAAGACGACCACCGATGCACTATCCAGCGGTTCTGGAGAGCCTACCAACCTTCATGAGCTTAAGATGGTTGCACAACCAATTGAAAAGCGCACAACAATGCGGTGACGAAGTGACTGAAGAAGAGTGGGAGTACTCTCGGGGTTGCGCGACCAAGGTAAGTTTGCAATGTACGACTAGCAAGTGACTTTATTTATAAACGTTTGAACGGCCACTCATAATCTTTGTTCGTTGTAGTATAAGTCATACACAGCAGCATGGTGTAAAGGTCGACATTTTAGGGTGGAACGAATCGACAAAAAGCGTTTTACTCAAGATTGTGGAATCATGGCAAAATTTGAACAGTCTAGTCGACGACGTTCCTCTGATGCAGATCCCGTGGTGGCGGAACTCACTTACTTCGGCACGCTGCAAGAGATTTTGAGGATCGATTACAGAGGATTTTTTGTCGACTTGTTCGACGTGCAATGGTTCAAGATAATCATGGAGGGTCGAAACGCTACTGTGCGTAGAGGAGAGTCTGGTTTTCTTGAGGTGGATTCTACTAAGAAATGGACTGACCTAAGAGACACTTTCGTACTACCCGAGCATTGTGAACAAGTAAGTATATAAATAGTTAACATCCCCCTTTTACAAGTTATGTGCTTGAAAGCTCTCATGTAAGTTATGTGGCTCTGGCAGTTAGTATTTCATCCTACAAAGTCTACATCAAACTGGTGGTACGTCATAGAGGTAGCCCCTCGTAGTGCAAGGACGTATGAAGGCTACCATGTGCCAATCACAACGACATCAATGGAGGAGATCAGAGAAGATGCTCAATCAGAAGCCGCTGCGGTGGTGCCAGACGAGCATCAAGATGCTACTGCTCTATATGGGGTGCATGCAGAGGAGCTACAAAATGAAACAGAGGATATGTGTTTAAACGGAGAGCTCTATATAGATATAGGAAGTTATGCTGAGTTATGCGAGGATGAGAGAGAGATCTCTTAAAGCCACAAATATTGTATTTGAACAATTTTGCTCCGTGCTGTAAAAGCTCTAGCTCTTTTGATTGAAAATTCTGAGTTTTCGACTTGCCTCTTCTACCACTCGATTCATTGCGTCATTGTATTTATATGCGTCATTACGTCATTGTATTTAATGGTATTTGCGTCATTGTCTACTCTATTCATTCAATATTAAGTTTAAATATTCGTGTGTTTAATGCAGGTATGGATGATGAGGAGTTTCTTTCTTCTTTGTCACCGCAGCAGAGACAGTGGTACGTGGAGCGTCATCGCTCTGGCGCATCATCGCGCGTTCCTACACCATCCGCATCTCCCTCTCTTTCGGAGCATTCGGCGCGCTCCGAAGCTTCGGCGTCGACGAGACGAGCGTCACACTCTTCTAGACACCGGCGCTCTAGTGGTGGCGGTGGCGGTTGTTGTGGGGATTCCGCCACCGATGCCTCCACACCGCCTCGTGTTCGACGAGGCTCTTTACCCTCCCCTTCTTTGCCCGCCCCCACACCAGCCACAGCATCGCCGTCTACGCCAGGTTTTGCACGGCTGACTGTTCCTAGAAGCTACACACCTCTACCTACTCCGCCAGGAGCCACCCCACTCGACACTCCTCGCTTCGGGGCCCAGACGCCGGTGGAGACACCTGACGTCCGTACCCCCATCGACACGCCGCTAGAGACCCCTGCCGGGACACCCAGGTTCACGCGTCACCGGCCAGAGGGCTTGCCTTACTCCGTCGACATCAGCGGCGGCATCATCATGGATGATGACGGCAAGAAGGTGATCTCGCGCATGCGTGGTCTTTGCTCTCAGCTGTTTAGACACTATATACTAAACAAATGGAGTGAAGTACCAAGTGATTTAAAAAACAGAGTCATCAGCATACTTCATGATGAGTTTTCCGTTCCAACACGGGATCAGCGCTTCAATGAAGACCTGATGAAGATTCGAATGCGCGAATACTGCAAACACAAGCGTTCCGAAGTGCAAAAAGCAATCAAGAATGGGTGGAATAGGCCAGATTGGCTGGCCAAAGAAGATTGGAAGAATGCGAAGAAAGCAGCGCGCGAGAATCCCGACAAGTGGAAGCAACAAAAAGATGCAGCCAGAGCGCGAGTAGAGGCAGGGAGCTCGCACCACTTGGGGAGCGGTGGATGGGCATCATTTGAGGCCGATTTTGTAAGTCTTTTCACATTGCTCTTTATGCATGTTCGATAGTTTAGGGTTTATGAGTTTTTTAGTTCTAACATAATGAAATCTTTGTATGTTTTGACAGTGGTCGATGACAGGACGTGATCCCACACCGTACGAGCGCGAGTACGCAGGCAGGAAGGGCTTAAACGCCCTGATGGACATTCTCAGTTCTCGCAGCGGCATGGTTAGTATTACGGTTTACTCTTTTTTATTTTTTGTATTGTTTTATAAATGTCGTTATATGTTTATACTTACTGAAAACTGTCTTATTGTCTTTTTTTGCAGAATCCGACAGATACGCCACTTGGACGCGATGAGACGTCTGATTAGACGACGTCAGTTTAGCCGTAGCTAGATAGCATTAGTTTAGGGTTTCTCATAGCTTATGTATCATGAGACGGATTTTATACGTCTTTTTGAACCATGTATATTATTACATTTGTCACCGCAATTCCTTTTGCCAATAAATTCTTTCTGCCTATGATGTTGTACAATTGTCATTATTACATTTGCCAATCAATTCAGTTTGTCTATGATGTGTACAATTGTCAATTTTGCAAACAATGCGTCTTGTGGGTGACTATTTTGGGTCTATTATTTACCTTTGCACTTTTTTTAAAAAGTGAATCAAGTACAATATGGTTGATGGGTGAATGCCCTGCCACCAAAAAAATATTCTCTCAGGCGTCGCTATAAGCGTCGCTATTTATGGCTCTGTAGCGTCGCTATATGCGTCGCTATACTCTTCTGTGAGAGCGTCGCTATAAGCGTCGCTATAGGCGTCGCTATAAGCGTCGCTATATAGCGACGCCTACAGCGACGCTTATAGCGACGCAGATAGCGACGCATATAGCGACGCTCTCGTAGCGACGCTTTTAGCGACGCTTATAGCGACGCCGGGGGTTATAAAAACCCAGTGTATTTCCGTCGCTAAGAGCGTCACAAGAGCACATAACCTCTTGTAGTGAAAGTTTTTATAAAACCCCTTGCTATGGCTCCATCTTCTCTCTCTCACCCCAGTCAATTTTGCGTCGGGTTCACCAAAAATGTAGGCGTGTGCAGCTTTCTATGGGTGACCGGGAAAGCGTGGGGCTTCTGGCTGTGACAGAGCAAGTCGGTGTACGCTCCCACCGAGTGAATGAAGCCCAGTTACTGGTGTGTTAAGGAATGGTCAAGGGGTAGCAAAGGCAAATATCAATGATTAGAGAGTAAATGCGAGAGATAATTGAGGAAATTTAGAACATAATTAATGGTTAATAGGAAGAGAGAGCAAGAAAATGACACATAATTTGATGTTGCAAACAACACAATTCTTCAAATTCATGATATCTGACAAATTTGTTACAATTCGATCGCATATGCTAACGTTGGTATGCACCTCGATCTGAAACCCCTGATCAGAAATGCCCCAACTGAAGAATCCCACCCTCTTGACAGCAAAATCTCCACCCCTTTTTATCCCCATACTTCTCTTGAATCCCTATGTTGTCTTCTTCCCCGAGATTCAACCTTTTCCTTCCCCTTTTTCTTCACTTGCATATCCTCGTTGATCGAGAGAGAGCATGAACGCTTCTCGCTCCCGTCCTTCTTGCCTGTAGATGATCCCTTTCCGGCTTGCCTTTGTCAAGAATCCCTTTGAGCTCACCTTCGTCGAGAACCCCTTCGAGCTCGCCTTTACCTCACAATCCCCTTCCTTACTATGCTTGTTGAGAGAGAGAGAGAGAGAGAGAGAGAGAGAGAGCTATCGAAGCTTGCCGCCCCTTAAGCATGCAGCTCTCGGAGCTCCTCTCGGTCGCCCTTCTTTCTCCACAGCATGCACTAGCTGCAGCTCACCTTGCTCTCAGCAGCGTGCAGCCTCCCTTGGGGCACTCTGCAACCCTCCATGCCAGTCCCGCTTTGTAACTCACTCTCGGGCAACCCCTCCTCTTAGCGGCCCCCCTGATGATGCTCCCCTATGGTAATATTCTCCAGCTTGCGGCCTTCCCTTGTATGCACACCTCCTTGGGCACCACAGCGTGCCCCCGGCCTTTCAGCAGGCAACCTCTCTCATTTGCCCCTCTCCGCCCACTGCAGCTCCTCCTGTTGTTTTCATGCCACCGCACAGATGGCGCTCATCCTCCTCATGCAAACTGGGCCTCCTTTTTTCTATCTTTCCTTGGAGACTACTCCCCCTCCCCTGCATGCCGCCACCCCCGTTCAACCTTCCAACCGCCGGTTCTTCCCGCCTTTTCCCATGCACACCCCCACTTCCCCTTTCTTCTCCAGCAACCAGTAGCGACCTCGCTACTGGTTTTCTTTTTTTAAAATATAGCCATGCAAAAATAATAATTTGCCTCCGTTCCCACATGGCCACTCGCCCTCCCAACTGCAGCAGACTCCATGCACTCGGTGGCTCTGTTCATACTTCACTAGCGGCCCCACTTCTCATGCCCACAGCCCCTTCCCACAAAAACTGTCATTGGAAGTCCCCTCCTCATCTTGCCATAGGCCAAGTCTTTTGGGCAGCCATTCTTAGGTGCAAGCTTAGGTGAATGCATTTGGAGGAAACCTTCCCTTTGCAGCCGGTAAAGCATGTCAAGCACTTATTGTACATTTCAGAACACACAGACCATTCGGCTTTCATGTCAGTCAAGGCATTATAACAAAAAAATGCTTCCGTAACGGCCCACATTTGGTATACATATCCACTTAACCATTTTCAAGCGTTGGCTTTCATAAAAGCACCACATTTGGCATAAATACCAATCAAAGCATTGCCGGTCACAACAGTTTTGGCATACATCCCGACCAACTTCAATAAGCTATATCTCCTCACTCCGGATCCCGATTGACATGCTGTCAACTCTTGCTGACTCCATTCTTCACACACTTCTCATAAGAAAATTGATTAGCACCCAAAAATCTCTGATGGCGCATCTCCCAATTCAACCATTCCGCCCTAGAACCGGCCCCTATCCCAACTTTGACAGCTCATAGCTTGCTACCCGGGACTCCGATTGCCAAAGCGGAAAGACCAATAGGATCCACAACTTGAGCGCTTTGACTTTATCCATGAATATCAGCTCTGATAATTCACTTGTACCTGTCCAATCCATCGGGGATCTGCAAAGCATTCCAACCTCACACTAGCATATCTTTCTCTATGTAGCTTCATTTGTCATGTGGTTTAGACCAGCATGGAAAGCACCTTAAGAACCACCGTCTCGCTCATAAAATTAGCTCTTTGGGAACTGATATCCATCACCTTGTTTAGGCCCTCCTAGACCTATTCTGGCCTTTGAAAACCACAATTAGCATACATGTCAAGCATCTAATGACATAATCAAACCCTAGCATAAATCATAATTTGGTAAAAACTTCCAAATGTCTCCTCTCAGTATTGCTTTTTCTCACCGTGCCCGCAAAGAAGCACGACAGTGGGATCTAACTTTCTAAGATCCATCATGCAAGCCTCGAATAGTCATAAAGGCAAACTTTGTATCAACTCCCTCTCCAAACACACATTCTCTGTCCCTCCAACGACTCCCATTAGGCAAAATTTGGACTGACAAAGGGGCCCTTTAAGGAGTTTGACTTTACCGCTCTCTACCAAAATGGGTGCATGGATAAAGTTTTGCAAACAAACTCTAAAGTTGGCGAAGGTTTTTAAGCTCTATCTACTGATATATAGCACGCCATGAGATTCCTCATATTTTAGAAGATTCTTTTTTTGATTCACCTATGATGTGACCGAGGTTTGACAGTTAGAATTTCCTCTTCAAGCTCTATCTACTGATATATAGCACGCAATGAGATTCCTCATATTTTAGAAGATTCTTTTTTTGATTCACCTATGATGACAAACATCATAGGTGAATCAAAAAAAGAATCTTCTAAAATATGAAGAATCTCATTGCGTGCTATATATCAGTAGATAGAGCTTGAAGAGGACATTCTAACTGTCAAACCTCCACCAACTTTGGAGTTTGTTTGCAAAAAATTATCCATTCGTCCATTTTGGTAGAGAGAGCTAAAGTCAAACTCCTTAAAGGGCCCCTTTGTGAGTCCAAATTTTGCCTAATGATCTAGTGGCCATGTATGAACATTCCTCCCCGTCTCCTCTCCCTCATTTAGGAAATCCCTCACCCTACACAAGAAAGGGCTCAAGACCTGGTCCTAGCTCTGGGACCCAGAACCCAGGATTAGCGAAGTGACATGGAGTTGTCTCTTGAGTTCAAGGTCAAGCCATGGGATATTCATCTTATCGTAACCAGAATTTGTCTCTTTCCTACCGAGTTGGTATGGACACTTCAGCCCCCCCCCCCCCCCCCCCCCCCCTTTTCAACCTCAGAGCATTCACCTAAATCGGGATGTTCAAGTTGAGTAACCCAATCTTTAAGGAGAGAATCGTTGCCTCATCCCTCCCCAATACCCTTAACCAACGGTGGAAGGTTAACTTCTCTCCCAAGCAGTGGGATTTTAAGTTAAGGAGCATTTGGTCCTCGGCCATTGAATCGAAGAAATTTGTGGTCCTTTGATTGAATTTACATAAAGCTATTGAGACAAGGAAAAGGGCCAGGCAAGCTAACGTCATTTTAGGGGCCTGTTGTAGATGTAAAAAGGTTGTGGAGGATATTTTTCATCTATTTTCAGTCTGTCCTGAAAACAAAAAGTTACTAATTTCTTTGACCAATACCGTGGGCTTCACCCCCTTGTGGAAACAATTATGACTAGGATACTAAGAATCCTAACCATTTTTTGTAATAAGTCTAGAGCTGAATTTCTATGGCTTATCTGGTGACAAGGGAATTGTGTAGTGTTTGAAGGTGCTTACCATACTCCTAGTCTGAAAACCCTTTTTTCCTTGATAAATATACAGCATATGAAGATTACTAAGGATTGGGTCACACTCTGGCAGACCAAGAAGGAGATATTGAAGGACTCCAAATACTTTTATGATTGCGCCAAAACTTGGGGAGCTAGAGGGAATGACCTGGACGAGAAGGTCATGGTCACTAGTGACAACTAAGAGAATGAAATGGACATTGAAATTGCCTAGCCGGAGTGCAGGATTTTGGAAGGATACTATTATGTAGAGAGGCTCCAAGCTGAATTGGATAAATGTGATGGGTGTAATGACATCTCTGCATCTTGTTGGTTATGCTAAGTACTAAGTAGTTGCTTGTTTGTAAAATTTTTCCTCTTCTAGCATAACTTCTCTCGCACTGATGGTTTTTTTTTTAATCGCAGTAAGAATCATGCAGAAGAGACTGAGCAGGATTATGTTTTCATCAAAATTGACTTTCACAAGGCATACGACAAATTGGAATGGTCATTTATCCTAGAAATCCTGTTGATGATGGGATCTGGTCGTATTTTAGTCAGTTTTGTGGAAACCCTATTAATAACGGTATCTATGATCCTTTCAACCTCTCCAGGACTGTTCGACAAGGGTGTCCTCTTGCCCCTTTACTTTTTTCAATCTCAGCAGATGGACTTAACTGCCTAGTTAAAGATGGAATGGACAAAGGGTTCATAAAAGGAATAGCACTGGCAGACGGGAAACAACAATGCTTATCTCAGTACGCACATGATACAAATGCAGTATTGATTAATGAAGTTTCCTCCCTGGTAGCCTTCTAGGAATGTCTGAATATCTCTTGCAAAGCCTCAAGCTCCAAAATCAACCATGCCAAGATTGGGATCCGAGCCAACAAATCACCAATCCTTGGTTGGATTCTAAGACAAGGATGTGAGATAATTCAAGAAGGAACAATTTTCATATTGTTAGGAAAACTTATGGGCTTCAAAGTCACACTAGCCCAAAGATGGGCATGGGTTTGGGATCGGTTCGCCACCTAGCTCAACAGATGGCTAGGTTTCCAAGCCTCCACAGCAGGCAGAGCCCTGGTAGTGAAACATTTCCTACTGGCATATGTATTGTACTTCCTCTCCTCTTGGAGGCCGCCTAATGCTCACCTCAAAGACATCACTAAGATATGCAAGAATTTCCTTTGGTCAGGCGACCCCAACAAGAAGGGCGCAGCCAAAGTAGGGTGGAAAGCATGCTATCTCCCAAAAGAATCTGGAGAGCTGAGGATCACGGACATTACCGAATGGGCAGACAAACTGTCTATCAAGATCATAGTAGGAGCCCTTGAAGATCCTGAACATGAATGGGCTACCTTACTCTTCAGATACCTATCAAAGCTCCACTAAAAAGACAACAGAAAGTGGGTGAACTTTCCTTGGGTCACAATATTTTTCAGCTCTCAGCCCTTCATTCCGATAGGATCTAAACTCCTCAAATCCTTGTGGGCAACGTGGAACAAATATAGAGGCCTCATCATATTTGACTGCAACAACAAACACACTGTCCCCATCAGAAGCATAGATTCAGTATGGCTACCCACAGCCCCCATCCCACCATTCACACAAAGAGAGTGCAAAAAAGCAAGAAGATTGCATCTCAAGGGCATCAGATCATGGCAGGACTTATGGAAAAAGGTAGATCACAGATGGGCTTCAAACACATGGCTCCTTGCTAGGTTTAATCTACTCCCGTGGGAGCTCAACCTCATAAAAGCAATAAGATCAACATGTTTCGTAAGGAACAATATCGGACTCTTTTTATGGAAGATTCCCCCTCAGCTAAAAGTGTGTACTTGAAAGGAGGATTCAAATTGCATCACCCCCCTGATCTTCTCCCCTGACTCCCTACCCCCCTGCATGCCACCCTTAATAAGAGATGGAAAGTCAACTATAGTAAATAGAATGGGATTTCAAGTTTACCAACATCTAAAATTGAGAAATACAGGCAAACCCACTTAGTTTTATTATGGATAATTTTGCACAAAGCCATCTGGACGGGAGAAAAAATAGATGTTGCAGGATTGGGGGATGGAGTGTGTGTCAAATGCAAAAGGGGAATAGAGAATATTCATCATACTTTTAGTAAATTCTCTCAGAGTCTCAAAGTGTTAAATCCTTTGGTTTATGCTCTCGCTTTTACTCCTAACTGGAAACAACCGTTGTGACTTCATGGGCACTTTTTCTAGTCTATGGAACAAAATCAGAGCCAATTTTTTTAGGATCATCTAGGTGGAGAGGAACTGATGAATTTTTGACCAGGCTTACCAGACACCAAGTCTGAGAAAATTGTTCTGTTTTGTTCATCTGCGGGCAAAACAACTCAAGCTGTATAAAGTGATGATGTACAATGTTGAGTATAAAGTCTTGCTGGACTGCTGGGGCTACTACACCAAAGCTGTCATCAACAAAGCTCGTGAATTAATGGTGAGCGGATCACTTGACCATCTCAACAAATATGTTTGACAAGTGCTGGGTTGAAGGCGAGACTACAAGGAGATTATGGTGGAATGGGGTGAGGCTACTACAGATATTGGATGCTACTCTGAACTCCCTGCCTAAGTGAGGAGGTCCCATAATGCATTTGTCTTCAAGTTTGTACCTAATATTCCCTGCAGCCCGGCAATTAATTATGATATTCCATCTTGGTTTGAACTCCCCATTAGGACATCTAGAGGCCATGGTGATAAAGAAGCTTTTTTTTCACCATAAAGGGCGAGAGAATTTTATATTAAGTAGAGAAAAAAATTACATTGCACTGATTTACATTCTATGTAACCTTCGAACTAGTTGAGACTATTCCAAAATTACTTTAGCTATTGTCAAAGACTTCATACAACTTCCTGTTTACTTCTTCACCTTCTTCAAGGATTGCCACCCAAGCTGCTACCTCCCGGGAAAGCACTTATTACTTCTTGCAAGTGAGTGATTAGTCTTATCCCATTGTCGAATTGTCTCTTCAGCTTTGCATTCGTCAATCATTTTTTGCAGGTGTGAATACGAGCCATCCAACATCACCTCCTGTTGTTTGTTTATATTCATGCTATTGTAGTAGAACATGCAATCCATAAGAACTTCGTAATTTGCTAGATAAATTTTGCATTGTTCCCGTTTCAGTTGGTTGACTTGCACAGAGAAATGGGAAAACACTACTCTCAGACTTTTAGTATGGTAAGCCTCATCAAAAAAGCAATTGTTCTGTTCTTTCCAAATGATCCAGAAAAAATCTCTCCTAGCTAATCCTATTCTAGATTACAGATCAGAAGAGAGCAACAAAGTCTCCCATTAGGAGTTGTTTCCAGATGGGGGTGAAACCTAAGCCACTAATCAATGGGGCCAAAATATCTTTGTTTGCAGGACAATTAGTGAACAAATGAGAAATGTCCTCTTCACTGTGGTTACATATTTGGCAGGTCCTTGCTCCCATGCGTGCAACCCTCATTCTGTGGCTCGTCCAAACTGCTTTGTGCATGATCAGCCATAGCAGTACAAAGTGTTGGGCAGGGTTGTCAGGATGCCATAGGGTTTTGAACTTAAAGTTCCACTGCCGTATGTCCATAGATAAGCGCCACTTTCTGTTGAGAGTGACATGTAGTTGTTCTTTCAGAGTTGGGGGGGTTAGAAAGAGCACACCCTCCTGCTCAATAAAGTACCTTAGGTGACGGGTCAGGCTGTTTAGAGACTATCCACTCCATCTCTTCTGGGAAAAGGTTGTTCTTGAGTTAATAAGGGTAAGCTCCCATGGTTGAAGCTGGAATCTGCATAGCAGCTCCATATGGTTCTTCCACGTGTGCTATGTTGCATGCTACACATCTCTCGAGGTGATGATGCCCTTCTTATGAAGCCTTTTAGTTGTCCTTACTTGCCTCCGGTTGAGCTGGGGAACTGGGGGGAAAGACCACCAGATTGACTCGGTTACTCTGAGCTGCCAACTAAATTTTGACTCCCAATTGATTCTTAGCAAATTTCTGTATATATTCCAGGAATTCCAAAGTGATTTGAGTAGGTATTACCCCTTTGCTACCACGTCAAAGGGTCCAAATAATATTGTGACCCAGGGAAAGTTTATGGTTCCCTGCATCCCTCGGATATGGAACCTATGTAGGTCTTGAAATAAAAGTGAGGCCCACTCCTCCTCTGGTTGTTCCAAGGCTCTGAGAATGAGTTTTACAGCTATCTTGTCAGCCCATAAATTTATGTTGGTGAGGCCCAGTCCCCCTTGCTCTATAGGAAGATAGTAGATTTCCCATTTTACTTTTGTTAATCCTTTCTTAAGGGGGTCACCTGACCAGAGAAAATTCCTACATATTTTGGTTACATCTTTTAGTTGGACATCCGGGGGTCTCTAGCATGAGAGGAAGAAAGTTACATAACAAGAATTGTAATGTTTGATGACTACAATCTGACCTACCAAGTTAGCTTGAAAACCCATCCATCTGTTCAATTTAGAGTAGAATTTGTCCATGACCCATTTCCACCTTTCTGCCATTGATACTCTGAAGCCAAATGGAATCCCTAATAACCTAAATATAATGCCATCATGAATGATGGAGCACCCGTGATCATCCACCCACCTTGGCAGAGGAGAACGAGAGGCTCTGATACCTGTTTTGGAGTGGTTGATCCTGGAGCCCGAGGCTATATAGAAAACATTTAGGCATTCCCAAAAGGCTTTTAGGGAGATGTCATCATTTTGCAGCAGCTCATTTGTGTCATCAGCGAATTGAGAGAGACATTGCTGCTTCCCATCTGGAAGCTTGATACCTCGGAGGCTCCCTTGTTGGATTTTTTCTTTCACCAGCCAATTCAAATAATTAATCAACTGAGGTGGAAAAAAGGAGAGGAGCCAGTGAGCATCCCTGTCTAACCGATCTGTTGAGTGAGAATGAGTCCAAAGTCCATTGTTAAGAGCCACTCTAGCTTGGGCATTTCCTAGCAGCGTTTGAATGTACCTTACAATCCTCGGGCCAAACCCCACCATTACTAGACATTCTAGAATGAAGGACCATTCTAGCCTGTCATAGGCTTTGTCAAAGTCGACCTTGACGAAGACGTAGTCTATCCCTTCCCACATGGCTATGACTGCTTCCATTATCCTCCGCCCTTTGATCAAGCCTTTTTGTTCGGAGAACAACCACTCTGAGAGGGCTGGGGCAATCCTAAGAGCTATGGCCTTGGCAAAGATTTTGTAGGCAGAGCTTAGCATTGTCAATGGTCTCCAGTTGGAGATAATTTCCTTAGGGCCTTTTTTGTGTAGCAGTTTGATGATGCCTTTGTTGAGCTGAATTGGGAGAGCCCCATGTTTAACAGATTCTTCCCAGACAATGCGCAAGATTGGTGTGATAACGTCTCTAACGGTTTGATAAAACTCAGTCGGGAGGCCATCTATGCCCCGAGTCTTTTTAGGCTTGAGGGCATCAATAGCCCTTTTGATTTCCCTTATCGAGAGCTCCAAGTCGAGTTGGACACTTAAGTGGTGTGGGACAACTCTTTTCCTGCAGTTTCGTATGATTCCCCTTGCGAGAGTAACAACCTCATCTTGACCTTCTGGTGGACTGAACAATTGAGTGAAGTGATCCCTGGCTATTTCTGGGTTCTTCTCTTCCAAAGTGGCTTTTCCTGTAGCACCTACCAGCATTGGGACCACCTCTCTCTAGCATTGGGACCACCTCTCTCTGATGTTTCTTCCTAAAGCTCCTGATCATAGTCTTGGTTGGTTTGTCTACCTTACTTGCCCACCATTCACGAAAGAATACTTTTGTGTGGTGAAGAGTAATGTGTTTAAGTTGATGCCTAAGAGTGGCTATTCTATTTTGAAAGTCAGTTTCCTCCATGCTGCATGCCTCTAGTTCTATTAGCTCGTTGTAGATGGCGTTTCCTTTTCGTTCGTATCTCTGTTACCCTTTTCCTAACTGCAACCAGAGAGTGTTGAGTGTTGGCAATAGCTAGATTCCAAGCTTTTGCTGGCGTGATGCCCTTCGAGAAAGCTTGAACCCATATTGCTTTGATGCTTTCTTGAACCTCCCCTAGACGAAAAAGAGATGAGTCGGTGCTCCTCCACGTTTTTCACACTAGGCTGTGTGAAACTTTCCGACGAGGCTGGGTTCAGACTGAACCGGTGGAAGAACCTAGTCTTCGCAAATCTGCCGCCGCTTAGTGTGAACAACGTGGAGGAGGAAAAGTGAAAAAGTGAAGGGAGCTGAGAGAGGCCATCACTCTGGGGGGGGGGGGCGCGCGCGGAAGAAAACTGGAGGGCCCGGCGGAAGAGTGCCTCAACTCTAACCAATCAGATTTCGCCATGGAGCATCGACGCCCGTATGCATTTCTCTTCCGCCGCCTAATCTGAACCCACCCTTACTTCGTGTGAGATAGCGAGTACGTACTAGCAAGCATTCAAGCGCTGGTGTAAAAAAATGATCTATGATTTTACTTCGTGTGAGATCGCACGTGAGTCGCGACTCGCTTCTGCGATTGCACGTAATGTATACGTGTGCGCTTGCCCAACTTTCCCCCGGGCCCCCACAGACTCAGAGAGACTGGCTTTAGGGAAGAGTAATAGAACTTGGGAACTTGGAGCTCCAAGCTCGGCAAAGTTCTGTACTCTCGTCCATGAGAGAGAGAGAGAGAGAGAGAGAGAGAGAGAAGAATGAATGAGGAGATCCGTGGAGCGCCTGCACACGTCAATAGTACCAGACGCAAGGAATTTTAGTGGTTAAATCTACCCATGTAAAATCATGGCAATATCATAAAAGCTAGGAGTGAAATTCGGAATATAGGCTGTATTTCTGAATGTGTGTGACGTGTGTACTGTGAGAGCGCTAGTCTAGAGCCTCCAGGCAATGGGCTTGCTTGCAAGTCGCCAGAGAGAGATTTTCAAGTTTCAACGACAAAGGATCCAGGAACTTGGCCTGAGCCCCACACACACAGACAGAGAGAGAGAGAGAGAGAGAGAGAGAGAGAGAGAGAGAGAGAGAGAGAGAGAGGAGTCTCCGACTCAACAGTGGGGAATCTGGATTCTGGACTCTGCAGAAACGTAGGCTGAGATAGAGAGAGGGGGGCGGGGATTTCAGGGCAGACGCTTGTATTGCAGGCAAAGCTGCAGCTTGCATTCGCAGCAGGGTGTAAAGAGAGAGAAACGAGAAGCTGGGAAAAACAACAGACTCCGTCTTATCTATGATGGGTGGACGACCCAGGGGCCACCTGGTGCCATGGTGGTCTCTCGCGGTCTCTCTCTCTCTCTCTCTCAGTCACTCAGGACGGGTTGATCTGACGAGCCCGCGGGCAGTTCTTGACAATTTCGATTCCGCCGCTCTGGTGTTCGCGCTGAACAACGTCATCCATTGCCAATTGGTAATAAGAGCGCAGCGCTGAAGTCGTTGGTCAGCTAGCTGTGAGCACGTGAACCTCTTCCATAGTCCCTTTCTAGATGCATCTGTCTTGTTCTCTGTCTCTCTCATGCACCTCGGCGAGTCTAGAATCTAGATGCATCTCTCTCTCTCTCTCTCTCTCTCTCTCTCTCTCTCGCATGCATAGTAGTACAAGTAGGTTCATGAGCTGGCTCTGGATCATCGTCATTATGGAAAATTGTCTCAGGGAATCGGAATCACGATTCAGAAGTCATGGGAACTTGGAACTTGGGGGGTTGCGAGCTTGCGACTGTAGCCTGCTGGGACGCAAGAATGGAAAGAGAGAGACTCGAGCGTCGACAGAGTCCAGAGTCCAGACCAGCGAGCTTGTACTTCGTCACCCTCTCTCTCATCGGCGAGTCTCATCGTCATGGGTGACGGGTCCTTGGAAGTTGGAAGTTTGTGTGCATTGTGTGTGGGCTATCGATTCAGGCCGGACAGTACAGAGTGCCTCAATCGCCCTCACTCAAGTCTCAACTCACACACCTCTACCATGCATGTACAATGTACATGTACTTGTGCTCTTAATTTATTTAGTCGCAAAGCTGAATTTCTGACTGCCAACTGCAGTGCTCGATAAAAACATTTTTCCGAAAACCTACATATGTGAAACAACAGAGGTAAATCGATACAAATTGAAGGTTTTTACACCTCATTACACTAATTTTTTCAAAATTTTGTAGGTTTCCCCCCCTTTAAATATAAAATTTGGAGGTAAATTTCAAAATTGGTAGGTGGGACAAGACTATACCTAGTTTTTTTCTGAGCACCGCTGCCAATGTCAGTGCTGTGTTATAATTCCTTGTGGAATGACGTCGGTGACTCGGTGGGGTGACAATTTCACAAAAGCGAACCAAGCTACATTCCTCTTTTTTTTTCCATAAAAGCTTTGGGAATGTATTAGATAAGAGACACTGTTACAAAATGCTGGGGGAGATTACAAAAACATCGAGGTAAACGAGGGGAGATAGTGCTCGATCGAGACACTTGATCAAAATTACATAGCTTGTTACAATCACCAGTTATTTCCATCGGGTAATGAACCAAGGACTTCCTGTAGGTGAGCTATGAGCCTTAAGCCATTGAAATGATGCCTCCTTAACTTTTCTTCTTCGGCCTTGCAGTCATCAATCATCCTCTGCAGGTGAGTGTATGAGCCGTCTAGCAATACCTCCTGCTGTTTATTGATGTTCGCGCTGTTATAGAATCCCATGCAGTCATTTAGCACCTTTCGGTTAGCGTCTTAGATTCTGCACTGGTCCAGTTTGAGCTGATTAGCCTGCAAGGAGAAATGAGAAAACCGTACCCTCATACTTTTAGTGTGGTAAGCATTGTTAAATATGCTATCATTTCTTTCAAGCCAAATTAACCAGAAAAAAGCTCCTCTTATTCTGTTCCAAATGACTGAATAAAGTGAGACCGAATCCCCCAGTAGTAATTGCTTCCAATTGGGGGTGGAGCCCAGAGCCCTACATAAGGGATATAGTATATTAGAGTTAGTTGGACAGTTTAGAAAGAGGTGGGGGATGTCTTCCTCAGCTTGCGAGCATCTTTTACAGGTCCCTAGGCCCATGCCAGCCGCCCTGAGTCTGCTTCCACTCCATACTGCCTTGTGTAGAATTAGCCAGAGAAGGACAGAGTGCTTGGTTGGGATTTCTTTGCTCCAGATGCTCTAAAACTTGAAATTCCATTGTTTCTGAAAAAAACTTACCTTCCATTTTCTGTTGAGGGTGGTGTGAACAAGGGTCTGCAGACAGGGAGGAAGATTATGGGGGTGGTGGAGAGCACTATCATTAACCCAATAAAAGACCTTTGGGGAGAGGTCGAAGGCAGGTGAGAGAGACCACTCCATATCTTTCGGGAAGAGATCTTTTCTTGAGTCTGTAAGAGTTAGCTCCCACAGGTGCAGTTGGTGGGATCTTAAGAGTTCTTAGTGGGTTAGCCATCTTGCTTCCTCTGAATACGAAAGGTCCTTCCAGGAGGATATCCCTTTGTTATGGATTCGTCTTGCTGACCTAGTCTGGGCTTGGGTGAGGGGGGGGGATAGGGGGCCGAGTCTGTGTTTTGACTCCCAGTTGACTCTCAGGCTCGGTCTATATCTATTCCACGCCTTCCAGATTGATTTGAGAAGGTCAGACCCTTTAGATATGACATTGATAGGGCCAAATAAAAGGGTGCACCATGGGAGGTTGGTGACACCTTTAATCCCTTTAAGTTAGAACTTGTCTAAGTGACGAAACAGCAGGGAGGCCCATTCCTCTTCTGGTTGGTCGAGAGCTATAAGCACTAGTTTTACGACTATTTTGTCAGCCCAATCGATGATGTTAGTTAACCCAAGCCCTCCTTGATCCTTGGGGAGGCAGCATACTTCCCATTTGACTTTTGTTATTCCTTTCTTGAGAGGGTCACCTGTCCAGAGGAAGTTTTTGCAGATCTTGTTGATGCCTTTTAACTGCTCATTGGGGGGTCTCCAACAGGAGAGGAAGTACAATACGTAACTGGTGATGTAGTGCTTAATCGCTAGAGCTCTTCCTGCTAGGTTTTCTTGGAAGCCTAACCAACGATTCATTCTCGCTGTGAATTTCTCTAGGACCCAGTCCCACCTTTGCTTCATGGTAACTTTGAACTCGAAAGGTATTCCTAGTAGTTAAAAGATCACTCCATCCCTTAGGATCGAGCATCCTTGCTCAAGGATCCACCTAGGGAAGGGGAGAGCGAGGCTCTGATGCCCATTTTGGTATGGTTGATTTTGGAGCCCGAGGCCGTGCAAAAGATGTGTAAGCAACTCCAAAATTCCCTCAGAGATTGCTCATCATTGTGAAGAAAGCCATTGGTGTCATCTGCCAACTGCATTAGACATGCATTGTTGTCTACCCCTGGGGAGGGAGATGCCCTTGATACTGCATTCCATCATTTTCTTTTTAATTAACCAGTTAAGAGAATCAGTTGTAGTAACGAATAGGAGGGGGGCCAGCAGGCAACCCTGTCTTATCGATTGACTTAGGGGAAAGGGTTCGGAGAGGGAGTTGTTAATGGAGACTCTAGCCTTAGCATTGCCAAGTAGAGTAAGGCCAAACCTGATCACTTTTGGACCAAAGCCCATCATTTTTAGGCATTCGATGAGGAATGACCATTCTAGCCAATCGTATGCTTTGTCGAAGTTGATTTTCACAAAGACATAGTCTTGGGCAGATTCTTCCACATGCTCAATACCTTCCCACATTGCGATGATGGCTTCCATGATTATTTTTCCTTTAATGGATCCCTTTTGTTCGGATGAAATCCATTCGGCAAGTGATGGCGTTAACCTGATTGCAATTGCTTTGGCAAAGATTTTGTAAGCCACATTGAGCATAGTTAGTGGCCTCCAGTTTGAGATGTCTTCTTTGGACCCTTTTTTATGCAGAAGTTTGATGAATCCCATATTTATTTGGACCAGTAGGACAGTGCTTCCTCCCATACAAGAATCAACATAGGTGCCAAAGTATCCTTAAACACTTGATAGAATTCAACAGGTAACCCATACAATCCTGGCGTTTTCTTGATCTTGAGAAAGTCTATGGATCGCTTAATTTCCCAAATCTATAGGTCTCAGTCCAGCTGGGAGGCAATAAGAGGAGGAATGACCTTTTTGCTGCAATTCTTTATCTGCACCCTAGCTTCAGTTTTAGCATCAGACACTATCTCTGGGGGGTTGAGCATGCTCGAGAAATATTCTTTGGCGAGCTCGAAGTTTTCAGCCTGCGAAGAAGCTTTACCATTAGGTCCCTGTAGCAATGGGATGTTTTCCCTTTGGTTCTTTTTTCTGAGGAGCTTGAACATCGCCTTAGTAGGTTTGTCGATCTTCCCTGCCCACCATACTCTGAAAAAGTCGGCTGTGTGCTTAATGGTGAGATCTTCCTCTACTCTTACCTGTTGTCTTAGAGTTGCTATTTTGTCTTCGGTTTCTCTGTCTAGGTTGTTTGCGGCTTCCAAGTTAATTAAAGCGTTGTAAATGCCGTCTTTCTTTTCCTTCGGATCCCCGTGACCAATTTCCTGTAATTGATAAGGGTGCGTTGGGTTTTGCCGATGGAATCCACCCAGGCTTTCGTTGGGGTAGTGCCTTTAGAGAATTCTTGCACCAATATGGCCTTGACGTTGTCTCGAACTTCTTCCAGTTGGAAGAGGGAGGGGTCAGTGTGAAACAAGTGATTACGGATTTTGTTACATTTGTCATCAATAGTGATGACTAAGGGGTAGTGGTCAGAGGCATAAGAGGTAAGCCGAGGCTTAGCTTTGATGTGGTTGAAACTCCTTGCCAATGGGACGTTTATGAGACATCTGTCCAGTCGTGTTTTCCTAGCGTTCTCCCCTTTGGAGTAGTTCTGCCAGGTAAAATCCCCGGGCGTCCCTGCATCCCATAGCTCCAAGTTAGGTTTGAGGAGGTCCCACTCCCTTCTCTCAGAAGCAGCCATGGTTTGCCCTTTTTGTTGATATCTGTCCTCCAGATCTTCAACCATGTTGAAGTCCCCAAACAAGATGACCTGGCCTTGAATATTGTTCACATTCTTCCATAGTGCTGTCCTTTCTCTGGTAGAGCCGCCTCCATAGACTAATACTAGGGTGCATTGGAGGGGGGCTTCTATAGACAAGGTAACCCAGTACTCTCCAATCGAGGAAAGGTTGGGATTAGTTTTGCAGCTATGGGGGATTCCCAGGGCAGTACCTCCTGAGCCCTACGAGTGGCAGGAGTGAGTCCACTTGTGCTCCTTAGAGATGGAGCTGAGTCTTTGATCCAGCTTGACTCCCGGAGTCTTAATCTCATGTAGCCCTATCACCTCTATGGGGTAGTTAGTTATCCATGCTTTTATTTTACTAGCTTTGGTAGGGTCAGATAACCCTTTGATATTCCATGAGAGGACTTTCATCTAGGGTTTCTTCTATCCTTGCGACTTTTGTTCTGGGTTTGCGGAGAGGCCTTTGACGCCGAGTTGATGGCCCTCTTATTATCTTTTTGAACCTCCATGGGTGCAGGGCCTGTCTCCATGGTTCCCTTTGTTTTGGGTGCCAGATTTTCCTTATTAGGAGGGATGGGAGAGGCTTTGTTGAGGTCTATAGAGGTTTCTCTATCCACTTTGTTGACTTGGGCTTCCGGGCGAGAAATTGAGTCCTCATCCTCTCCCACTACAAGAGGCTATTCATATTAGCGACGCTAACACAGTGACGCTCAAAAAAGTTTTTCCCGGCGTCGCTATGAGCGTCGCAAATTTACAAGTAAATTTGCGACGCTCATAGCGACGCCGGCTGGGTAAAAAAAATAATAGAGAGCGCCCAAAAACTCAGATCTCAGATCTGAATTTTTCGGCGCCCTAAAGCAAGGAGCAGGTAACGCTCTCCCTCTCTCTCTCTCTCTCTCTCTCTTTCTTCTCCGCACACACACACACACACACACACACACACACACACACACACACACACACACACACACACACACACACACACGAGGAGAGGAAGGAGAGCCAGGTATGCTCCTTCCCTCTCCTCACTCTCATGTTCCCTTCCCCTCTTTCTCTCTCCCTCTCTCTCTCTCTCACACACACACACACGCACACACACATAGTGTTTTTGAGAGAGAGAGAGAGAGAGAGAGAGAGAGAGAGAGAGAGAGAGAGAGAGAGAGAAAGAGTACAAACATAAACAAAAACGCACACACACATACATTGAGAGAGGAAAAGAGAGAGAGAGAGCATGCATAAACAAAAAACGCACACCTTGAGAGAGGAAAAGAGAGAGAGAGAACATGCATAAACAAAAAACGCACACATTGAGAGAGGAAAAGAGAGAGAAAACATGCATAAACAAAAAAACGCACACACATTGAGAGAGAAAGAGAGAGAAACTAATTTAACGTCGTAGGAAACTAATTAAAATTAAAAGACCTAAAGATCTAGCCGACGAGGAGTTGAACTCAAGACCTATTATTCAAGAGGGAAATGGCATAACCAATCTATCATACTTGGCATGCGTGATAGAAAGGTTATACCATTTATCTCCTTTTATTGGCACACACATCCACACACGCACACACACACAAGAAGAAGAGAGTTATAACGTCGTAGGAAACTATCCTAAAAGACGTTAAAGATTAGGTTAGATGTAGACTTACGTTAAATTAGATTTAGGTTTATTTAAGTTAAATTAGATTAGATTTAGGTTTATTTTTAGTTAGATTTACGTTTATTTACGCTAGATTTAGATTTACGTTATATTAGATTAGATTTAGGTCTCCATAGACTGCGATGCCTGCATGAAGCGGGTGAAGAAAGCCCTCAATGGAATATAGGGTATTGCTGCCTTCACTCATGGTGGGCTCCGTCGATCCAAAAGTACTGGTGAAATGTCCTTAGAAGATAGGGAAGAAGGTGGATCTTCAGGGCGGCAAGAGTCACTACATCCCCGACAATGACCATCTAGACAACCTCTAGTCATTCAACAGCAACTTCAAAGTTAGTAACAAGAGCAAGAACGGTCCAAAGGGCCAATTGCTGTCATTAGATGTGGATGGAGATGAGGCAGCGTCACCGCCGGAAGTTAACTCTCACATCTTTAGTGATGAGAATGCCAACTCTTGCCGAGTTATGTGAAAAATTATGTGTTAAATCAATTTTAAGGTTCTTATAATCCCTGTTAGTTTAGTTCTTTGTTTTTAATATAACATAATTTACGTTAGATTTAGATTTATGTTATATTAGATTAGACTTAGGTTTATTTAGGTTTACCCACACACACACACACACACACACACACACAAGAAGAAGAGAGTTTTAACGTCGTAGGAAACTATCCCAAAAGACGTTAAAGATTAGGTTAGATGTAGACTTACGTTAAATTAGATTTAGGTTTATTTTTAGTTAGATTTACGTTTATTTAGATTTACGCTTATTTACGTTAGATCGAGTCCACGCAAGAATTACTTACGGTTTAGGGTTTAGAGTTAGACGAACAGTGAAAAGATCTACTGTGAAAAGATGTTAAGATGCTATGAAGTGCTACAGCTAGAGAAGAGGCAAAGGGGTTTTGTCCACTACATGCAGTATCATGTAGACGTGGGTCTGTAGATTTCTTGTACCCACAAATATAGGTATTGACCAATAAAGACGAGATTATAACCCGGTGGTTCTGATCTCCGTGCACCTCTAGACCGAGGTGTGCGAGGATTGGACATGACTAGAGAATGTGAGGTAGAGAGAGAGAGAGAGAGAGAGAGAGAGAGAGAGAGAGAGAGAGAGAGAGAGAGATAAGACGAAGAATGCCAATAGAATATTAAATTTGTTGTCCAGGTTATAAGATTTTTATCCTCATTATGAGTAGTGACGAGTATGTGGGACCGTATAACCGAAACACCTATCTCTCAACGAGGGTCTTATGTCCTTGTAATCAATGCAAGCATGCTGTGCAACGGACAAGACGTGTTTCTTTGCAGCACGTTCGCGAATTTGGCGAGTTCGATTCATCTATTATAGATCGAGTTGTTGCCAATTATCACTACAAGAGGCTATTCATATTAGCGACGCTCACACAGCGACGCTCAAAAAAAATAATCCTGGCGTCGCTATGAGCGTCGCTATAAGCGTCGCAAATTTACAAAGAAATTTGCGACGCTCATAGCGACGCCGGCTGGGCTAAAAAAAAAACCGAGCGCGTCCAAAAACTCAGATCTCAGATCTGAGTTTTTCGGCGCCCTCAAGCAAGGAGCAGGTAACGCTCTCCCTCACACACTCTCTCTCTCTCTCTTTTTCTTCTCCACACACACACACACACACACACACGAGGAGAGGAAGGAGAGCCAGGTATGCTCCTTCCCTCTCCTCATTCTCATGTTCCCTTCCCCTCTTTCTCTCTCCCTCTCTCTCTCTCTCACACACACACATACACACACACATAGTGTTGTTGAGAGAGAGAGAGAGAGAGAGAGAGAGAGAGAGAGAGAGAGAGTACAAACAAAAACAAAAACGCACACACACATACATAAACAAAGAATGCACACACACATTGAGAGAGAAAAAGAGAGAGAGAGCATGCATAAACAAAAACGCACGCATTGAGAGAGGTAAAGAGAGAGAGAACATGCATAAACAAAAAACGCACACATTGAGAGAGGAAAAGAGAGAGAAAACATGCATACGATCCAAAAAAACGCACACACATTGAGAGAGAAAGAGAGAGAAACTAATTTAACGTCGTAGGAAACTAATTAAAATTAAAAGACCTAAAGATCTAGCCGACGAGGAGTTGAACTCAAGACCTATTATTCAAGAGGGAAATGGCATAATCAATCTATCATACTTGGCATGGGTGATAGAAAGGTTATACCATTTATCTCTTTTTATTGGCACACACATCCACACACTCGCACACACACAAGAAGAAGAGAGTTATAACGTCGTAGGAAACTATCTTAAAAGACGTTAAAGATTAGGTTATATGTAGACTTACATTAAATTAGATTTACGTTTATTTTTAACTAGATTTACGTTTATTTACGCTAGATTTAGATTTACGTTATATTACATTAGATTTAGGTCTCCATAGACTGCGATGCCTGCATGAAGCGGGTGAAGAAAGCCCTCAATGGAATATAGGGTATTGCTGCCTTCACTCATGGTGGGCTCCGTCGATCCAAAAGTACTGGTGAAATGTCTTCAGAAGATAGGGAAGAAGGTGGATCTTCAGGGCGGCAAGAGTCACTACATCCCCGACACAATGACCATCTAGACAACCTCTAGTCATTCAACAGCAACTTCAAAGTTAGTAACAAGAGCAAGAACGGTCTAAAGGGCCAATTGCTGTCGTCAGATGTGGATGGAGATGAGGCAGCGTCACCGCCGGAAGTTAACTCTCACATCTTTAGTGATGAGAATGCCAGCTCTTGCCGAGTTATGTGAAAAATTATGTGTTAAATCAATTTTAAGGTTCTTATAATCCCTGTTAGTTTAGTTCTTTGTTTTTAATATAACATAATTTACGTTAGATTTAGATTTATGTTATATTAGATTAGACTTAGGTTTATTTAGGTTTACCCACACACACACACACACACACACACAAGAAGAAGAGAGTTTTAACGTCGTAGGAAACTATCCCAAAAGACGTTAAAGATTAGGTTAGATGTAGACTTACGTTAAATTAGATTTAGGTTTATTTTTAGTTAGATTTACGTTTATTTAGATTTACGCTTATTTACGTTAGATCGAGTCCACGCAAGAATTACTTACGGTTTAGGGTTTAGAGTTAGACGAACAGTGAAAAGATCTACTGTGAAAAGATGTTAAGATGCTGTGAAGTGCTACAGATAGAGAAGAGGCAAAGGGGTTTTGTCCACTACATGCAGTATCATGTAGACGTGGGTGTGTAGATTTCTTGTACCCACAAATATAGGTATTGACCAATAAAGACGAGATTATAACCCGGTGGTTCTGATCTCCGTGCACCTCTAGACCGAGGTGTGCGGGGATTGGACATGACTAGAGAATGTGAGGTAAAGAGAGAGATAGAGAGAGAGAGAGAGAGATAAGACGAAAATTGCCAATATAATATTAAATTTGTTGTCCAAGTTATAAGTTTTTTATCCTCATTATGAGTAGCGACGAGGATGTGGGACCGTCCAACCGAAACACCTATCTCTCAACGAGGGTCTTCTGTCCTTGTAATCAATGCAAGCATGCTGTGCGACGGACAAGACGTGTTTCTTTGCAGCACGTTCGCGAATTTGGCGAGTTCGATCCATCTATTATAGATCGAGTTGTTGCCAATTATAACTCGTCTTGACGCTGGCCAACAAACAGCAATCTACCAACCCAATAGACGTGTTCGCAGGCGCTTTGGTCAAGCAGCATATGTGAGGCCACAAGATGTAGCCTCTGACAGCTCGGGGGATGATCATGCAGAGCACATTCCCAACGAGGCAATGTTTGAGCCCGAGATTGATGAAATGATCGAGACGATCATGGATTCAGAAAGGCTTATCTATGATGATATGAAAAGTGAAGCCGATACGCAAATGTATAATGGAGCACGTATGTCTAGATTGAAAGCACTCCTGGTTCTTCTCAACATGCAGGCAAAGTTTGGATGGAGTGACACTAGCGTCACAACGCTTTTCAGGTGATCTATTACAATTAGTTTACTTTAATAAAACTCTAAATGTATAATGATCTGATAGATTTTTACACGACTGTATCATATTTTTATGTTGTGTAGATTGCTGAAAGAGCACATACTACCAGCTGACAATGTGATGCCAGATTCCCGAGATGAAGCAAGAAAGATTTTGCGAAACTTGGGGATGGATTACAATTCTATCCACGCTTGTCCTAATGACTGCATTCTTTTCAGAGGTGAATACATAGACATGGAGAGGTGTCCGAAATGTGATTCCGAAAGATATCGAGTAGATCTCCACGGGACAAAAATTCCACAAAAGGTTTTGCGACATTTCCCTCTGCTTCCTCGCATCAAGCATTTCTTCGAATGTAAGTCCATGGCCGCCCTAGCATCATGGCATGAGGAGAATAAATCTTCGGATGGTGTGCTACGAATTCCTGCAGATTGCATAGCGTGGAAACATATAGATGGAACATGGTCGGATTTTGCCAGGGAAGCTCGAAATTTGCGCTTAGGCCTGGCTATGGATGGCGTAAATCCATTTGGTCAAAGATCAACATCTTACAGTGTATGGCCCGTTGTCATCGTCAACTACAACATTTCCCCGTGGTTGCCTACGAAGAAGGGGCACGTATGGCTAAGCTTGATTGTGCCAGGGCGATATAAAGTGGGGAATATGGATGTGTATCTTCGTCCACGATCGGAAGAGCTACAACAATTGTGGATTGGCATAGAGGTGGTGGATATGAGCCGACACACAGGACGACGGAATGCTTTGATCAGAGGCATTCTAATGTGGACCATGCATGACTATCCCGGGCTAACAGAATGCTCAGGTGATCCCATACTGGCCCCGACTCATGATCAATCACTTGCTCGATCCAATGCACATATTCAAGAATGTGGGTAATCTACTATGGGACCATCTGACCGGCAAGAAAGATACTTTGGGAGCCAGAGTTGACCTTAGAAATGTGGATCATATGGAGCAATATTGGCCGCAAACAGCGTCTGATGGATCGATAAAACTCCCTAAAGCACCATGGATTTTCACAGGAGCCCAAGAACGCAAAGTAAAAGAGACCATTCGATCTTTGCGGACCCCCACTGGCATAATGCACTCGCTCTGAACGTGTTTTACTAAAGAAGGAAAGCTTACCGGTTTGAAGTCACACGATTGGCATAAAATGTGTCAGGTACGTTCATAGTGGACTTTAATATCATTGCATAAAATGTGGACTTTAATATCATTGCTGCACATACTTTACAGTTTATTTTACCGGTTGCCATTGAGGGATGTTTGTCTCTCGACATCCGTAACACAATCTACAAACTTGCAAAGCTGGTGCAATGGATCTCACAAAAGGAGATCAACGTAGACTCCATACCATTCGCCAAACTAAATGCTGCGGAGCTTGTGTGCATGTTTGAGAAACATTTTCCTACTGCCATGCTAACCATTCAGGTGCATCTTCTTGTTCACATAGTTGATGAGGTGGAAATAGCTGGCACAGTTCATTCCAGATGGATGTTCTTCTTAGAACGTTTCATGAAAACGCTTAAGGGATATGTGCGTCAAAAGGCACGTCCGGAGGGTAGCATGGCAGAAGGTTGGTTGGTATCAGAGTCCCTAGTGTACATTGGAGAGTGGCTAGATGGATTTGATAAATCTCGGGACACGCTATGGCGAACCATAGATGATGAGCGCATATCTGGGATTGTCATGTGCAATCTCGGTGTTGAGAAGAAGATGACGGAAGATCTACAGGCTAAAATCAACCGATTTTGCATGCTTCACAATCCAGTGATGCAAAAGTGGATTTCACAATATGAGGATGCAAAGCAAGAGCGACAAAGGGCACGAATCGAGTGGAGACGGGGAAGATGACCACCGATGCACTATCCAGCGGTTATGGAGAGCCTACCAACCTTCATGAGCTTAAGATGGTTGCACAACCAATTGAAAAGCGCACAACAATGCGGTGACGAAGTGACTGAAGAAGAGTGGGAGTACTCTTGGGGTTGCGCGACCAAGGTAAGTTTGCAATGTACGACTAGCAAGTGACTTTATTTATAAACGTTTGAACGGCCACTCATAATCTTTGTTCGTTGTAGTATAAGTCATACACAGCAGCATGGTGTAAAGGTCGACATTTTAGGGTGGAACGAATCGATAAAAAGCGTTTTACTCAAGATTGTGGAATCATGGCAAAATTTGAACAGTCTAGTTGACGACGTTCCTCTGATGCAGATCCTGTGGTGGAGGAACTCACTTACTTCGGCACGCTGCAAGAGATTTTGAGGATCGATTACAGAGGATTTTTTGTCGACTTGTTCGACGTGCAATGGTTCAAGATAATCATGGAGGTCGCAACGCTACTTTGCGTAGAGGAGAGTCTGGTTTTCTTGAGGTGGATTCTACTAAGAAATGGACTGACCAAAGAGACACTTTCGTACTACCCGAGCATTGTGAACAAGTAAGTATGTAAATAGTTAACATCCCCCTTTTACAAGTTATGTGCTTGAAAAGTTATGTGGCTCTGGCAGGTAATATTTCATCCTACAAAGTCTACATCAAACTGGTGGTACGTCATAGAGGTAGCCCCTCGTAGTGCAAGGACGTATGAAGGCTACCATGTGCCAGTCACAATGGCATCAATGGAGGAGATCAGAGAAGATGCTCAATCAGAAGCTGCTGCGGTGGTGCCAGACGAGCATCAAGATGCTACTACTCTATATGGGGTGCATGTAGAGGAGCTACAAAATGAAACAGAGGATATGTGTTTAAACGGAGAGCTCTATATAGATATAGGAAGTTATGCTGAGTTATGCGAGGATGAGAGAGAGATCTCTTAAAGCCACAAATATTGTATTTGAATAATTTTGCTCCGTGTTGTAAAAGCTCTGGCTCTCTAAGTACCTTCCATGGTGTATAACGCTCTTTTCTACTCGCGCTCACATCTTTTGATTGAAAATTCTGAGTTTTCGACTTGCCTCTTCTATCACTCAATTCATTGCGTCATTGTATTTATATGCGTCATTACGTCATTGTATTTAATGGTCTTTGCGTCATTGTCTACTCTATTCATTCAATATTAAGTTTAAATATTCTTGTGTTTAATGCAGGTATGGATGATGAGGATTTTCTTTCTTCTTTGTCACCGCAGCAGAGACAGTGGTACGTGGAGCGTCATCGCTCTGGCGCATCATCGCGCGTTCCTACTCCATCCGCATCTCCCTCTCTTTCGGAGCATTCGGCGCGCTCCAAAGCTTCGGCGTCGACGAGACGAGCTTCACACTCGTCTAGACACCAGCGCTCTAGTGGTGGCGGTGGCGGTTGTTGTGGGGATTCCGCCACCGATGCCTCCACAGCGCCTCGTGTTCGACGAGGCTGTTTACCCTCCCCTTCTTTGCCCGCCCCCACACCAGCCACAACATCGCCATCTACGCCAGGTTTTGCACGGCTGACTGTTCCTAGAAGCTACACACCTCTACCTACTCCGCCATGAGCCACCCCACTCGACACTCCTCGCTTCGGGGCCCAGACGCCGGTGGAGACACCTGACGTCCGTACCCCCATCGACACGCCGCTAGAGACCCCTGCCGGGACACCCAGGTTCACGCGTCACCGGCCAGAGGGCTTGCCTTACTCCGTCGACATCAGCGGCGAAATCATCATGGATGATGACGGCAAGAAGGTGATCTCGCGCATGCGTGGTCTTTGCTCTCAGCTGTTTAGACACTACATACTAAACAAATGGAGTGAAGTACCAAGTGATTTAAAAACCAGAGTCATCAGCATACTTCATGATGAGTTTCCCGTTCCAACACGAGATCAGCGTTTCAATGAAGACCTGATGAAGATTCGAATGCGCGAATACTGCAAACACAAGCGTTCCGAAGTGCAAAAAGCAATCAAGAATGGGTGGAGCAGGCCAGATTGGATGGCCAAAGAAGATTGGAAGAATGCGAAGAAAGCAGCGCGCGAGAATCCCGACAAGTGGAAGCAACAAAAGGATACAGCCAGAGCGCGAGTAGAGGCAGGGAGCTCGCACCACTTGGGGAGCGGTGGATGGGCATCATTTGAGGCCGATTTTGTAAGTGTTTTCACATTGCTCTTTATGTTCGATAGTTTAGGGTTTATGAGTTTTTTAATTCTAACATAATGAAATCTTTGTATGTTTTGACAGTGGTCGATGACAGGACGTGATCCCACACCGTACGAGCGCGAGTACGCAGGCAGGAACGGCTTAAACGCCCTGATGGACATTCTCAGTTCTCGCGGCGGCATGGTTAGTATTAGGGTTTACTCTTTTCTATTTTTTGTATTGTTTTATAAATGTCGTTATATGTTTATACTTACTGAAAGCTGTCTTATTGTCTTTTTTTGCAGAATCCCACAGATACGCCGCTTGGACGCGATGAGACGTCTGACTAGACGACACCAGTTTAGCCGTAGCTAGATAGCATTAGTTTAGGGTTTCTCATAGCTTATGTATCATGAGACGGATTTTATACGTCTTTTTGAACCATGTATATTATTACATTTGTCACCGCAGTTCCTTTTGCCAATCAATTCTTTATGCCTATGATGTTGTACAATTGTCATTATTACATTTGCCAATCAATTCATTTTGCCTATGATGTGTACAATTGTCAATTTTGCAAACAATGCGTCTTGTGGGTGACTATTTTGGATCTATTATCTACCCTTGCACTTTTTTTAAAAAGTGAATCAAGTACAATATGGTTGATGGGTGGCAGGGCATTCAATGCCCTGCCACCAAAAAAAAATTCTCTCGGGCGTCGCTATAAGCGTCGCTATTTATGGCTCTGTAGCGTCGCTATGAGTGTCGCTATAGTCTTCTGTGTAAACGTCGCTATAAGCATCGCTATGAGCGTTGCTACGAGCGTCGCTATATAGCGACGCTCTCGTAGCGACGCTCATAGCGACGGTTTTAGCGACGCCGGGGGTTATAAAAACCCAGTGTATTTCCGTCCCTAATAGCGTCACAAGAGCACACAACCTCTTGTAGTGTATAACTCGTCGGACTCTGACGCTGGCCAACAAGCAGCAATCTTGCAACCCAATAGACGTGTTCGCAGGCGCTTTGGTCAAGTAGCATATGTGAGGCCACAAGATGTAGCCTCTGACAGCTCGGGGGATGATTATGCAGAGCACATTCCCAACGAGGCAATGTCTGAGCCCGAGATTGACGAAATGATCGAGACGATCATGGATTCAGAAAGGCTTATCTATGATGATATGAAAAATGAAGACGATACGCCATTGTATAATGGAGCATGTATGTCTAGATTGAAAGCACTCCTGGTTCTTCTCAACATGCAGGCAAAGTTTGGATGGAGTAACACTAGCGTCACAGCGCTTTCAGGTGATCTATTACAATTAGTTTACTTTAATAAAACTCTAAATGTATAATGATCTGATAGATTTTTACACGACTGTATCGTATTTTTATGTTGTGTAGATTGATTAAAGAGCACATACTACCAGCTGACAATGTGATGCCAGATTCCCGAGATGAAGCAAGAAAGATTTTGCAAAACTTGGGGATGGATTACAATTCTATCCACGCTTGTCCTAATGACTGCATTCTTTTCAGAGGGGAATACATAGACATGGAGAAGTGTCCGAAATGTGATTCCGAAAGATATCGAGTAGATCTCCACGGGACAAAAATTCCACAAAAGGTTTTGCGACATTTTCCTCTGCTTCCTCGCATCAAGCATTTCTTCGAATGTAAGTCCATGGCCGCCCTAGCATCATGGCATGAGGAGAATAAATCTTCGGATGGTGTGCTACGAATTCCTGCAGATTGCGCAGCCTGGAAACATATAGATGGAACATGGTCGGATTTTGCCAGGGAAGCTCGAAATTTGCGCTTAGGCCTAGCTATGGATGGCGTAAATCCATTTGGTCAAAGATCAACATCTTACAGTGTATGGCCCGTTGTCATCGTCAACTACAACATTCCCCCGTGGTTGACTACGAAGAAGGGGCACCTATGGCTAAGCTTGATTGTGCCAGGGCGATATAAAGTGGAGAATATGCATGTGTATCTTCGTCCACTATTGGAAGAGCTACAACAATTGTGGATTGGCATAGAGGTGGTGGATATGAGCCGACACACAGGACGACGGAATGCTTTGATCAGAGGCATTCTAATGTGGACCATGCATGACTATCCCGGGCTAACAGAATGCTCAGGTGATCCATTGACACTCCTCACTGAGACACTGTAAATCTTGTTTTTTCCCATAGTTGATCTATTATCATGTGTATACATGCAGGGCTTCAAACAAGCGGATACAGAGCATGTGTCACATGTGGACCTAGACTGAATGCACGTAGGGCGCCCTCACTGAAGAAGCAAATCTACGAAGGTCATCAAGCGTATCTTCCAGAGAACCATGTGTTACGCGACGGCTTTTTGGGAAGAGAGCCACCAAGGATGTCTGCACAAGCATGGTTAGAGCAGAAGGAGATGTGCGATGACGGATTGCCTCCAGGGATGAAGAGACTATCTCTATGGTACGAGTTACCATACTGGCCCCGACTCATGATCAATCACTTGCTCCATCCAATGCACATATTCAAGAATGTGGGTAATCTACTATGGGACCATCTGACCGGCAAGAAAGTTACTTTGGAAGCCAGAGTTGACCTTAGAAATGTGGATCGTATGGAGCAATATTGGCTGCAAACAGCGTCTGATGGATCGATAAAACTCCCTAAAGCACCATGGATTTTCATAGGAGCCCAAGAACGCAAAGTAAAAGAGACCATTCGATCTTTGCGGACCCCCACTGGCATAATGCACTCGCTTTGAACGTGTTTTACTAAAGAAGGAAAGCTTACCGGTTTGAAGTCACACGATTGGCATAAAATGTGTCAGGTACCTTCATAGTGGACTTTAATATCATTGCATAAAATGTGGACTTTAATATCATTGCTGCACATACTTTACAGTTTATTTTACCGATTGCCATTGAGGGATGTTTGTCTCTCGACATCCGTAACACAATCTACAAACTTGCAAAGCTGGTGCAATGGATCTCACAAAAGGAGATCAACGTAGACTCCATACCATTCGCCAAACTAAATGCTGCGGAGCTTGTGTGCATGTTTGAGAAACATTTTCCTACTGCCATGCTAACCATTCAGGTGCATCTTCTTGTTCACATAGTTGATGAGGTGGAAATAGCTGGCACAGTTCATTCCAGATGGATGTTCTTCTTAGAACGTTTCATGAAAACGCTTAAGGGATATGTGCGTCAAAAGGCACGTCCGGAGGGTAGCATGGCAGAAGGTTGGTTGGTATCAGAGTCCCTAGTGTACATTGGAGAGTGGCTAGATGGATTTGATAAATCTCGGGACACGCTATGGCGAACCATAGATGATGAGCGCATATCTGGGATTGTCATGTGCAATCTCGGTGTTGAGAAGAAGATGACGGAAGATCTACAGGCTAAAATCAACCGATTTTGCATGCTTCACAATCCAGTGATGCAAAAGTGGATTTCACAATATAAGGATGCAAAGCAAGAGCGACAAAGGGCACGAATCGAGTGGAGACGGGGAAGACGACCACCGATGCACTATCCAACGGTTTTGGAGAGCCTACCAACATTCATGAGCTTAAGATGGTTGCACAACCAATTGAAAAGCGCACAACAATGCGGTGGCGAAGTGACTGAGGAAGAGTGGGAGTACTCTCGGGGTTGCGCCACCAAGGTAAGTTTGCAATGTACGACTAGCTAGTGACTTTATTTCTAAACGTTTGAACGGCCACTCATAATCTTTGTTCGTTGTAGTATAAGTCCTACACAACAGCATGGTGTAAAGGTCGACATTTTAGGGTGGAACGGATCGACAAAAAGCGTTTTACTCAAGATTGTGGAATCATGGAAAAATTTGAATAGTCTAGTTGACGACGTTCCTCTGATGCAGATCCTGTGGTGGCGGAACTCACTTACTTCGGCACGCTACAAGAGATTTTGAGGATCGATTACAGAGGATTTTTTGTCGACTTGTTCGATGTGCAATGGTTCAAGATAATCATGGAGGGTCGCAACGCTACTGTGCGTAGAGGAGAGTCTGGTTTTCTTGAGGTGGATTCTACTAAGAAATGGACTGACCTAAGAGACACTTTCGTACTACCCGAGCATTGTGAACAAGTAAGTATGTAAATAGTTAACATCCCCCTTTTACAAGTTATGTGCTTGAAAGCTCTCATGTAAGTTATGTGGCTCTGGCAGGTAATATTCCATCCTACAAAGTCTACATCAAACTGGTGGTACGTCATAGAGGTAGCCCCTCGTAGTGCAAGGACATATGAAGGCTACCATGTGCTAGTCACAATGGCATCAATGGAGGAGATCAGAGAAGATGCTCAATCAAAAGCCGCTGCGGTGGTGCCAGACGAGCATCAAGATGCTACTACTCTATATGGGGTGCATGTAGAGGAGCTACAAAATGAAACAGAGGATATGTGTTTAAACGGAGATCTCTATATAGATATAGGAAGTTATGCTGAGTTATGGGAGGATGAGAGAGAGATCTCTTAAAGCCACAAATATTGTATTTGAACAATTTTGCTCCGTGTTGTAAAAGCTCTGGCTCTCTAAGTACCTTCCATGGTGTATAACGCTCTTTTCTACTCGCGCTCACATCTTTTGATTGAAAATTCTGAGTTTTTGACTTGCCTCTTCTATCACTCAATTCATTGCGTCATTGTATTTATATGCGTCATTACGTCATTGTATTTAATGGTCTTTGCGTCATTGTCTACTCTATTCATTCAATATTAAGTTTAAATATTCTTGTGTTTAATGCAGGTATGGATGATGAGGAGTTTCTTTCTTCTTTGTCACCGCAGCAGAGACAGTGGTACGTGGAGCGGTATCGCTCTGGCGCATCATAGCGCGTTCCTACTCCATCCGCATCTCCCTCTCTTTCGGAGCATTCGGCGCGCTCCGAAGCTTCGGTGTCGACGAGACGATCTTCACACTCGTCTAGACACCGACGCTCTAGTGGTGGCGGTGGCAGTTGTTGTGGGGATTCCACCGCCGATGCCTCCACACCGCCTCGTGTTCGACGAGGCTCTTTACCTTCCCCTTCTTTTCCCGCCCCCACACCAGCCAGAGCATCGCCATCTACGCCAAGCTTTGCGCGGCTGACTGTTCCTAGCAGCTACACACCTCTACCTACTCCGCCAGGAGCCACCCCACTCAGCACTCCTCGCTTCGGGTCCAGACGCCAGTGGAGACACCTGACATCTGTACCCCCATCGACACGCCGCTAGAGACCCTTGTCGGGACACCCAGGTTCACGCGTCACCGGCCAGAGGGCTTGCCTTACTCCGTCGACTTCAGCGGCGGCATCATCATGGATGATGACGGCAAGAAGGTGATCTCACGCATGCGTGGTCTTTGCTCTCAGCTGTTTAGACACTACATACTAAACAAATGGAGTGAAGTACCAAGTGATTTAAAAGCCAGAGTCATTAGCATACTTCATGATGAGTTTCCTGTTCCAACACGGGATCAGCGCTTCAATGAAGACCTGGTGAAGATTCGAATGCGCGAATACTACAAACACAAGCGTTCCGAAGTGCAAAAAGAAATCAAGCATGGGTGGAACAGGCCAGATTGGCTGGCCAAAGAAGATTGGAAGAATGCGAAGAAAGCAGCGCGCGAGAATCCCGACAAGTGGAAGCAACAAAAGGATGCAGCCAGAGCGCGAGTAGAGGCAGGGAGCTCGCACCACTTGGGGAGCGGTGGATTGGCATCATTTGAGGCCGATTTTGTAAGTGTTTTCGCATTGCTCTTTATGTTCGATAGTTTAGGGTTTATGAGTTTTTTAATTCTAACATAATGAAATCTTTGTATGTTTTGATAGTGGTCGATGACAGGACGTGATCCCACACCGTACGAGCGTGAGTACGTAGGCACGAAGGGCTTAAACGCCCTGATGGACATTCTCAGTTCTCGCGGTGGCATGGTTAGTATTAGGGTTTACTATTTTCTATTTTTTGTATTGTTTTATAAATGTCGTTATATGTTTATACTTACTGAAAGCTGTCTTATTGTCTTTTTTTGCAGAATCCGACAGATACGCCGCTTGGACGCGATGAGACGTCTGACTAGACGACGTCAGTTTAGTCGTAGCTAGATAGTATTAGTTTAGGGTTTCTCATAGCTTATGTATCATGAGACGGATTTTATACGTCTTTTTGAACCATGTATATTATTACATTTGTCACCGCAGTTCATTTTGCCAATCAATTCTTTATGCCTATGATGTTGTACAATTGTCATTATTACATTTTCCAATCAATTCATTTTGCCTATGATGTGTACAATTGTCAATTTTACGCTTGGCAATTTTGCAAACAATGCGTCTTGTGGGTGACTATTTTGGGTCTATTATCTACCCTTGCACTTTTTTTAAAAAGTGAATCAAGTACAATATGGTTGATGGGTGGCAGGGCATTCAATGCCCTGTCAGCAAAAAAAAATTCTCTCGGGCGTCGCTATAACCGTTGCTATTTATGGCTCTGTAGCGTCGCTGTAGACTTCTGTGTAAACGTCGCTATAACCGTCGCTATGAGCGTCGCTATGAGCGTCTCTATATAGCGACGCATATAGCGACGGTTTTAGCGACACCGGGGGTTATAAAAACCCAGTGTATTTCCATCGCTAACACCGTCACAAGAGCACACAACCGCTTGTAGTGTCCCGATTCTTGGCCTGGAGAGTCATCCACGTCCGATTCCTCCCACTCAGGGAGGGAGGTCAGAATAGCATATCTGTTGGGGCCTCTAGATCTGTTCCTATTATTAACAGGTTTATTAGTGGGGGGAGCCCGAGTTCTTTGAGTCTGGGGGGAGGACCTAGCCGGTTCTTCTTTGTTGATATTGCTGTCTTTTTCGACGGGGGTGGAGGGATTAGGCGGGTTTTGAGGGTTCTTAGCAGGGTATTCTCTTACAAAGTGGCCTTTGACACTGCAGTGAAAACATGCATTAGGAAGATATTTGTACACCAGTGGCTAGACGAAAAACTCCCCATAGTCAAGCGCCACAATCATCTCCTGCGGGACAGGGGGGGGAGGGGAAAGCACCTCCGTTCAGGAGTGCAGATAGGTTATGATGCGATATGAGCTTGTGGGTGAGGTTGTTAATACCCCCGACGTGGGGCTCGACGCATTTTTCGTGCACCAGAGAGTGGGGAAGCCCGCCCGAGGCCCAAATGTTGGGAGACCTGGCGTCGGGGCCTGGAGGTGGTGAGATGACCTGGGAGGCCATCTCACCGAAGCGATAGTGGGGGAGGCGATGGCTCTGAACGCTTGTCACACCATCGCTAGCTCTTAGGATTCAGCTTTGTACACTCCTTTATTTTATTTATAAACTTGCAGTGATCCACACTTGCTATTGGAAACCCACATTCCCTTTTTTTATGTTTCCCAACAAAGCAGTGCACTTTATATTAATGAGAGAGAGAAGACAAAATTACATCCATATTCCATGATGCACATGTATTCCTTTTCCTTGTTATCAATTTCTTAAAGTAAATCAATGCTAAGAGTGCGTCCGCACTGCGGGGGTAGAACCCCTACTAGTCGTCATCTGTTTTGTCGCATACACCAACTCTTGCCAGTGCGAAGGAGCTCTTCAATGAGACGTGGTGGGGGTAGCCAACTTGTTTTCTAACTCTATTGATTTCAACAGAGTTGAGACTTTCAATCTTCATTTGCTGACGAGACGGGCAAGGGTCCCCCCCCCCCCCCCCCCCTTTGCGGATCCGCATTAAGGTTGAGGTCATACATCACACGATGCATATTTATCTGTAATTTTGGCAATACTATGTTGGTTGACTCATGGTCACACATAGCTTTAGTAATCGTCATACTAGAACTATGCAGTGTCCACACTTTTTTGCATCTATGTAGATTTTGAAATAGCTGCACAACTATTCCAAGGGAAAATCTTTATATATTTAACCAAACATTGTGGCAGCCTTTTTACAGTTTGCAAATTTTTTTCCTTGTAAAGAGATGTGACAATAGTCTCGATAGCATCTTTTGCTCTTGTTCAAGGACCCGAGTCCTAAGTCAGACCTCACCTAACCCCAGTGCATTCTCTCTCTCTCTCTCTCTCTCTCTCTCTCTCTCTCTCTCTCTCTCTCTCTCCAGGCCATCACCATCTATCATTTTGTGGTACACCTTCATCTCTGGGTTTCCACAGCGCAGAGCCTTCGCGTGACCAAGGCGCAGACATAGCAAGGGATAGGTTGCCTAGGCAACTCATAGTTGCAGGACCATGTGACCACAATCTAAAAAATTAAGAAGCTCTTGCCATACCCAAATAGTCAACATGCTAAGTGTACATTACATATGGTCACTCGATGCATAATTATCACTTACTTCTTAACTACCCATCATGCATGGTCACATGTGCACTAAATATTTTTGTGACCACATCCTTACTAGATCTACAAGCTAAACTAGTTTGCCTGGTTTGCTTCACTATGTATATGGTAAGAAGTAAAAAAGTGATAGTGGTGTGGAGTCTTCACATGGCATAGCTTGTGATGATGGCTCCATAGCATCTCTCCTAGAAGCTTTCGCCACAAACTCTATGCCCTTGCATCACAAATGATATTTTGCATTAGACGATGTATGAAGGTGAAAATTTGCGCATTATAATAAAGATGGAGAAAAATGAATTTTGTACATTGCGATGCTTGTGCCTCCCAAAAAAAAACATACGTATACATGGTGTGGAGTTGGCACCATTGTCAAGAAGTGCGGAGTGCGGCTTGGAAAGCGTCGGGCCTCTGACTATGAGAGTTTGCAACAAAATCAAGCAAGTCATAGAATATTTGAGGCTAAAAACACAATCAGAAAGAACAAAACTCCAGCCATGAAAGCTTATCTCTGAAAAAGAACCAAGATCAACTCAAAACTCTTGTGTGTGTTATGATTTGGTGTAGTGTTGTTGCCAATTACATAGTTGCAACGCTCTTTCGCCCTAATAAAAACCCTATACAAATGCTTCAAATCTCTGTCGTAGGCATTTCATGGAAGCTTCTGGACTTCATTACCTACTTGTAAATCACAAGTAGGTATTTGAAGAGGGGAAGCCCTAATTTGTGGCCTCACAGCCTCGAATAGAGGGTTAAAACAACAAGGGACTGCACTAGCATACCATAGGTGCAGGCTTTGTATCCCTTCACAGAAAAGCTTAAAGTGCTCATATTCAATGGAACTGTTTGGGTCATTTTTTACCATTTTATGACCATTTTTTAGCCCAAAAATACCTTTTCTTGCCCGTAAAAATCCCAAACGAGCTGGGAAAAATCCCTAAAATTATGGAAAAATGCATTGGGCTTAAGTTTCATCTTGAAACTCATTTTACCACTTTGAAATCATTCTCGATGCATCTCTTATGCCCGTGCATGAAATCTACTATTTTTGGTCGAGATCGCCCGCATTGAACTTTCTAGGCAAAACTAGCATGCCACTTTGATACACTTGACATTTCTACATTCTACAACACGATATGCACATATTTATGTGACAAAACATTCCATATTGCCACCTCTAGGGCCTTGCTGTCCCAACAAGGTATATATGGAACAACAACCATGGAATCTATTTTTGCATACATCACACTATGTACATTATAGCATTTGATCCCACATAACAAAAGAATTGAGAGTGAGGTAGATATTTTAGTTTCACATTATCCACATGCCATGGAAGGACATCAACCCCCTCTAAACTTGCACATCCTCCGGCATGTGCCACAGATATCTTTTGCAGTTCTAGTCTTCATTTAAGTCAACATACATATCGATTTCATCATCACTTGCAACGAAGTCCAGTGCATCATCATCTCTTTCTTCATCTCCATCCATACATGTTCATCAGAGCCTTCATTTTGGATTTTTTGTGAAACAAAGGGATCTGTATCGCCTCTTCTTTTGAACAATTTAATTCTTCTCCCTATAATTGACAATTTCATTTTTGTACCATCCAGCTCATGCAAGGTATAAGTTGCATTATCATGTACATGCTTAACCACAAAAGGACCAAACCATCTTTTTGAAATCTTTCTTATCATTAGATGTTGTTACCAAGTCTACTGTCATACACCAACACTCAATCACCTTCGTCAATAGCTCTAGGTTTGAGCTTGTACCTTTTATCAAATCTATCCTTATTCTTCAACCTTGCATCTTTTAATCATGCTACTGGAATCTCAATATCTTGAGTCCTTCTTTCTAATTGTTGTATGTGCAAATCAAGAAGGTCTTCCCTACTATCTCCATCTTCCCAAGGCAATACATTCCATGTGGGAGCTACATCCTCAATTGGCATTATAGGTTTTTGACCATACATAAACTCAAAAGGCATATAACCAGTAAGTGAGCTATGTGTTGTACGATCAACCCGTAAAGCATAAGGCAATATCCTAGGCCACTCTCCCATTTTTCCTTTGCAAGCCTTAGCCAAAGATTTAATGATAGGAGGATGCCCACGTTCTGATTTACCATTCCCTTCAGGATTGTATGCAATAGTGAGAGCAAATTTAATGTCCAATCTAGAGAAAAAATCCCTGGCTTTGTGCATCCAACTCACCTCTATCAGAGCTGTTATTTTACCAACAAAGCCATAACGACTAATCTGATCGTCTTAGAGTAACTTACATATCCCTTCTATGCTTGTTGTTCTTAAAGCACGACCTTCAACGTGGTTGGTTAAATCTTCCCGTGCAATCACTAAGTATCTCATTTTCCATAAGCCCAATGGAATTGTAACCAAATCTACTACCCACTTATAGTGCATGGCCAATGGGTAAGTAAGGTGCAACCCATCATGATGACGTACAGTTGAATACATTTGACAAGTTTCAGAAGAATTCACAAAATGAGATACATCTTTATACATACCTTTCCACCAATACCTCTCTTTCATTTTAGTAAAGATGGCCCATAAACCTCTATGTCTAGCATAAAGACTCTAATGAAAATTATTATAAGGACTTTTTTAGTGTCCTCATCACTCACAACCCTCAATGGCATCCCATTTCTTTGTTTTGGATGCTTTTGCAAGTATCCATCTTTCAAAAAGTATCCACGGGCTTTTCTGCGTGTTGTTTGAACTCTTGATCAGTCCACCCTTCTTGCATTGTCAAAGTGCTCAGATAGTGCCGAATGAGCTGCCAGTCACCTTGATATAGGTCTTCTATAAATGACTCAAGTTAATTTGACATGAAAACATGATCACCCTCGGCATGAGAGATAGTATAGAACCTTGTGCCTACATCATCGCCCTCAACAACCATGTCTTCTTCATTTTCATACCTTGCTCTTGGAAGCATATCCGCAATTGGATTATTTTTCCCTACATTATGTTTAAATCTTGGATTTAAGGACTATATGCAGGCAATCCATCTCAACATAGCAATGTCAGGAGTTGAGCAGCTTGTGATCATTCCAAGACCGGGTAGACAATTAGTATCCACTATTACATTTGCACCTATCAAATACTCTTTATCACATTTCAGGGTTGTAACTACTCCCCATAATTCCCTTTTCACCTGTGGATAATTGCTTTGACGAGCACTTAGGACCTTTGCTCCAAATCTCACTACATATTGCTTACCATCTTCATCATCTTGGCCAATCGCCCATCCAATTCCTGTGGGGCTAGTATCTACCATCATAATCACATGTCTTCCACATTCATAGTTTACTTCTCTCAAAGATGATGACATAAGAAACAACTTCTTTACTTTCCTCATTGCATGTGTATGCATTTCTTCCCATTGGAATTTGTGGTTCTTTCTCAAAAGTGGATACAAAGGCTCTACTACATGTGCATAATGCGGAATCCAGATAACATAAAACACGCATGCACCCAGAAACCTTCACACTTCAACATTTCTCTCTCATTCTTTGAATTACATCAATCTTTGCAGGACAAGTCCTTCTACTGATAGCCATTTTTCGGCTCTCTGTAATTGCTATAGTGAGTTATCTCACCCTATCAAATCACTCAAACACTGTGGTTACCCTCACCCTTTCACTGTATATAGGTGCGTGTGAGTTAGGGGACTTTTCCCATATCTCCTTACTGAAATAAAAAACCCTCAATTAGCTAGTCATTGGGCTAGTTGAGCCAAAAAAATAAAAAATATAAGTATATTATGGCCCATGCGTACGTAAATATTTCTTTGTATATAGGGCCTAAATAAAAGATTTTTTCATAATTATTTTGGTATTTATTTAAATATTTCTACCTAGGTGTGTGCTATTTATGAATACCAAAAATATTTATCTTTTATGGTAGCCTCATAATGAGAGAGATTTCTTTTGACCCCTTTATATTTTTTCCACTTATATTATTTATATTTGACATGTACATATTTTTTAGACCCCTCAATATTTGATTTTCTTAGTTGTACTATTCACTTATATCATGATCTCAACAATATCTTCAATTATAGACCTACCAAATAAGGTCAAGGGTAGGTGGCATGCATACATGCACTATGGAGGGCTCACTCTTGGAGGTATTCAAAAGAATCATCCAAAGAAGGACCCCACAAGGACCTTGTGCAGTGGAAAAAAACGATCGGTTTTGCTGAACTTTTAAAGTTCACTTGCTCTCTGAATTTGAAAAGGTGATACAAACAAAAGTTGTAGCTCGTGGGCCGAACTTTTGCCTCAAATTTTTTTTATATTTTTTTGAGCTACGAGCTGTGAGCTATGATTTTATTAGTGGACCCCAGTTTTCCCATGCTATGCAGCCACACTCTCTCTTCCACTTTATCATTTTCCTCTTTCACACACACTTCTCCACTCATCATTCCCACCTCTCTCACCACTCGTCTCTGCACCCTACTCACCTTCTCCTCAACCTTGAAGAATAAGAGAAACCATGGTGAACTCATACCTCCCACACACAATTCCATTCCAAAATTGACCACCTAGTCTCATTTTTCCTCCTCCAAATTACCCATATCTATCAAAAAAACCACAAAATTCAGCCTCTTCTCTTAAAAGACAGCATCATGGTGGTTGATTACTCAGCTTCAATTACCTTGTCTCTCAAGGAAGGTCAAGAGTGGAGAAAAAATGTACCGTCAAAGCTATAAGTGGACCGTCAACAAGCGTCAAAATTGGCCCTACTCAAGACACTTGGAGCATCAACCTTGTAAGAATCCACCTTTTCTTACCTCTTAAGAGTTTTCCTTCCTTATTTGTATCCTACATGGATACTCCCATTGTAAATATCCAATTCCATTTGTAAATTAATACTAACTCTACTAACACTAACCCACTATGAAAAGTCCTATCACCTTCATTTCTCTCCTCTCTCTTTCCCCACCAACTTCTTGATAATTCCAAGCAAAAGAAATTAGATAAATTGCTGAAAATCTAACCCAACCATGGTTAGAGGAGTAACCCTAGCCTTCAAAATTGCTATAAAAGGAGGGTGTAGCTAGCACAAAAAAGGGGGGACCCATAAGCAAGAGCACTATGCTATAGCTTGAGAAGCCAAGCTCAACCTCTCTAGAAGGATCTTGAGTGGAAGCTCATTGTCTTATGCATGTGCATGTGTTGTAATAGGGGATTAGCAAGGGAACTCTATGCCATTGTAAGAGAGAGAGTGATCATTCAATTGAGAGTAGGAGATCTATCATTTCTCCTACTAGTGTAAGCCCAACATTTGCTGAATCAAAGAGGGTGGATTTGGACTAAGCTTGGATACTTTGTCTCCCTTCCAACGTGAAATAATGGACAACAATGATGCGTAAGTGTCTTAGTGTTTTTTGTTAAGTTCTGGATAGCTTGTCTCTGGTGTTGTCATCAATCTAGCCATAAATCCCACATACGGTAAGAGGGCGGCAGGGTGGAGAGGACTCCCCTGGCCTTAAGAAAGTGATTGGGGTGGCCTTTCTTGTGATGTGTTGTGGTGAAAGTTACGCAAGCTATGTTGAACAAATACTAATCTCACTTTGATTTGTCATGACAGATTTGTAAGAAGGTATTAATGCAACAAGCACCCCCTCCCCCTTTCTCTCTCTTTCTTACATATATATATTTATGTTTGCTTGATCATTAACGATACACTTCAAGGCAGCCCGAGCACCATCTCTCTCTCTCTGTCTCTCTCTCTCTCTCTCTCTCTCTCGTGTTTTAGTGTGTGAGAGTGTTCCATTGGTGTTAGGGTTAGTGTAAATTCCTTGCTTGTTTGTGGGTTGCTCTAACGATTCTCCTCTTTTGCGTCCTAGTTCGCTCTTAAACTAGGTGGTGTCCCTTGTGTAGTTGGGATTTGGCTGGGGGTTTGTTGTTTGGTTTGTGTTGTGTTGTGCCCCAGCCCCATTGAGCAGCACGGGAGCCTTGAAGGGTGTCTAGAGGTTGCTCTTCTTGTTGGCCGCCCCGGACCGCTTCAAATTGGTGCCCCCACGGAGGAAAACGACTCGTGTATGTTTTTGTGTAGGATCAACTTTTAGCATAGTCAAGTAGTTTGCATGAATCACGAGAGTTTGTATGATCCTTTCATTCCCATTGCAAGGCAAAAGGTACACATAATTGTTAGTACTAAGTTGCAATTTTAGCGAATAATTCGTAGAATTTTAGGTCCTCTTAGGTTGGTAGAGATAAACGCATCAGTAAATCCTTTTATTTTGCCTCTCATTAGGTACGACCTTAGTTTGGACGTCTATATTTTTGTTTTGTTTTAAGAATTAGGTCATGCATAGACCATGGATAATGGCCCAGGAATACAGTTTTTTCCCTTTCATTTCACTCCACACATTAGAGTAAACATTGCAATTAGTAGAAAATCCAGTTTCAACAACGTATGTTATTCATGTTTGGTGCCCAAAGAGTAGGAGAAATTCTCGCGTCACCAAACCCTGTCATTCTACCTCTTATTGATTATCATAGGTCATTTGATGTGATAATTTTTATTTTGTTGTAGAATAGATTGCAATTTAGAAAATATTATTGTGTAAATCTTTTAAAGAAAGAAAAACAAAAACGCGTCAGTTTGAAATCAATTCAATGGAGAGCCAACGCCAAATGTCTGGATATCCTCTTTTCTTTGGAGAGCATGGAGAGGATGCAAAATTATTTTTAGCAAATTTCAAGATGTCTTGCCGTATCAAGACGATAGTAACCGATCAAGAACGTGTAGAAATGTTTGAGGTGGTCCTTAGGAAAGATGCTAGTACTTGGTTTGACTCTTTGCCTGAGGAAGTTAACACTTGGTTGGTAATGGGACACTTTTATGTCCTGGGACACTTTTATGTCCTGTTAAGTGACCATTTTCCTTGAATTATGTCAAGAGTTTCAAAATGGATTTTGAGGTGCTATCTATCTAGAAAGTTGTCTCATGAGCTGAAAAAAACTTGACATTTTTTTGGAATATCAATTCCATCTTTAACCTTGTCCTTGCACAACATTTCACAAACAAAACTGTGTGAAAAGACGGGTCCTGTTTTTGGCTTTTTTCAACTTTTTGCAACTATACCACTCTATAATTCATGTTTGTGAGGTCTATAATGCTAGAGAACTATATTTAGTAGTCCTCAACATGTCCTGATGCTTCTAGGGATAAATAAATGTTAAAGTTGTAAGTTATGACCAAATTACAAAAATTGTCAAATCCTGTTTTTTAGCCAATTTTAGCTCTTCGATAATTTTTTTTGGTGGCTTTCATGATATCCAAATGAAGTTTTGATTTTCTATGTCGCATATTGTAATATAAAGCTAATATTCCTTGATTTTTGGGGCACCTAATACCCTATTTTGCATAGTACACAACGATGGTTGATTTTTTCAATTATAGAAGAAAACGAAACATTCTAGTATATCAAGTATAGCTTTTTCAATATTTCTAGTTTCTTGTGACAACTATATGCATTTTGTAGGTAGTAACCATATTTAGTCTTAAGGATCAAATTTGGCTAGATATTGAATAGTTTCTATGGGATTCTACAACTCATAATGTTGAACCGAATTTTTTCATGTTTGCTGTATTTAGCACTTCATCTTTGTCCCCAAGATTCCCCTTGGTAAGAGATTTATTATTCTTTTGACATGCTCCATGGATCCTTAGGAACCTAAAGGACAACAGGGAACTAAGAAAACATGCATATATTATTTGTATTGAGCGTGGCTATAGAAACTTTGATGATAGGTTTGCAGATTGGTAAAAATTAAACTTTTTTGTACCTATTTCTTTTGCCAAAACAAAAAATAGTGAGTGAGAAGCAATCATATGTTATGATCACCAACCCATTGAAGTTAACTAGGGAATTTATCTCAAGTCCTACAAAAATCCCTAATCTTATTTTTATGCAACAAAACGTAAGAAATGACTGTTTTGATGAAAATGTACTGGTCCATCAACTTTGGAGGCTTGGTGTGACCAAAAGATGGGAATTTTTACAAGTTTCCTATTTTTTCCATGTGTAGTAGGCCTTGAACTATAACCTCATGAAAGGATTTTCCAAAATGAGTGGATCTACTATGGTTTTGGAGGTTTTTTTCAAAAACCTGAAAGGACACTTTTATGTCCTGTTAGGTTACCAACCTAGTGTTAAGGGGAATTACAGAGAAGTTTTGAATCGTTTTAAGAGATACTTCTTTGATCCCCAAAACACTCAAAAACTATGGCAAGACATTGTTTCTCATAAGAAAAAAGACTTAGATGACTACTACTTGTACAAGCAAGAGTTCCTACGTCTTTGGGCTCTATGGATACGAAATGTTGCTAACCCTGGTGATGGTGCAGAATTTCTAAAGAAGGAGAGGTTCATAACCGGACTCTTTCCTGACCTTAAGGTAAAAGTTGAGGCGGGTGCACCTGCTACCTTTGATGCAACGGAAACTAGGGCTGCTGAGAAGTATAGGAAACTCAAGTGCTTAAGGGGAGAGGTTCCAATAGAAGGTCTTAGACCCAAAGGTAAGTCACAAGCATCAACATCTAGGAAGCTTCCTGAGGTAACGGCTGAAGTGATTGAGAAGTTAAATGAATCTTTAAGCAGCCTGTCAATTCACCTTGCACAAGGTGTAGGTCCAAAGGGACAAGCAAAGAAGTCAGAAGAGAGAGAGCCACGAACTAGGAGAGTCTTGCAATGTTGGAATTGCGGAGAGTCTGGGCATGGGATGTATAATTGTCCTTGGCCCCGTGGAGAGCCAGGGAGAGCCTCAATTTCTTGCATCATGTCCACAAGTTAGGAGGGATTTAACAAGGGCAGTTAGCACTAGGAGAAAGGTAAAAGAGAGTGTGCCTGTTGTAAAAATTGCACAAGCTGAAATGAATGAGGACATTACACCGGTGCTAAACTGTTACATCAAAGGAAGATTGGTTAGGAAAGGTCTAGTGGATGGGGGTGCACAAATTTGCATCATGACAGAGGGACTCATGCAAAGACTGGGCATGCACATCCATGAGACACCTGAAATTAAGGTCAAGATGGCAAACAATAGCAAGGCTAGGTGCGTAGGCATTTGTAAAAATGTTTTTGTGAAGGCATTTGGCATTAAGAAGGTAGTGGATGTCTATGTCATGTCTACCAAAGGAAATGGTTACCCATTTATCCTAGGGAGACCATGGTTAATGAAAATGCGAGCTTTGAAGGATTGGGAGAGTGGAAAGCTAATTTGCAGGAACGACAATCATAAGAAGGTTGTCTTTGACATGAAGGAGCAACGCCAAGAGGAGCTCCATGAAGAATTATCTCAAAGTGAGACGGAAGAAGGTTGGGCCGATAACACTTCAGAAGGAGAAAGTAGCGGCAGCATTACTGAAGAGGAGTCCTCCATCAAAGTCATGGGGGTAAGGTTTAAGCCAACCAACTAAGAGACCTCTTGTCAAGGCTTGGAGGAGGTAGGTCCTCAAGAGAATGAAGGTGTTCAAGATGAAGGGATGCTGGAAGGTATGCTATCAACAACACTTACAAAGGATGAAAGAGAGGAGTTCAAATGTGTGCTAAGGAAGTTTCCTAGGCTTTTTGCTAAAGACTACACCGACGTGCGTGGGGTAGATGTTGTTCAACACAAGATTGAGTTAAAGCCTGAGGCCACACCTAAAGCTCAGAAGCTACGAAGGCTAGGAGTTATAAAGGAACATGCTCTACTCAAGGAGGTAAGAAAGCTTCTAGCAGCAGGTTTCATTTATCCAGTGGAGAATTCAGAGTGGGTCTCTCCTGTTGTTGTCACTCCTAAGAAAAATGGCAAGTGGAGGGTGTGTGTGGATTACCGTCCCCTCAATGAGGCAACAAAAAGAGATCACTTTCCCCTCCCATTCCAGGATGAGATACTAAATGAGGTAGCTGGTCATGAGAAGTACACTGTGTGCGATGGTTACTCAGGTTACTTTCAAATAGGGATTGCATTGGAGGATCAAATGAAAACAACCTTTATCACTCCTTGGGGTTGTTATGCTTTTAGAGTCATGCCATTTGGTTTGACAAATGCTCCTGCAACATTCCAACGTTTCATGAATATGGTGTTTCAAGCATTCTTTGGAAAGTCAATTAGGGTGTTCATTGATGATTTCTGTATTTATCGCTCAAAATCCTTGCATCTACAAAGGGTAGAAGAAGGTTTAAAGAAGCTCTATGACATGGGAGGTCAACTCAACCCCGACAAATGTCACATAGGTGAGGATAAAGTGATCTTGCTTGGTCACAAGGTTTCCTATAAAGGCATTGAGGTGGATCCTTCAAAGGGAAAAGCTCTTATTGAGCTCCCATCACCCAAGAATCTCAAAGAGGTCATCTCATTCATTCAAAAGGTGAAGTATATGTCACGCTTCATTCACTTAGCCTCGGAGTTACTTCACCCTTTGCAAAAGTTGACACAACAAGTAGAGTTTGCATGGTCTGATGAGCTTGAAGAGTACTTTTGTAACATTAAAGCCATTTTGTCAGAGCTACCAACACTCATGCCTCCTTGTTGGGAGTACACATTCTTTGTTAGCTCTAGTGTTGGGAAAGAAACAATTGGTGCAGTTTTGCTACAACAAGATCCCTATAGTACTAGGATGCGGCCCATCTACTTTGCTAGTAGGGTCATGAATGCTTTAGAGAGAGGCTACACGGAGGCAGAACTCATGATGCTTTCTCTCATGTTTGTGATAAGGAAGTTTAGATCCTACTTGCTCCCAAAATCTTTTGTAATCCTCACCGCAGAGAATTTGTTCCTTTGGGTGTCATCTCAAATGAATCTTAGTACTAGGATCTCAAAGTGGATTATGGAGTTGCAAGAGTTTCAATACTCTTTCAAGGTAGAAGATAGTGTGCGTGCACAATTGGCATGGATTCTCACTTATAGGGTGCATGAAGAGGAGATTAAGGTGCCTGAAGTAAAGACCCTACCATTGCCACCACCAAAAAGTATTCCTAATGCTTTTACGTTGTTCTTTGATGGAGCTTTTCGTCAAGCCACAGGAAAAGCAGGGGGAGGGCTAGTGTTGCTCAACCCAAGTGGAGAGGTGGTCATGAAAGAGAAGTTCAATCTACCAAGTTCAGCTAGCAACAATGAAGCAGAATATGACATACTACTTCATGGTTTAAAAATATGCATTGGCCATGGTATACAACGTCTCATGGTAGAAGGGGATGCACTTCTCATTGTGAAGCAGATTTTAGGCATTTGGGCATGCAAAAATGAAAGACTAAGGGCCAAAGTTCATACCATCCGTAGGCTATTTAATAAATTTGAGGAGGTGCAATTATATCATATTCCTAGGAAACAAAATGAAGATGCTGATTTACTTGCACAACAAGCCATTGCATGTGTAAAGAAAGAAGTGCAGGTCATCATGGTGGCGGTTGCTGTGAAGCAACCGAGGTACCAGGGATTGGAGTCCTTGGCTCCCATCATTGGCTACATTTTGGAGGGTGAGTTTCCACCAGACTTCACAAAAGCTTAGAAGAGGAGACTCATGAAGAAGGCAAGCATGTATCTCTTCCTAGAAGGCTCCCTCTATCAAAGAGGGAAGGATAAAGTGTGCAGAACAGTACCAACTATCGTGGAAATTCCAGCCATTCTAAAAGGTTTGCATGAAGAGGCATGTGGTGGTCATTTTTCCCAAGAATTAACTGTGAAGAAGATTTTGCTTGCGGGGTATGTCTGGCCAAGTCTTCATGTGGATGTTCAACATTGGTGTAAAAGCTGTCACAATTGTCAGATAAATGGAAATATAAGGTTGGTGCATGGCCCGAGGCAAATAGTGCTTGCAAATGGACCCTTTGAAAAGTGGGGCATTGATGCTATGGGTCCTCTGCCTAGGACAAAAAATGGTAAACTCTACATTCTAGTGGTTGTAGACTATATGACTAGGTGGGTGGAAGCACAAAGTGTAGCAAAGGTAAATGAGAGGACAGTGAGCAAATTCGTCTACACTCACATTTGTTGTAGATTTGGCACACCTTTGGAGATTGTTTCTAATAATGGTCCAGGGTTTAGAAAGGGATTGCTCACAGAAGTCTGTGAAGAACTTCGCATTCTACATCGTCACAGTACACCCTACTATCCCCAATCAAATGGTTTTGTAGAAAAAGCTAATGGTGTCATTGCAGGCATCATTAGAAAGATGGTGAAAAACAAGACAAAGTTGTGGGATGACTTCTTGGATGGTGCCTTGTGGGCGTATCGAACCACATATAGGGAAGCCACGGAGTTCACATCATTTCACTTGGTCTATGGTCAAGAGGCTTTACAGCCAATTGAACTAAACATTCCAACAATGCGACTTCATGGCAAATCAGCACAAGATGATCAAGAAGCATGGATGGATCGACTTCTTACCTTAGCTGAGCTTGAGTGGAAAAGAGAAGCAGCATACGAGTGCTATAAGAGGAAAGCCACACAGACAAAGGAGAAGCTTGACAAGAAACTGAAGGACAAAGGCATCAATGAAGGAGATCTTGTGCTAAGGTATGACAATCGACTCGATAATCGTTTTGATGCCAAATTTGAAACAAGATGCAGGGGCCATACATAGTCAAGAAGGCTTTCAATTCAAGTTACTATCAACTTATGGACTTGAATGGGAAAGAGCACTCCAAGAAGGTAAACGGCTATCGCTTGAAGCCTTACTTGAGTCGCCTTCTACCAAAGGATCTACAAGAGCAAAAGGCAACTATCCCATGTAAGTATTGTTCCATGAAGCATGAGTGTAACACAAACCAAAATTCCAAGGGGCCAAACAATGAAGATCTTGCCAAGGACTCTGAAGCACTCTCTTTGGAAAAGATTCTTTATGATGGTACATGAATATACCATCATCCTGGGGGAGGGCTAATGATAGCCATTTTTCGGCTCTCTGTAATTGCCATAGTGAGTTATCTCACCCTATCAAATCACTCAAACACTGTGGTTACCCTCACCCTTTCACTGTATATAGGTGCGTGTGAGTTAGGGGACTTTTCCCATATCTCCTTATTGAAATAAAAAACCCTCAATTAGCTAGTCATTGGGCTAGTTTAGCCAAAAAAATAAAAAATATAAGTATATTATGGCCCATGCGTATGTAAATATTTCTTTGTATATAGGGCCTAAATAAAATATTTTTTCATAATTATTTTGGTATTTATTTAAATATTTCTACCTAGGTGTGTGTTATTTATGCTCTGTACATTGCCTCACCATTACCACAATTTTTCTTACCATTTTTCATACTCTTTATTCTATATAGAAATATTTTCATGTAAGCTTCTCTTATATTTGGTGTAACTCCACCCCAACAAAAATCCAAAAAAACTAGTTTTATTTATGTGTTTTTTTTTTCACTATTGTGATTATTCCCTTCCTACATCTATTTTTTTTTTCTAAAAAATTAGAACACCAAAAATATTTATCTTTTATGGTAGCCTCATAATGAGAGAGATTTCTTTTGACCCCTTTATATTTTTTCCACTTATATTATTTATATTTGACATGTACATATTTTTTAGACCCCTCAATATTTGATTTTCTTAGTTATACTATTCACTTATATCATGATCTCAACAATATCTTCAATTATAGACCTACCAAATAAGGTCAAGGGTAGGTGGCATGCATACATGCACTATGGAGGGCTCACTCTTGGAGGTATTCAAAAGAATCATCCAAAGAAGGACCCCACAAGGACCTTGTGCAGTGGAAAAAAACGATCGGTTTTGCTGAACTTTTAAAGTTCACTTGCTCTCCGAATTTGAAAAGGTGATACAAACAAAAGTTGTAGCTCGTGGGCCGAACTTTTGCCTCAATTTTTTTTATATTTTTTTGAGCTACGAGCTGTGAGCTACGATTTTATTAGTGGACCCCAGTTTTCCCATGCTATGCAGCCACACTCTCTCTTCCACTTTATCATTTTCCTCTTTCACACACACTTCTCCACTCATCATCTCCACCTCTCTCACCACTCGTCTCTGCACCCTACTCACCTTCTCCTCAACCTTGAAGAATAAGAGAAACCATGGTGAACTCATACCTCCCACACACAATTCCATTCCAAAATTGACCACCTAGTCTCATTTTTCCTCCTCCAAATTACCCATATCTATCAAAAAAACCACAAAATTCAGCCTCTTCTCTTAAAAGACAGCATCATGGTGGTTGATTACTCAGCTTCAATTACCTTGTCTCTCAAGGAAGGTCAAGAGTGGAGAAAAAATGTACCGTCAAAGCTATAAGTGGACCGTCAACAAGCGTCAAAATTGGCCCTACTCAAGACACTTGGAGCATCAACCTTGTAAGAAATCCACCTTTTCTTACCTCTTAAGAGTTTTCCTTCCTTATTTGTATCCTACATGGATACTCCCATTGTAAATATCCAATTCCATTTGTAAATTAATACTAACTCTACTAACACTAACCCACTATGAAAAGTCCTATCACCTTCATTTCTCTCCTCTCTCTTTCCCCACCAACTTCTTGATAATTCCAAGCAAAAGAAATTAGATAAATTGCTGAAAATCTAACCCAACCATGGTTAGAGGAGTAACCCTAGCCTTCAAAATTGCTATAAAAGGAGGGTGTAGCTAGCACAAAAAAGGGGGGACCCATAAGCAAGAGCACTATGCTATAGCTTGAGAAGCCAAGCTCAACCTCTCTAGAAGGATCTTGAGTGGAAGCTCATTGTCTTATGCATGTGCATGTGTTGTAATAGGGGATTAGCAAGGGAACTCTATGCCATTGTAAGAGAGAGAGTGATCATTCAATTGAGAGTAGGAGATCTATCATTTCTCCTACTAGTGTAAGCCCAACATTTGCTGAATCAAGGAGGGTGGATTTGGACTAAGCTTGGATACTTTGTCTCCCTTCCAACGTGAAATAATGGACAACAATGATGCGTAAGTGTCTTAGTGTTTTTTGTTAAGTTCTGGATAGCTTGTCTCTGGTGTTGTCATCAATCTAGCCATAAATCCCACATACGGTAAGAGGGCGGCAGGGTGGAGAGGACTCCCCTGGCCTTAAGAAAGTGATTGGGGTGGCTTTTCTTGTGATGTGTTGTGGTGAAACTTACGCAAGCTATGTTGAACAAATACTAATCTCACTTTGATTTGTCATGACAGATTTGTAAGAAGGTATTAATGCAACAAGCACCCCCTCCCCCTTTCTCTCTCTTTCTTACATATATATATTTATGTTTGCTTGATCATTAACGATACACTTCAAGGCAGCCCGAGCACCATCTCTCTCTCTCTCTCTCTCTCTCTCGTGTTTTAGTGTGTGAGAGTGTTCCATTGGTGTTAGGGTTAGTGTAAATTCCTTGCTTGTTTGTGGGTTGCTCTAACGATTCTCCTCTTTTGCGTCCTAGTTCGCTCTTAAACTAGGTGGTGTCCCTTGTGTAGTTGGGATTTGGATGGGGGTTTGTTGTTTGGTTTGTGTTGTGTTGTGCCCCAGCCCCATTGAGCAGCACGGGAGCCTTGAAGGGTGTCTAGAGGTTGCTCTTCTTGTTGCCCGCCCCGGACCGCTTCACTACCATATGGCCCGCACATATGTCCTACAATAAGAACATCATTCACACCAAACACATTGGCCAGACAAGGTAAGTTTCACCTCTTCCAACCTTGACAAGATATTATCACAATCATTGATATGGTTTGCCAAACACTTGCGGCGCCCCCTTGAGTCGAGAGCCACATCTATATCACTTACATCATATCGTTTGATTGGCAAACCAGCAAGGAAAGGGATTGTAGTTTGAGGTATGAAGTCACGTAGGAATTTTTTCATACCATTCATCATATGAGCAACTAAATTAGTTGCTCCCTAAGATAAGGTGCACATCCTTACCAAACCCAAAGATGTCCTCATGGTAGTCAAGTCCCTGCTTTTCATTGCTAGGTGGAATTGATCATATCCTGAGTACAAATCTCCCATAGAATATATTTCCCTATTTTCAAATGCCTCTACAAACTCATCTAGAATTGGCCCCGTATCCATATTTATAATTGTAACCTTGTTGATGGGTTGCATATACTGGATAAAGCGTAAAGAACCATTTTTCTTCAAACTCTAAACCACCTATTTAAATATGGAGCACAAGAAGGATCCAAAATACCCATCTTGATCTTTTTAGTAAGCAACTCAATGAGTTTTGGCAAATGAGCCTTTGGAACTAGAATAGGCCTCAAGCTCCAAGGTACATGAGGGATAGTGAAGATCACCATAGGAGCAACAATGGATGGATCAACACACCCTATCTCATGAGGCTCAAATACAAAAGCTTTTTCGTGTTTGGCAAGCATGTCTTCAAAAAATATATTTTCAGCTTTTATCAAAGTGTCCTCTCAACCAACCTTTCACTCCTTCAAAGAATCATGCGTGAACTTGTGTCCAATCTTGCTTGGGTCACAAAGGCTAGGTTGAAAAGAAGCTTGTTCCATCTTATTTTTGAAGTCTTCTGGTAGAGGTAATGCCACTGGTTTCACTTTATTTTCCACAAACTTATACTTAGTATCCACTCACACATGAGTACCTTGAGCATTCTCAAAATCCTCAATAACTTTGTACATTTCTATGGAGCATACTTTCACAACACCATTTCGAACACGCAAATCGCAATCCACTAAAGACTCAAAGTCTTGCATAGTATCCACAAATGAAGAACACTCATAAAATATACCTGCAATGCATTCATAATCTTCTAGCAAACCATGCATCTTCAAACCTCTTTGTACACTATTTACATGTTGTCGTTCACCCCGCTCTAAATCCTCACACTTTGTAAAAGAAATAGATCCATAGTCTGTTAATCCTACAAAACCTGTAGAGATTATCACTTTTGCATATACATCATGTGAGAACCTTTCCCTTCTTGTATCATTGCAATCCCATTCTACAATGGTACATGGCCAAAACCCCTCATATCTCTGTAGCCCTTGAATTCTTTGTTTGTTTTTGGCAAGGGCTACACTCTGAGACTTTCATGGTTCCTTTCATGGTCCACACAAAAAGTAAGGAATTGAACCACATGCTTCACATACCAACTCCTTATCCTAGAATAAGTTGACCCGTTGTCCACCATCACCTTTGTTTTCATACGAGTAGCAATGATGTATGTCTGCCCAAGGGTAAGAAGGTATGTAGACATCTCCTTGACAAAGAAATTTTGGTCATCTTTCACATCCCCTATAGTCACCCTTACATTCGAGCAAGCTCCATACAACTCTACTAATGATTTTTTTACTGTACGGATCATCCGTCCATGATTTACATCAACTTTCTTTTTTTATGTAGACTCTTTGAAATAAGATTAATTTCTGACCCAGATCTATCAACGCAATGTATGGCTCTTGTAAGTCTCCCATTTCGACTAGGGTCTCTGTAGTCTCTCTTTCCCAATGAGTCTTGGAGTAATAACTCTTGTGAGTGGTCCTGACTTCATCATCATTATCCAAGAAGTGAACCTGTTTCATCACCTTGATCGCCATAGACTTGTACTTCCTGTGCATTTAAAGTCTCTTCTTCACCCTGTACATGGATAGATTTTGTAAGAGACTGCCTCTTCCTCTTGATGATATCCATTATCTCTTCATGGAACTCCCTCTTCACTATTCCAAGGACTTCACCCAAGGTAAATTCTACCTTACTGTTCAAAATCCTCTCTTCCAAAACCTTTTTGAGATCACTTGTTGCCTCTATATCCGATTGGAGTTTGTAGGCCGGACCCTTTGCTTTAACTTTCATTTCATCCTTCTTCTTTTCTTTAGATTCTTCTTGCATAGGCACTTTGGTAACATGCATATGTTGCGGGGAAGCTGATCTAGGAGGCACTGTGTCATTTTGCCCCTACTCCTCGTCGCCCATTTTGTAGGACCTTCATTCCCATTCTCATGCCTACGTTTCTCTTCGACAACGGCCTATTGGCATAACATTTGGCAATGTATGCATGCATTGACAAAGACTCCACAGGGTCATTCCAACCTGTTTCTAGCCAAATGCAATCTCTTGCTTCACGTAAAACCTCTTTAGTCATCTTACCCTTCATAGCAGATTCTATCGCCCATTGCCATAATTCTCCAATCCCGTTAGATGCTTCTTCTCCAACCTTGATACCTTTTTTATTAATAGTTTCTACCTTCAACCCATAGGCGGCTACCTCAACCATTAAGATGGCATGGCTAGTAGCCATGTCCTCAACTAGCTTCTTCATCCCACCTTTGCCAAAGTTTGTCCCCAAGAGCAACTTGTTTCACTTAAGTAAATTTTTCCATCTATAAAGAACATAAGGTCCTTTGTCAAAGGATCTTTGAAACCTTCACAGTCCGTCCTTGCATGGTCAATACTATCGCACCATATTCATCTATTTACAAAACCTTCTCTGCTTTGAGGTCCTTAACTTGTAAATAGACCTGATGGTTGCCCCGTCTCTGCTAGCCTTGTAAGCTTTAACTTTAGCTCTTGCATTCCTTTAAAAATATGGTTGAGGATGGATTTGTCACTCTTTGGAACCACAATCACAGGCTTTATGGGACTCTCATGAACACTTGGGGCTTGAGTAGGGCTGACTATCATCTTGTCTCTTTGTCACTGTCTCTTAGCTAGCAGTGAAATGGCATCTTCAACCTCATTCCAATCAGTTTTTAAACCTTGTTCCGCATCCTTATCCTCAAGTACTAACTCTAACTTCTCTTGAATCTCGTTGCTTGTAGCTTGCAAAAAGAGCTTTGTCTTCTCTAAATTTAGGGTAGTCTTCTCAGTCCTTGAAAGTTGATCATAGCTACGATCAAATTCCGTTAGCAGTTTGGTAGGCGAAAGTCACTCTTTTAGCCGAACTACCCACTCTAAAAAAGTCCTATTTGTTACCCTTTTAGAGTCCTCCATGAAATAATATTTTTTTAAGGCTAATTTGAATGCTTCCCATGTTGCCTCATGCTCATTTCTAATTCCCCTTACATGCTCTCTAATCTCGGAACCACAACTAGCTCAAAACTTTGTACCATCTCTGCTTCAGGCACTCGATGAAGCTCCATCTCCTTTACATATCCACAAAGATGCTTTGTAATATCTTTACCATTAATTGGTAAATTTTATTCATCACAGATTGAAATGCTTGGTTGAGGAAAACTCCCTCCTTTTTGCAGCTTGTTGCTAATGCATAAACACCGCAAAGGCTTGAAACATTTGCATTGTATCTGGATCAAACTGAACCCCATGTTGCTCTTGTTGCTCCATAGTTTTAAATCTTTAATTGGAAACTTGCAATGAAGATTTTGAACCCTCACCCTAGCCTATTTCACATCAGGCTCACCAAACTTGTGTCAAGAACATTAGGAGAAATATGAACCTTGCATGGGCCTTGTAAGGAATCCTAATTTTTAGGGATTAAGGCTAATGTTGTGTGGGGTTTAGGGGGCAAGGGCATTGAAGAAGGTAGTTTTGAGTAGGCTTTTCTAGCCTTTTTTTAAGACAAATGTAGGATGTGGACCTAAAGGGTTGCTTTCTCTCTCTAGCTTTTTTTAAAGTGAAGGAAGCATAGGGGTGTGTCCACATCAGCAATTCCGTGGGTCAAAAAGAGTCAAAATTTGACTTTTTTTTAAGATTTTCATTTTTATTTGTTTTTTTACTTAAAACTCCCTCCCAACATATATACATATCCAAAAATCATTTTTTGATCCATTTTTTTACCCACAAGCTTAGAAGGTCCATTTTTTCAAAAATCTTTTCCCCCAAAAAGTAATAAACATTTTGTTCTCTCCTCCTCCTCCCTCCTCTCTCCCTCTCCCTCTCCTCTCCCTCTCTGCCCCTACCTTCCTCCTCCTCCCCAATCTCTCCCTCCCCTCCCTCCCTCCTTCTCTCCTCCCATCCTGCTTGGCCTCTCTACCCTTCCCCCTCTATCTTTTCATCATTTGCTTCCTCACGCAACAGCTTCCATGGTGCTCACGGACATCACAAATGGTTTGCTTCCACCACCATGTACTCCGCACACCAAAAGCATACATATTCGCTTACCCACGGCATTTGCACTGAAGACCACTAGTGAAGGTGATCAAAGGTCATCAATGGAACGTCGCACCGCTTGTGAGACCAATGTTGACATTTGGGTGGATGGCAATTTGTACCCTTACGATCCTATAAGCCACTTCCATCCACCGTTTAATAGCCTTTCCACATTTCTGCAATTTCTTGGGAGGGGAGAAGCAGGCTTGTTAGGCTATTGCAAGCGGCTGTGTATGGGTGCAGGTGCTTCTTTGCATATGTGGATGCATGAATGTCAAGCTCTTCACCTCAAGACAACGGCATTACAAGAGAGTGTTGCCTCTTCGGAGAGGGTAGTTAAAAGTCTTGAACAACAAATGCAAGAAAAGGAGTCCCACATCCAGAAGCTTACCAACACCATCACATACTTGAAAGAAACACCCCTTGGTGCAAGGGAACGCAAACGCCCGTATTCATCCATTGAAACTCTTGCACATTCCGAAGGAGCACGCAAACGACGAGTTACAGCCACAAGGTGATTTGGTCTTTACTTGCATGCTGCATTCTTACTTCACACTATTTTCTAACATTTATGTTTATTTGTTGCTAGAAACTTCATCCAGGAGGCATGCGGTGGAACAAGCCAAGATAATCGAGTCAACCTTCTCACTAGTTGTCTCAATACCGAGGACGTTATTTCTATCTTACAATCACCTGGAGGTAAGCACATTAAGGATGCAGTCACCAAGGACCTTATGCGTAAATTAAGAAATGTGGTTAATGATGATGACGTTCAACAAGCTTGTGATGATGCTAGAATCAGCACCAAAGCCTATCAGGCTATTTTTCAACTCCTAAAGGATGCCCTCAAAGAACATGGCATTGTGGAAAACCTATTTCCCATTCCTCACAAGGTCAAGCTCGCAAAGAAGGCCACAAACGAAGATGTGTTCTCCCGCATTGGGACATACCTACACATTGAGGACACAATGCCAACTTCCCTTTATGCTTCGTGCGCAACAAAGACAAGGGGAAAAGGTAAGAAACAATCCATAAGACCTTCGAATAAGGGCTTTCCTTACACAATGTGGAACAATATTTTCGTGGATCTTAGAAGGCTTCAAGAAGCCATGCTTAGATTTTACGAGTTACCTGAAGAAGGTGACACACTTTAATTTTTTCTTTGGTATTATTCTTTTCATAGAAGCTGAAGTTTAAGGTCTTAGCACTATTTATTTTGTAGTGCTTGGCACAAAAGTCGCTTTTGTGCTGAAACTCGATGAGTGTCAAATAGTGAAAGGCCGAAGGTTAGAGAGGCTAAGTGTCACTCTAATGAACGAGGCCCTTCTGCAAACCAAGCGAAGGGATTCAGTCGAGCCATATCCCACCCTATCTTTTAGCGTGCAATCAGAGAAAGACATTTGGTGGTTGGGTGCTATTGAGGTGCCCAAAGAGACCAATGGAGTACTTTCATGGATTTTTGAGAGAACTCCATGGATCACAGAAGTAATATACTCCCAAATTTCAGGTCAGAAGTTGGAGATTGAGGGCTTTGGTAGTTATGATGTGGAGTGGCACTTAGGTGGGGATTTGAAGACCATAAAGTGTTTGCTTGGCTGCAAACAAGGGGCTTCTTCTCTCATGCCTTGTCCATTTTGCACTCGAGGGTACAAACCTAATGGACAAAAATCACATAAGAGCACTGCAAAGGCCAGTTACATGCTTCCATGGCAAGGGCATGGAGAACAAGGGTTAGATTGTCATGATGTCGGAGATGAAGGTAGAGAATGGGAAGCATCTATTCTGAGATGTCCCATGCTCAATGCCTCAGACCGTGATCAAAAGGACCACACTTGGAATCCAATCTTTCGATTTCCTCTATTGAATGTACATTTTTGTACATTACACACATTCATGCGTATTTTTGATAGGCTATTGAAGCTCCACATTGACTATGCTTTCACAATGAAACCGTTGGAAAAGTTCGAGGAAGCGATCGAAAGAGTGGAGGTACTCTTGAATTCCATTGGCTGTCATGGCGGAAATGTGTCTATAGTTGCTGCAAAGAACACAGGGGAGGCCCATGGCCATGAAATTGCTCAACAAGTGTCAATGAGTGGACAAAAAGCTAGACACTTTTTGAAGAAAGTTTCCCAAGGAAAGCCAAGTCGATATGATGCTCAAAGCAGCTCCAACCAGCAGACAGGTAACCTTTGGGAGCTTTGGAAGGAGTTATGCAAAGCTACTACTGACAATGATTCAAATGGCGAGCTTGCAAACAAGCGCAAGCAAGTTTGGGCCCATTTTGATAAAATGGTCAAGCTTATGAGCCTTAACAGCACAACAGAAGAACAACGGCAATCATTTCAAGAAGATTTGGCAGATTTTACCAAGGTCTTCAGCCTTTCTTGGGGTGAAAATAACATCACACATTACATGGTAAGTCATTCATGGTGTATTCATTACAAGGGATTGTTTTTATTTACTAATGTGGATCGTTTGCTCATGTGAACAACATATCTTGTTTGCGCATGGTGCATTTTTTATGCACAAGTATGGATCGCTTAAAATTTTTAGCACTCAAGGCATGGAGAAGTCCCATTATCGAGCAAGGGGAAAGTACTTAAAAAATACTCGACATGGTGGTGGAATGGTGCAATCCAATTATTTGGAGGAGATGTTCAACTGGTTTTTTCTCACAACATTTGCTCGTAAGCTCACAATGGAGCGTGCGCGACAATCCAAGATTGCTATTGAAGTGCGCAAATGGAGTCGTCAAGAGCATAGCAACAAGTGGCAAATGTCGCAAGGTCCCACCAAGCATGCTGCATGGCGGCGATGCAGAGTGCGACAAGGATCAAAGTGGATACTGCGCGAGTCACTAAACGTGAACGCAGGGTCCAACTCTTAGCGACATGTTTATTTAAAAAATAATACTTCTTTTAAAAAAATTAGTGTGAACAGGGCCCTTTTTAAATAGGCCCTTATAAATATTGCATGCTCTCATAAATCACTCATTTGTTAAGAACAGGTGAGCTCTTACCAACGAAATGGCGCGCACCAAACAAACCGCGAAAGAGCATCCGCCTGCCAAAAAAAACACCCTCCAAGGATGTGAGAAGCTGTCATGGCTTAAAGGCACAAGAAAACGGCCACGAACACTTGGCCGTTCCAGGAACTCTTCTGGTAGTGGGCATGGTGGTAGGGCACGAGATTCATCAAGGACTGTTGAATCTCCACCTCCTCAAGATATAACACCTAGAAAGAGAATGAAGCAATTTGCCCAGCGCTGGAGAGAAGCAGAGGGCCAGCAAACATCAAAGTCCAATAGGGAGCAGCCGTCGCGCCCCCAATCACAAGCAGGACCATCCAGGACTTGGGTGGTCAATACAGACACCGAATCAGAGAGTGAGCCACCATGGCTGCGAGAAAAAATACCGCGCACACACCGAGTGGCCGTTGGGGGGAAGACATTGCCTCAAGGCAAGGGAGCTCTCCCCACACGACAAGATCGGCAACCAAGGGAAGAGGAAGAATCAGAACAGGCTACAGAACCAGCCCCTAAGCATGTAAACAGATGCAAGTCTAAGTTTTTCAAGAAGCCTTCACGCCGCCCGCCAGCAAATGTGCAAGTGGCCCCAAGACAACCGCAGCGGCGCCGAAAAACAGCAAGGGCATTTGTAGAAATCCGCCACTACCAGAAGACGACGGAGCTCTTGATTCGACGCGCCCCCTTTGCTCGCACTGTGAAGGAAGTGTTTCAAAGCTATGGGAATCAGTATAGAATGCAAGCAATAGCGCTAGAGGCTATTCAAGAAGCTGCAGAGGCCCACATCATTTCAGTGTTGGAAGATACCAACCTATGTGCCATTCATGCAAAGCGAGTGACAATACAGCCAAAAGATATGCAGCTTGCACGACGATTGCGACGAGACTTCGAGCATTAGCCGAAGTTACCCCTCTTTTTGTATTGCACACCCTTATCTTTGTAATGATTTGACTTTCCAATGACAATACGATCAACAGTTGTGTCTACTCTGTTTATTATCTTTGTAATTTCAAGTTCTGTATGTAATTGTAGTCAATTTCAGTAAATTTGTGCATTTTAAGTACCCTTAGGGGTAGATAAGCCTACAAGGGGCAGAAAAAGGCCTGGCCACAAGGGCGCGCAAATGGCCCATCCAAAACTGATGGATGGGCCATTTGCGCGCCCTTGTGGCCAGGCCTTTTTCTGCCCCTTGTAGGCTTATCTACCCCCAAGGGTACTTAAAATAACCAAATTTACTAAAACCTATTGGTTTTGCATCAATATTTTATATGGATCCTTATGGACACCTTTTTTTGGTCATTTCAAGCTTTGAATTCCTTATAGGATATCAAAACAAATAACATATTGTGAAACCAAGTGTCCAATGTAATTTGACTTTTTGGTGCAAGGGTGTAGTAGGTAGAGCTAAAGCAAGTGATAGTTTGCTGGAAACTTCATTTCATAAATGATTTGAGCTTTTCTACTGTCCTTGAGTGTGAACATATACTGGAATTGCCATAAAAAGGTTGCATTTAAATGAATGATGCAAAACCAATCCATTGCAATAAATTTGTGCTTTTTAAGTACCCTAGGGGGTAGATTGGCCTATAAGGGGCAAAAAAATGCCTGGCCACAAGGGCGTGCAAATGGCCCATCCAAAACTGATGGATGGGCCATTTGCGCGCCGTTGTGGCCAGGCATTTTTTGCCCCTTATAGGCTAATCTAACCCCCTAGGGTACTTAAAAATCACAATTATACGCAAATTGACTGCAATTACATACCTTGAAATAACAAAGTCAAAAAACAATTCATATCACCAATTGAAACAATTTTCAAGATTGACAAATCAGATTGAAAAGAATTTGCAATATAGAGAGAAAATTTCAAATATTTTTAATTCCTTCTAGCACGGTGATTTTACATCGTGTATCTGAGGAGTTCAAATTTTTTTTGACCATTTCCTAGTGCCTATTTTGCGCGTAAGGCAACTCCCCAGTCAAGAGGGACTGCGCTATGGCATTTGGGTCAGTTGAGCCAATGGAAGCATGTATCCCTATCTGGGCAAGCACTTTACCACGAAAGCCAGTGCCAAACGTTGTGCATACAAGGGATCTACGCACTAGGAACACTTGATGCGCAGTTTGAGCAATGGTACTCAAACACAAAAACTTGCTCAAAGCTTTTAACGACCAAGTCATAAAATGGGCTTGGGGAGTAAATTCATTATGGATAATGGCCACATCGCCAGGGGGGAGTTGTCCGAGGTAATGCGCAAGGGAAGCTTGAGGTCCAAAGCCCGTCCGCTTGCCACCCGTCCTTGCAGCAAAATCATCAACCTCCACAACATCCTGTCATAAACCGATGAAGGTTGAGAAAAAAGACAACGAAGGATAAAATAGTAACATGAAAATTAGGATACAATTTACCTCCTGCTCCTTGTCGTCCTCCTCCCTGTTGCCCTTTGCATCCAAGTCAATGCTCCCATGCACCACAGATACAAGCTTTGGATCATCAGATGGGAGGTTGCATAATGGCATAGGCATCCTAGCAGCCTCAACCTTGGCTTGCGTGGCTTGGAAATCTTCATCAGCCACGTGCAAGTGCTCTGCTGCCAGGACCTCCGCACATACAATTGCAATAGTGTCAGCAACAGAGTCCCCATCTGGCAAGAGCTTGCTTTCTAGGGCATCTGGCGTATTATCTACGGGACATTTGCTGCTGTTGCATAGCACGCTCAAGCATTCATCCATGCGCAGGCCAAATGCTTTTTCCAAATCATGCAGGAACACAAACTCCTCCCCATCCACTAACACTGAGGAGAAGCGGCTAATTTCTACCTCTGGGATAGCCACATCCGTCAGTGGTAGTGGCACAGGAGTGTCACTAGGGCCAGCCGCAACTATGGATTTCTCAACCACTTCCTCAAGACCCCTAGGGTACTCGAGCTGGTGTGCTTTTCCTTCCGCTGCAGGGTTCATGGCGATAACCTGCTGCTCCTTGGTGTCCTTGATAAAGGACCCAACTTGAAGGTGTGGTAAGCGGAGCTCCTCCAAATCAGGTTCCTCGCTCACCAAGAAGATAAATGTTGCGAGCCGAGAAAGGTACTCCACCCCCAACTTGCGCTTCTTGAGCGCTGACACCCCAGGGGCTTGCTCGTCCAAGTAATGGCCTGCATTGGTTGCAATTTCTTGGAATCGTTGCAACCACTTGGAGAATGGGTGATCACCTTTGTGTATATAGCGCAAAAGATCGCAAGGCACCCAGATCCCTACATGTGGGGGGATAGATACATAATATTTGATGATGTGCTCCTCCATGAACGCAGAAATCTCCTCAAATGCATCCATGTGAAGGGGAACTGTGGCGTCAAGGTCAGGGAGACGAGTAAAAAAGGTGTGGAGGTCCAACTTCCCTTTGTATTTGGTGTCCTCGAGGAAGAGGATGAAGCGTGACAAAGGGGTGGATGTGGGTTCAGATGCAGAGGCTGTGGCAGCATCCATGTTTAGCCTGGGGTGTGGATAGAGAGTGGAGGATCTCAGGAGTTGCAAAAGTGAAAATAGTGAATGAGTTAGGTGGCCCCCCTTTTATAATGTACCCTTTTTTTAAGACATTAAAAAAAAAGGCACTTTCACCAAAAAATGATTTCTCATCCCAATGCAAAAAATTATATTCAAAGGCATGATTTGCCGAAGCAAATCATGTTGATTACAGCGGGGATCAATATGAAAATTGCAAGAGTTACAAAGTTATAAGATCGATAGCATAGTTCCATCTATCCCCCAGTCCTCCTCGACCTTCAATTTGTCTTCCATTCTCTTCCCAATCTGCGGACATTCATTACAATAAGCATCTAATGATCGACAAACCATGATGTATTGAAAATGTGGTGGAAGGATTCTCACCTTGTGACCTTGTAAACGAAATTGTGCTTGTTGAAGGGCCTCAAAACCCATAATAACCAAATGTTCTTGAACATTACTGAGAGTCCAATGCTTGTTCACTTGGACTGCCTCCAAAGCATCGTTGGGCATCTTCACTGCAATGTCAAAGCTTGCAATAGCGCCGTCTACACTCTGTAAGGGAGTCCACACTCTAACTAATTTTGGGGGAGCTCTGGATAGCAAAAAAAGATTTTTTAAAAGTTTTTAAAATTTTTTGAATTTTAGGATTTTTGGATGCACGTTTTGACTTTTTGAGATCAAAAAATGCTTTTTTGACCATAAAATAGTTTTAGGGGGGTTTTCAGAAGATGAAATTTGAGTTTTGAAATTTTTGAAAAATTTCAAATTTCAAATTTTTGGGATTTTTTCGAAACCGGATCAAAAAGGAGGGAAGTTGGAGGTTCCATATGGCCCACCCACCCCCCCACCCCACCTTCTCACTAGGTAAGAGCCCATTTAAAAAGTGTAAGACTACTTTGTCCCCCTACATTTTTGAGGGCATAGAGTGTGTCCACCACCCTCTTCTCATTGGCTGGCCTCTAATTAACCTTAATCCCAAAGGGCCCCTAGAGGGTTCATATTTTTCCTAATGAGTGCGGGGTGAGGCTAGGCCCAAAGCGTCGAGCCTTGGACTGTGAGAGTTCGCAGCAAAATCAAGCAAGTCGTAGAAGATTTGAGGCTAAAAACACATCAAAAAGAAAAAAACTCCAGCCATGAAAGCTTATCTTTGAAAAAGAACCAAGATCAACTCAAAACTCTTGTCTATGTGATGATTTGGTGTAGCCTCATTGCTAATCACAGTGTTGTAGTGCTCTTTCGCCCTGATAAAAACCCTATACAAACGATTTAGTTCTCCATCGTAGCCATTTCATGAAAGCTTCAGAACTTCATTATACATTCCCAAGTAGGTATTTGAAGAGAACAAAACTTAATTGGTGGCCTCACAGCCTCGAACAGAGGGTGGAATAGCATGGGATTGCACTAGCATACCATATGTACAGGCTTCGTATCCCTTCACAGAGGAGCTTAAAGTTCTGATTCTGGTATTCATGTTCTAAAATGTTCCCTCACTCCTCATAGTTACGGGATTGTGAGAGATATGGAATTTTGAGCCAATTTTGGCTAATTTTAAGGTCATTTTTGACCATTTTATAACCTTTTTGTCATTTTTAGCCCAAAAATGCCCTTTTTTGCCCGTAAAAAGTCCAAACGAGATGGGAAAAATCACTAAAATTGTGGGGAAATCCATTGGGCTTAAATTTCATCTTGAAACTCATTTTAATACTTGGAAATAACTCTAGATGCATCTCTTATGGCCGTGCATGAAACCTGTTATTTTTGGCCGAGATCGCCCGCATTGAACTTTCTAGGCAAAACGAGCATGTCACTTTGATGCACTTGAAATTTATACATTTTTAAATTATGATATGCATATATTTATTTGACAAAACATGACATAGTGCCACATCTAGGGCCTTGTTGCCCGAACAAGGTATATATGAACTACAACCATGGCATCTATTTTCGCATGTATCACACTTTGTACATTATAGCATTTGGTCCCACATAACAAAAGCATTGAGAGTGAGGTAGATATTTTAATTTCATATTATGCATGTGCCACAAAGAAACATTGTTCTCCATATTTATAATAATACAGTAGGTAACGTGCCCTTCCCCTTCCACTTTTATCCCCTCTAGTGTTGAAGAGAGACTTATGCTTCTCGTCCAGTGTTGGAGGGACTTTTTTATTGTGAAAATATTGGAGGCATACAAAGAAGACCTCATTACCAATGTTTTATAAAGACATATCCTACTACATTGCTATGTCGTAGTGAATTTTCCATGTGTCCCTTTGTTGGGTACAACAAAAAATCTTCATTCCTAGTCCTCTTCATCTACAATTTTCTCAATAAAAATGAAGTGAATTCATTCCTTTTAATGTGTACATGATGTTATCTAAGAGTAGAAATCAAAATAATGCGTATAAGTATACCTTTGATATCGATCAGCTCCATCAAAGCACAATCTTACCTTGCATTGTTTCACCACTCCCACTAGTATGTATTATGTCATCATCATCCCTTCCGCGACTTCTACCGACAATATGTTGAATGTCACATTCACTTTTATTGTCATGCCTATTGTTATCTGCACTACTATAATTTTTTTTTGGTTTAAGGGTAGATTGAGTCTTCTCTATTGTCCATCCATAGGCTCTCTCTCTCACACACACACACACACACACACACACACACACACACATAGAAACTTGCAGTATTTGGGGCAACCTATTTGACATACATATCGATCAAAGCACGGTCAAGCACAACGTCTTTCTCCAAGATCCCCTAAGGACACATGCTTTCAAGGTGCAAGCATAGGTTGTACAAATGATTTTTCCCATAGGCTGACTTTGCATCAGCCTATAGCTTTTTCGCCCTACTCTTGTTGTGCATATCCCACAATCAGGGCACATAATTCTAAACAGTAAGCTCCTCAAGCACTATTTGTGATTTTGGAAGTGCAGCACATTTGGCATACATATCGCCGAAGGCCACAAAATCTCTTTTCAATAGTATCTTGCATAGAGCCACACACCTTCAAGATGCATATGTAGGTGAGAGCATTTAGAGAAACGCCTTCACTATAAAAAAATGACTAATGCATTGCTCCATCACTATATCTCTCCCCATCTACATGATGCATGAGGGCTTGAGCCACTGGTTTCAAGATGCATGCGTAGATGATAACATCTGGAGAAATGCCCTTGCTTTGCATCTGTTGAAAACAGTCTTGAGCTTCTTGGACCTGTGCTTATTGGGCATATCATGCAATGAGAAATGACATCCCGCATAAGAGCATCACATTTGGCATAGATATACATATCGACGAAGGCATTGCTAAGCACACCAATATTATAGTAGCCCATGACTAAATATTAAAGTGAATTTTTAAGCCCATATTAGCATCTTGCATAGATCCACATGCCTTCAAGATGCACGCACAGGTGATTGCATTTGGATAGAGGCCCTCACTTTGCATCCACTCAAATACCCTATATCTTTTTGGCCCTACTTCTGTTGTGTTTATCCCGTAATCAGTGAATATCGTTCTAAACAGCAACCTCCTAAAGCACTTCTTGTGCTTTCTAACGTGCACCACATTTGGCATACATATCGACCGAGGCACTTCCAAGCATGACATCTCTTTTCAACAACATCTTGCATAGAGACGCACGCCTTCAAGATGCATGCATAGGTGATGGCATTTGGAGAAAGGCCCTCACTTTGGATCTGCTCAAAACAACCCAGAGCTTCCTGGCCCAGCCTCTATCGGGAATATCCCACAATTAGTGTGTTCCAAGAGACAACATCCCACAAAGGAGCACCACATTTGGCATACATATCGACCAAGGCACTGTCAAACATGATATCTCCTTTTAATAGCATCTTGCATAGAGCCACATGCCTTCAAGATGCATGCATAGGTGATAGCACCTGGAGGAAGGCCCTTGCTTTGCATCTGTTGAAAATAGCCCAGAGCTTCCTGACCGTGCCCTTGTTGGAAATATCCCGCAATTAGCACATTCCAAGAGACAACAGCCCGCACAAGAGCACCACATTTGGCATACATATTGACCAAGGGAGAAAAGGAGTCCTCTACCTCCATTGTCATAGACCTCGTGTTTCCACACTTTGCCATTGTGGTAATTGATCAAGGGCTAGGTTAGTTGGAACCGACTCTTGAATTTGCTAACTTGTTGTCTGATGATTGACTATGCAGAGCTTACCAGGGGGCAATGTCAAAATGTAGCTGCAATGACAACTATCATGCTTGGGCTAGGGTTACTCCTCTAACCATGGTTGGGTTAGATTTTCATCACTTATCTAATTCCTTTTGCTTGGAATTATCAAGAAGTTGGTGTGGATAGATGAAGAAGAGAGAGAGGAGAGAAGTGGAGGTGATAGGACTTTTCATAGTAGGTTAGTGTTAGTAAATTAGTAGAGTTAGTTATTTTATTGATTTACAAATGTAATTGGATATTTACAATGGGAATATCCAAGTAGGATACAAATAAGGAAGAAAAAACTCTTAATAGGTAAGAAAACATGGATTTCTTACAATGTTGATGCTCCAAGTGTTTTGAGTAAGGTCAATTTTGACGCTTGTTGACGGTCCACTAGCTTGGACGGTATGTTTGTTTCACTCTTGACCTTCCTTTTGGAGCCAAGGTAATTGAATATGAGTAATCAATCACCATGATGCTGTCTTTCAAGAGAAGAGGCTGAATTTTATGGTTTTTTGATAGATATGGGTAATATGGATGAGGAAAAATGAGACTAGGTGGCCAATTTTGGAATGGAAGTGTGTGTAGGAAACATGAGTTCACCATGGTTTCTCTTATTCTTCAAGGTTTAGAAGAAGGTGAGTAGGGTGCAGAGAGGATTGGTGAGAGAGGTGGGGATGATGAGTGGAGAGGTGTGTGTGAAAGAGGAAAATGATAAAGTGGAAGAGAGAGTGTGGCTGCATAGCATGGGCAAACTGGGGTCCACAAATAAAATCCTAGCTCACAGCTCGTACCTCAAACAAATATGAGAAAATTTGAGGCCAAAGTTCAGATCACCAGCTACAACTTTTGTTTGTATCACCTTTTCAAATTCGGGGAGCATGTGATCTTTAAAAATTCAGCAAAACCGACTGTTGTTTTCCACTGCACAAAGTCCTTGTGAGGTCCTTCTTTGGATGATTCTTTTGAATACCTCCAAGAGTGAGCTCCCCATGGTGCATGCATGCATTCCACATACACTTGACCTTATTTGGTAGGTCTATAATTGACGATATTGTTGAGATCATGATATAAGTGAATAGTACAACTAAGAAAATCAAATATTGAGGGGTCTAAAAAAATATGTACATGTCAAATATAAATAATATAGGTGGAAAAAATATAAAGGGGTCAAAATAAATCTCTCTCATTATAAGTCTACCATAAAAAGATGAATATTTTTGGTGTTCTAATTTATGAGAGTAAAAGAGAATAGATGTAGGAAGGAAAAATCACAATAGTGAAAAAATATACACATAAATAAAACTAGTTTGTTTGGATTTTTGTTGGGATGGAGTTACACCAAAAATAAGAGAAGCTTGCATGAAATTATTTTTATATGGAATAAAGAGTATGCAAAATGGTAAGAAAAAATATGGTAATGGTGAGTCAATGTACATAGCATAAATAACACACCATAGGTAGAAATATTTAAATAAATACCAAAATAATTATGAAAAATCCTTTTATTTAGGCCCTATATACATGAAATATTTACACACAAATGGACCATAATATACTTATATTTTTTTGATTTTATTTATTTTTTTGGCTCAACTAGCCCAGTGACTAGCTAATTAAGGGTTTTTAAGAAGATATGGGAAAAGTCCCTAACTCACACACACCTATGTACAGTGAAATGGTAGGGATAACCAAAATGTTTGAGTGATTTGATAGGGTGAGGTAGCTTACTATGGCAATTATGGAAAGACGAAAAACGGCTATCATTAGCCCTCCCCCAGGATGATGGTATATTCATGTACCGTCATAGAGCATCTTTTCCAAAGAGAGTGCTTCAGAGTCCTTGACGAGGTCTTCATTGTTTGGCCCCTTAGAATTTTGGTTTGAGTTACACTCATGCTTCATGTAACAATACTTACATGAGACAGCTGCTCTTTGAAAAATCTTTGGTAGATCCTTTGGTAGAAGGCGACTCAAATAAGGCTTCAAGCGGTACCCGTTTACCTTCCTGGAGTGCTCTTTCCCATTCAAGTCCATAAGTTGATAGTAACTTGAATTGAAAGCCTTCTTAACTATGTACATCCCTGCCATCTAGTTTCAAATTTGGCATCAAAACGATTATCGAGTCGATTGTCATACCTTAGCACCAGATCTCCTTCCTTGATGCCTTTGTCCTTTAGTTTCTTGTCGAGCTTTTCTTTCGCCTGCGTAGCTTTCCTCTTGTAGCACTCGTATGCTGCTTCTCTTTTCCACTCAAGCTTAGCTAAGGTAAGAAGTCGATCCATCCATGATTCTTGATCATCTTGTGTTGCTTTTCCATAAAGTCTCATTGTTGGAATGTTGAGCTCGATGGGTTGCAAAGCTTCTTGACCATAGACCAAGTGAAATGGTGTAAACTCCGTGGCTTCCCTATATGTGGTTCGATACGCCCACAAGGCACCATCCAAGAAGTCATCCCACAACTTTGTCTTGTTTCTCACCATCTTTCTAATGATGCCTGCAATGACACCATTAGCTTTTTCTACCAAACCATTTGATTGGGGATAGTAGGGTGTACTATGACGATGTAGAATGTGAAGTTCTTCATAGACTTCTGTGAGCAAGCCCTTTCTAAACCCTGGACCATTACCAGAAACAATCTCCAAAGGTGTGCCAAATATACAACAAATGCGAGTATAGACAAATTTGCTCACTGTCCTCTCATTTACCTTTGCCACACTTTGTGCTTCCACCCACCTAGTCATATAGTCTACAGCCACTAGAATGTAGAGTTTACCATTTTTTGTCCTAGGGAGAGGACCCATAGCATCGATGCCCCATTTTTCAAAGGGTCCATTTGCAAGGACTAGCTGACATGGACCATGTAACAGACGCTTGTTTCCATTAATCTGACAATTGTGATAGCTTTTACACCAATGTTGAACATCAATGTGCAAGCTTGGCCAAACATATCCGGGAAGCAAAATCTTTTTTGCAGTGAGTTCCTGTGCAAAATGACCACCAAACGCTTCCTCATGCAAACTTTTTAGAATGGCTGGGATTTCCTCAATAGTTGGTACTCTTCTGCACACTTGATCCTTCCCTCTTTGATAAAGGGATCCTTCTAGAAAGAGATACGCGCTTGCCTTTTTCATGAGTCTCCTCTTCTGAGCCTTTGTGAAGTCTTGTGGAAACTCACCCTCCAAAATGTAGCTAATAATGGGAGTCAATGACTCCAATCCCCGGTATCTCGGTTGCTTGACAGCTGCTGCCACCATGATGACCTGCACTTCTTTCTCAACACATGTAACTTCTTGTTGTGCAATTAAATCGGCATCTTCATTTTTTTTCCTAGGAATATGATATAGTTGCACTTCTTCAAACTGATTAAACATCCTACGAATGGCATGAACTTTTGTCCTTAGGCTTTCATTCTTGCATGACCAAATGCCTAAAATTTGCTTCACAATGAGACGTGCATCCCCTTTTACCATGAGACGTTGTATACCTTGGCCAATGCATATCTTTAAACCATGAAGTAGTGTGTCGTATTCTCCTTCATTGTTGCTAGTTGAACCTAGTAGATTGACCTTCTCTTTCATGACCACCTCTCCACTTGGATTGAGCAATACTAGCCCTCCCCCTGCTGTTCCTGTGACTCGTCGAAAAGCTCCATCAAAGAACAAGGTAAAAGCATTAGGAATACTTTTAGGTGGTGGCAATGGTAGGGTATTTACTTCAGGCACCTTAATCTCCTTCTCATGTACCCTATAAGTAAGGATCCCTGCCAATTGTACACGCACACTATCTTCTACCTTGAAAGAGTATTGGAACTCTTGCAATTCCATAATCCACTTTGACATCCTAGTGCTAAGATTCATTTGAGATGACACCCAAGGAAACAAATTTTCTGCAGTAAGAATTACAAAAGGTTTTGGTAGCAAGTAGGATCTAAACTTTCTCACCGCAAACATGAGAGAAAGCATCATGAGTTCTGCCTCCGTGTAGCCTCTCTCCAAAGCATTCATGACCCTACTAGCAAAGTAGGTGGGTCGCATCCTGGTACTGTGGGGATCTTGTTGTACCAAAACCACACCAATTGTTTCTTTCCCAACACTAGAGCTAACAAAGAATGTGTACTCCCAACAAGGAGGCATGAGTGTTGGTAGCTCTGACAAAATGAATTTAATGTTACAAAAGTACTCTTCAAGCTCATCAGACCATGCAAATTCTACTTGTTGTGTCAACTTTTGCAAAGGATGAAACAACTCCGAAGCTAAGTGAATAAAGCGTGACATATACTTCACCTTTTGAATGAATGAGATGACCTCTTTGAGATTCTTGGGTGATGGGAGCTCAATAAGAGCTTTTCCCTTTGAAGGATCCACCTCAATGCCTTTATAGGAAACCTTGTGACCAAGCAAGATCACTTTATCCTCACCTATGTGACATTTGTCGGGGTTGAGTTGACCTCCCATGTCATAGAGCTTCTTTAAACCTTCTTCTACCCTTTGTAGATGCAATGATTTTGAGCTATAAATGCAGAAATCATCAATGAACACCCTAATTGACTTTCCAAAGAATGCTTGAAACACCATGTTCATGAAACGTTGGAATGTTGCAAGAGCATTTGTCAGACCAAATGGCATGACTCTAAAAGCATAAAAACCCCAAGGAGTGATGAAGGTTGTTTTCAATTGATCTTCCAATGCGATACCTATTTGAAAGTAACCCGAGTAGCCATCACACACAATGTACTTATCATGACCAGCTACCTCATTTAGTATCTCATCTTGAAATGGGAGGGGAAAGTGATCTCTTTTTGTTGCCTCATTGAGTGGACGGTAATCCACACACACCCTTCACTTGCCATTTTTCTTAGGAGTGACAACAACGGGAGAGACCCACTCCGAATTCTCCACTGGATAAATGAAACCTGCTGCTAGAAGATTTCTTACCTCCTTGAGTAAAGCCTGCTCCTTGATGACTCCTAGCCTTCGTAGCTTCTGAGCCTTAGGTGTGGCCTCTGGCTTCAACTCAATTTTGTGTTGAAAAGAATCTACTCTATGCACATCGGTGTAGTCTTTAGCAAAAAGCCTAGGAAATTTCCTTAACACACCTTTGAGCTCCTCTCTTTCATCCTTTGTAAGTGTTGTAGATAACATACCTTCTAACATTCTTTCATCTTCCACTTTTTGGTTTTCTTGGGAACCTACCTCTTCCAAACCTGGGCAAGAGGTCTCTTGGTTGTTTGGATTAAATTTTACCCCCATCACTTCGATGGAAGATTCCTCTTCAGTAATGCTGCCGCTACTTTCTCCTTCTGAAGTGCTATCGGTCCAGTCTTCCTTCGTCTCACTTTGAGATGATTCTCCATGGAGCTCCTCTTGGCATTGCTTCTTCATGTCAAAGACAACCTTCTTATGATTGTCATTCCTACAAATTAGCTTTCCACTTTCCCAATCCTACAAAGCTCTCATTTTCATTAGCCATGGTCTCCCTAGGATAAATGGATAACCATTTCCTTTCGTAGGCATAACATAAAAATCCACTGCCTTCTTAATGCCAAAGGCCTCTACAAAAACATTTTTACAAATGCCTACACACCTAGCTTTGCTATTGTTTTCCATCTTGACTTTAATTTCAGGTGTCTCATGGATGTGCATGCCTAGTTTTTGCATGAGTCCCTCTGTCATGATGCAAATTTGTGCACCCCCATCCACTAGACCTTTCCTAACCAATCTTCCTTTGATGTAACAATCTAGCACAGCTGTAATATCCTCATTCATTTCAGCATGTGCAATTTTTACAATAGGCACACTCTCTTTTACCTTTCTCCTAGTGCTAACTGCCTTTGTTAAATCCCTCCTAACTTGTGGACATAATGCAAGAAACTAAGGCCGTGAGATATCAGGACCCTTACCTCTCATGTCTTCCAATAGGTTGTATTGAGCCATACCATGTCCAAGAGGGAAGTCTTGGAGATTGATATGACGTCGAGTCCTCTTAGCTTCCTTGGTCTCCTTTGCCTTCTTTTCTCGTCCATGGTCACTTTGTGATGTGACACCTTCTTTCTCTTTACCTTTTCCTCGGCCACGCTTAATGCCATTTGCTTCCATGTTGACCTCATTTGAGTTTGTCACCTCTACTACATGCACATTTGGGTTTGGCAAAGGTGGAACTCCTTCCACTCCTTGTGGAGGTGGTCTTACTCCATTTGGCCTTTGTAGAAGCCGTGGTTGCTGACTAGTTCCTTCTCCTGCATTCATCACTGGGTAATTCAAGTTAGGTCTCCCTAGCTCCCCACGGGGCCAAGGACAATTATACATGCCATCTACAGACTCACCGCAATTCCAACATTGCAAGACTCTCCTAGGTCGTGAATCTCGCTCTTCAGACTTCTTTGCTTGTCCCTTTGGACCTACAGCTTGTGCAAGGTGAATTGACAAGCTGCTTAAAGATTCATTTAACTTCTCAATCACTTCCGCCGTTACCTCAGGAAGCCTAGATATTGATGCTTGTGACTTACGTTTGGCTCTAAGACCTTCTATTGGAACCTCTCCCCTTAGGCACTTGATTTCTCTATATTTCTCAGCAGCCCTAGTTTCAGCTGCATCAAAGGTAGCAGGTGCACCCGCCTCAACTTTTATCTTAAGGCCAGGAAAGAGTCCGGCTATGAACCCCTCCTTCTTTAGGAACTCTGCACCATCACCAGGGTTAGCAACATTTCGTATCCATAGAGCCCAAAGACGTAGAAACTCTTGCTTGTACAAGTAGTAGTCATCTAAGTCTTTTTGCTTATGAGAAAGAATGTCTTGCCATAGCTTTTGAGTATTTTGGGAATCAAAGAAGTATCTCTTGAAATGATTCAAAACTTCCGTGTAATTCCCTTTAACTTCCTCAGGCAAAGAGTCAAACCAAGTGCTATCATCTTTCCTAAGGACCACCTCAAACATCTCTACACGTTCTTGATCAGTTACTATCCTCTTGATACGACAAGACATCTTGAAATTTGCTAAAAATAATTCTGCATCCTCTCCAGGCTCTCCAAAGAAAAGAGGATATCCGGACATTTGGCGTTGGGCCTCCATTGAATTGGTTTCAAAGTGACAACACTTTTTTGTTTTTTCTTTCTTAAAAAATTTACACAATAATGTTTTCTAAATTGCAATCTATTCTACAACAAAATAAAAATATTCACATCAAATGACCTATGATAATCAATAAGAGGCAGGATGACAGGGTTTGGTGATGCGAGAATTTCTCCTACTCTTTGGGCACCAAACATGAACACCATACGTTGTTGAAAATGGATTTTTCTACTAATTGCAATGTTTATTCTAATGTGTGGAGTGAAATGAAAGGGGAAAACCTCTATTCTTGGGCCATTATCCATGGTCTATGCATGACCTAATTCTTAAAACAAAAAAAAAATATAGACGTCCAAACTAAGGTCGTACCTAATGAGAGGCAAAATAAAAGGATCTACTGATGCGTTTATCTCTGCCAATCTAAGAGGACCTTAAATTCTACGAATTACACGTTGAAATTGCAACTTAGTACTAACAATTATGTGTACCTTTTGCCTTGCAATGGGAATGAAGGGATCATACAAATTCTCGTGATTCATGCAAGCTACTTGATTATGCTAAAGGTTGAGCCTTCACAAAAATACACAAGCCGTCCTCAGTGAGGGCACCAATTTGAGGCGGTCCGGGGCGGGCAACAAGAAGAGTGGCCTCTAAGCACCCTTCTAGGCTCCCGTGCTGCTCAATTGGATTGGGGTTGGAAAAAAAACAACAACACACACACACAAACCCGCAACCTAACCCTACACAAATTTGGGGCACCACCTAGTTTTGGATGCGAACTAGGACACGTAGAGAGAGAGAGAGAGAGAGAGAGAGAGAGAGAGAAAGAGAGAGAGAGAGAGAGAGAGAGAGAGATAGTGCTCGGGCTGCTTTGAAATGTATCGAAAATAATCAAGCAAACACAATTATATATGTAAGAAAGAGAGCGAAGGGGGAGGGGGTGCTTGTTGCACTAATACCTTCTTACAAATCTGTCATGACCAATGAAAGTGAGATTAGTATTTGTTCAACATAGCTTGAGTAAATTACACCACAACACATCACAAGAAAAGCCACCCCAATCACTGTCTTAAGGCCAGGGGAGTCCTCTCCACCCTGTCGCCCTCTTACAGTATGTGGGATTTATGGCCAAATTGATGACAACACCCAGAGACAAGCTATCAAGAACTTAAATAAAAACACCAAGACACTTACACATCATTGTTGTCCATTACTTCACGTTGGAAGAGAGACAAGCTATCCAAGCTTAGTCCAAATCCACCCTCCTTGATTCAACAAATGTTGTCTTACACTAGTAGGAGAAATGATAGATTTCCTACTCTCAATTGAATGATCAGTCTCTCTCTTACAATGGCATAGAGTTTCCTTGCTAATCACCCCTATTACAACACATGCACATGCATAAGACAATGAGCTTCCACTCAAGAGCTCCTTCTAGAGAGGTTGAGCTTGGCTTCTCAAGCTATAGCATAGTGCTCTTGCTTATGGCTCTCCCTTTGTGCTAGCTACACCCTCCTTTTATAGCAATTTTGAGGGCTAGGGTTACTCCTCTAACCATGGTTGGGTTAGATTTTCAGCACTTATCTAATTTATTTTGCTTGGAATTTTTATATGGAATAAAGAGTATGCAAAATGGTAAGAAAAAATATGGTAATGGTGAGTCAATGTACATAGCATAAATAACACACCATAGGTAGAAATATTTAAATAAATACCAAAATAATTATGAAAAATCATTTTATTTAGGCCCCATATACAATGAAATATTTACACACAAATGGACCATAATATATTTATATTTTTTATTTTTTTGGCTCAACTAGCCCAGTGACTAGCTAATTAAGGCTTTTTAAGAAGATATGGGAAAAGTCCCTAATTCACACACAGCTATGTACAGTGAAATGGTAGGGATAACCAAAATGTTTGAGTGATTTGATAGGGTGAGGTAGCTTACTATGGCAATTATGGAAAGCCGAAAAACGGCTATCACTGGTATTGTACGTTACTTGTGGAAACTGCCATTGTACGCCTTTGTGGAGCCATACGTGGTTTTATTTGGCAGTCCCAGCCATTTCTGATACTTGGTCTAGAAGATAGCCATTTCTGAGACTTGACTATACAAGATTTTCATAAGCCTTCGTGTGAGGGTCGATAGCGTGAGGTTTTATTGAGCTGGGGGATTCTCAAATGTGGAGATCCTTTCGGTGATACAGGTAGCTGGAGCACCCTTTTCATGACCTCTCCATAGGATATGTACTAGTGGTTCCTATTTGATGCTCGGGTTCTATTGTTGACAGTTTATGCATACATATACAGTCTATATTTTGGGTTCTCACTGCTCTACTTCTGGGGAAACTCTGTCAAAATTTTTCCAAGTTATGATGGCTGGTCTTTTGGTATTTTAAGGTAGTTATGCTATTATGCTGCTGAAATTTTGGCAAAATCAGAGGATAAGTCAGGTGTGCCTTCTTGGGAGCTTCATGGTTGGCTTTAATGGATGATCAAAATGGAGCTCAATTCACTCCTTTTCATTTAACTCAGAGAATCCAGATAAATGTTCATGTGTCCAGGAAGATTTTTTTCTAGCAGCGCATAGTCTTTATGTTCGGGCCAAGAAGATTAAGAGAGATCCTAGAATGTCCTTTGCTTGTTATAATTCAGATGATTAACTATGAAAACTCACTTGATGTGCATGTGTTTGTCCTTATCTAAAGTTGATCTCCATTGAGGTTTCTAGGGATTGAGTTAGTCAAAATTTTTGGGTTCTTGCACGTGTGTTCGAAGGGGTTCTTAAAGCATTAAACTTGGGTAGCCATGGATTTCTCTTATCCGGAGTTTCATGGAAGAAGTGATGAAGATTTGGAAGACTTTTTAGAAAAGATGGAGGTTGCCTGCATTAGCAACCAAATTCATGACCCTGCACAAATGTTATGTCTTCTCCAAATTTGTTTGAAGAGTGATGCACGAGTTTGGTCCAAAGCATTTGAAGAGGAGTTGCGTGGAGCTGATCCACCCGTAAGGTTGAGTTGGGACAATCTAAGGTATGGATTGGAAGTGGAGTTTGTGAAGATAGAAGATCCTGACAAAGTGTGGCAAGAAGTACAGGCTTTAGTGCAAAAGGAAGGTGAGCCAGTAGATGCGTACATACGTAAGTTTTCATTGGCATGGGAGCGGATGTGTAAGGCCTTAGCACCACAGGTACCCCCACCAGACATGATGAAGAAGGACAGGTTCTTGGCTGGTCTTTGGGAGAATATACGTTGGAGAGTGGAGGTAAAGAAGCCTAGGACATATGAAGATGCACTAGAGGTAGCAAAGAACAAAGAGTGGAAGCTAAGAAAAATGAGCCAGTTAGGGGTGGAGTCTCTGCCCATGAGGTCTAAATTTCAGCCTATGGATTCTTCACAAGGTCGCATACCAGGGGTTCATCATGAACCAGTGGTTCTTGTTACTCCTCAGGTTATGCCAACAGTGGTCACTACAACAGTGCAAGATGATGGGTTAAGGCAATACATGAGGCAAGTGGTAGATTTAATGAAGAATCTCAACCTAAACATGCTAGTTCAAGTGGGAAATAATCGAGGTCGAGGGAGGTTTGCAAATCAGCCAAGAGGTGAGGAAAGACCCAGGAATGGTGGTGGACAAAGCAATGGTAGGTTTTGGAGGCAGACGCCCACATGTTATATTGCGGAGAGTTGGGCCACATCAGCCCGCAATGTGATAAGCCACCAAGGATGGGGGGAGACATGTATCCATTGCCAAGACAAGTCCTAACTAGGTCAAATGATTATGGAATCGAAATCAAGGGAGAGAAAGGAACCAATGGATTAACCCATGAGGAAAAGGGAAAGACAAAAGTGATAAGTATAGTCACCTTGGAGAAGTAATCAAAGCTAGAGGATACATTAGTGATGCCTATTGGGAAGAGGACCACAGAGGAAAAGGAAGGAAGAAGTGCCCCAGGTCCTAGTAAGAAGAAGGGAAAGAGCCATGAAGGCGAGGATGTCAAGGCCAAGAGGAAACGGAGGGCTCGTCGCAAGTTTCATGTTTCAGATTTTCCACTAGGGGATGGGCAATTAAGCTATGACTTGAAGGAGGATCTGACAAGCAGAAAGGTAGATGTTACTTTTGGGCAGCTTATAGAGATGGTGCCTAAGCTAAAGCGATAGTGGAAGAGGATGGTTAACCCAATGGAGAAAGAGCCAGAGAGAGGTCCAGTAAAGGTGTTGGCAATGGATGAGCTACCAGACATTTGTCCAATAGTAGATGTGTGGCACAAAAGAAAAAATCTGGGACAAGGTTATGTGGATGGTGGATCCCAAATATGCGTCATAACACACTCATGCGTTGAGAAGATGGGTCTCACAGTGACTGGGGTGTCAGGCTTCCGGATCACATTGACAAACCATAAAAAAGTGAAATGTTTGGGTGTTGTAAAGAGCTTAGAAGTGGAGGCATATGATGCAAAGGCAGTGGTTGATTTTCATGTGATTCTAGCAGGGTTGGGAGCATATCCTATTATATTGGGTATACCATGGTTACGTGTAGTGGGAGTTGTTCAAGATTGGCGGTGTGGTACGATTAGCCTCTATGGAAAGACAGGTGCCAAGAAGCTTTATAATATGGACACAAGGAAATGGTTGGAGGAGCTTTATGAAGATGAAGATGAGTCTAGTGATGAAGACTATTCCACAGTGACTGATGAGGATAGACGTGATAGCACTACCAGCAGTGATGAGGATGCTGATGTTGCATTTCTTTTGATGGACAAAGAAACCTAGGAGTCTGGTGTAGTCGCATTTGCAAATGAGGTTGAAGATGAAAGTGAAGGGCCTTATGAAGTGATTGAAGGGCTGATGCAAACCAAGGTTGAATTGTCAAAGAAGTAGGAATTGATGACACAAATGATCAGTGGAGACCTCTCATCTATGGAGAAGGAGATATATTTGCACATGCTGGCTAGTTTTCCTGATTTGTTCATTACCTCATATGAAGAGATCAGAGGATTCAAAGGAGAAGAGATGCATATAGCGCTGAAAGAAGGTGCTACGCATGTGCGGCAAAGGCTAAGAAGGATGGGTCAAGAGAAAATGGAAGCCTTGAAGGAAGAGGTTGACAAGTTATTGAAGGCAGGGTTCATAGTCCCAGTGGAGACCATGGAATGGGTGAGTCCAGTAGTAGTCAGTCCAAAGAAGGATGGAAAGTGGAGGATTTGTGTAGATTTTAAACCCTTAAATGTAGCCACTAAGAAGAACCCATATCCTCTTCCATTCATCAATCAGATCTTGGATTCAGTGGCAAGTTATGAGAGGTATAGTGTGTGCTATGGTTTTTCAGGCTATTTTCAATGTATTGTGCAAGCCGAGTGAAGTTGTTAGCACAGAGAAAATTCTCGGAAGTAGAGCTAGTGATGGCTAGTGTAATATTTGCTTGTCGACGATTTTGTCATTACTTACTACCAAGACCTTTTGTTTTCTTGACGAGTTATGCCTTTTTGCCACAGTTAATTAATGGCACTAACATGTCAAATGTGGTCAAGAAATGGGTAATTGAGCTGCAAGAGTTTGAGTTCTCTTTTTTAGTGGAAGACAGCACAAGGGCTACCCTAGCCGATTTGTTGACCTACAAGGAGAATCCCCTTCTTGTTAAGGAAGAGGTGGTGAGAAAGGTAGTTGAAGAAGTGCCACAGATCAGCAATGCACATGTTTTGTTCTTTGATGGCTCATACAAAAAGAGCCATGATGCGGCTTCAGGGGGTATATCACTTTATGATCCAGAGGGGAAGCTAGTATGCAAGAGAGGGTTCAAAGTGGATGGTCATAGTAACAATGAGGCTGAATATGCTACTTTGGAAGCCGGATTACACATTTGTTTGAAGCATGGGGTTCGAAGGTTGAGCATAAAAGGTGATGCCTTGTTAGTTGTGAAGCAAGTGCTGGGTGTGTGGAAGAGCAGGAACACCTCATTGAAGAAAATGTGTTTCAAAATTAAAGGCCCGTTAAAAAAGTTTGAAGCATGGAGCATCAGACACATTGAACGTGCTTTAAATGGAGAGGCACATGAAGCAGCTCAAAGCATGATTGGGGAGCTATTTGTGTTGAGGACCACTTTACCTCTTTATCATGGCCGGGAAAGTTTGGCTCAAGAAGAGGAGTTTTTGCTAACAGGAATCATTCCAAAGGAGATTCAGAAGTCTAAGAAATATGGTTTTGTGAGCATACAAGTACAAATTGATTGGTGATGTCTTATACATGAAAGGGGCTGATCTCGTGTTGAGACGTGTACCTTGGCAGGAGGAGATTTATAGAGTGTTGGAAGAGAATCATGAAGGCGCATGTGGCGGCCATTTTTCTCTAAAGATCACCTTGCATAAGATCTTGCAAGAGGGGCATGTATGGCCTAGTTTGCACAAGGATGTTCACCATTGGTGTAGGTCTTGCAATAGGTTTCAAGCATTTGGGAAGAGAGTGTGGAAGCCAGAGCTACGAAAAACCATTATGGCATTTGATGTGTTTGAAAAGTGGGGGATTGATGCGATAGGCCCGTTACCTATCACAAGCAGGGGCAAAAGCTATATTTTGACTGTAGTGGACTATCTCTCTAGATGGGGAGAGGCTATAGCAGTAAAACAGATCACTGCAAAGGATGTGGCATAATTTGTGTATGATGAAATATGTTGCAAGTTTGGGGTGCCATTAGAGTTACTTTCAGATAAGGGGCCGGGCTTTAGAGCTAAACTGCTCGATTTTTTGTATATGCGCAAAGATGAAGATTAGGCATCAGCATACCACTCCTTGTTACCCACAATGTAATGGCTTAAATGAAAGGTTCAATGGTGAGTTGGTACAGATTCTTTCGAAAGTGACAGAGCACCAAGGAAAGAATTGGGATTTGGAATTGCCTAGTGCACTATGGGCTTACCGTACTTCGCTGAAGACAGGTACAGGGTTTACTCCATTTCATTTGGTATATGGAAAGGAAGCACTATTGCTTGTGGAAGTAGAGTTACCTACAGTCAAGATGCTAGAGAAGTTGCTTGGGCCGCCTAGTGATGCATTCAAAGAGAGACTCTTACAGTTACAAGAGGTTCAGATGGATAGGTTGAGTGCATTGGAGCATTATGGGCAGATGCAGGATAAGGCTTTGGCAAAGATAAATGAAAAGGTCAAAAGTAAGGGTATCAAGAAACATGACTTGGTTGTGCGCTACAACAATAAGCTGGACAACACCTTCCAAAAGAAGTTTCAAATTAAGTGGGAAGGCCCTTTCAAGGTAGTGGAGTGTTTTCCAAATGGTACATATCAGTTGGCTAACCTGGATGGGATTCTACATAAGTCAAGGGTAAATGGATTGCGTCTTAAATTATATCATGCCAGGTTAATGATGGTGGAGCAAGATGAGTTGTTTGTGGATCAAGCAGTGTTGGTGAAGGATGAGGAGACTTGTGACGTCGCGAGTCTCATAGCGCTTTTTGCTTCTGTTGATCATGAATGATCTAGCGAGCTAGGGGATGGGAAAATTATGTCAGGAATTTTTTGGAGCAAGGGATTGCGCATATGTATATACACATGCATGGTGCATCAAATAAAGTATTTCCCATTTTCCAGAGCCAGGTGGCTACATGGCGCCCACATGTGTACATGTAGGAAAGCATGTACATAGTGCATCGAGTTTCATCGTTACCAGTACCAGTGTGTTTTTTCTATAATAATGAGGAGTTGGTAGCGCGTAAAACTTCTCGAGGAAGCTATCCACGGGCCAAAGACATGAGGTAAGCAGGTGCGTCAGATGGCATCTAGTGGCGTCAAGAGGCCGAATGGGGTCAATACTTGCACGTGGATGAGTACGGACACAACGTGGATGAGTACGGACACAACATGGATGTTTTCTTGTGATAATTGTGAAAAAAGGTCATCATGAGGACCACTTTTTGGGGCCACTTCACGTGGTGGCAGGATGCATTATTGGAAAAAGTTTGTGTGCCAAGCGTGCGGATGATGCAAAAAGGTGACAACTATGCACTGCGAGGTCAGTTTTTGACCTGTTCAGGGTCCGTTTGAGGTCAACTAAAAGGCCAAGGGTGCCCAACTAAAAAATCTAAGTGTGGGAACTGAAAAAACAGAGATAAGACCAGAAAAAATGTGGAGAGAATAGGAGGAACAGCCGCAACTCTGTTTTTGGTGTTTTTGGAGCCTGTTTTGGCCGTCAATTGCTCATCCGAGGTCGGATTTGAGCACTTTGACATTGTAGACTGAGGTTTTGGGCCGTTCCAAACACGATGGCGCTGTCCATTTTGCCAAATTCCTCAGTGTTTTTTCTGCTGTTTTGGCTGTGTAAGTTTCTCTTATGAGCGAAGCTTCTGCTCCCGTTTGTGATTGTATTTGGCTTATTTTACCCATATTGTGTGAGCTATTTGCCCCATTGGTGTTGGACCAAGCTCAATTGTATCTAAACATCATAAATTCTCCTCTTTTGAGCTGGGTTTTTGAGAGTGTGTGTGTGTGTCTCTGTGTGGAGTGGGCAAGTGGATAGTCTCTCTCCTCTCACTCCATCGGTGTGTTCCCTGTCTCGGCCAGGTGGATTGTGTAAGCCGAGTGGTGCCCCATAGTGTGTGTGTGTGTATCTTCCCAAGAGTGTGTGTCGGGTCATTATAGAGTCTTTGTGTGTGTTTCCATCCCGCTCACAACGTATCAGGAGCAATTTCAGTGGCCAGAAATTGTCGGATACTTAGAATGACTTGTTCAGCTACAAGTATTGCTAAACAACATTACAGATGGATGTTTATACATATAGCAAGGCTCTAAGTTTTTAATGAAAAAGCTTCATTGTTTGTACCTAGTAGTGATCATTGTTTCACCTTCTATTATGGTTCAACCATTTTAGCAAGGCTTGAAATTGATTACCACTGATAGTATATTTAGTTTCTATTTAGAACTACTTACCTTTCTCTTTACTGTGTGCTACACACATCACATTTGCCATAGGTATTGGCCAGGATAATCACAGCGATATACAGGTTCGGATTTGTTTTTTGCTAAATGCATGCACACTAGGCGTTATGGGCCCTAGTGTTTAGGAAAGGCTGATTTGGAACGGCCTGCATATTCCTCAAGTTATTGCTTATGAAGCATTTTGCACTCTATGTGCAGTATCTCCAGGAGATTACTTTTGGGTCTACTAATCACCAATAGAGTTCATGGATCAGTTTGAGTGTTTGTGGATTTTTCAAGTTAACCACGACGGTTATTTCAGCCATTGTTGACTCCTCAACAATGTTACACGATACTGTGATTCCCATTTACCAGTCATGTGGGATGACTGTCTGTAAGCCGTAAGGAAACACACCTCAGTACTGTCAGCTATCCAAGGGGATAGGCAGATTACAAAGTGTAATCTTGGGCTAAAGGATATGAAAAATGCATACATTAGCACCAAGCATATCCAATTAATAATCATTTATTGCTCTATTTGGAGTTTATTGACTATCCGTTAAAGCATGTTTGCGACTAGGTTTAGTCTCTTCATGTATAAGTCAGGTTCTCAACTTTGAAAATTGGTTATGGTTGTTTATTGATGAAATTTGAGAACAAGTAAAGGACTTAAACTTGGCCGATGAGTTACGTCAGCAAGCCACTTTCAAGGAAACTAAAAAAAGTTGCACACTTTAGACTGAAACATGTGTTTTCTGTTATGATCTAATGTGTTACCTAAGTAAATGAATGCTATCCATCTATGATGATTTATGCATTCTTGTATTCTACAAGCTAGGATAAAGGTTTGTTATTGCATGCACACTAGGTGTTATGGGCCCTAGTGTTTAACACTCTTTTGTCTAAGGCGGCATGAGACTACATCTCCAGTTGTTTCAAGGATGAAACCTCTCTTTCGAATGAAAGGAGTAAATCATCAATCATTCCTGTAACTTAAGTTATGAGCATGTTATAAACAAAGGGTTTATATTCTGGAACTTAAGAAAGGACAATAGACATGCTGAGAGCATAAAACTGGCTACGAGCATAAAATATAGGTGGAAACACCATTCATAAGTGCTAAGAGCATACATTTAGGATATGCTAAATAGCATATGCACATTACAACTCTTGATATGATTCTTATGGTACGGTTTTAAGATTATTTGACTAGTCTATAGTCAAGTCTATTGCTTTACAACTTTTGTGAAAACTTATTCTTTTCACTCTAGTTTTTGAGGACGAAAACTCTTCCTTAAGGGGGGAGTAATGTTAGGACAAGGGTCCTATGGGGCAAGGCCCAACCTAGGGGGTCAGGGACCTAGGACAAGGGCCTGGATTGGACCGGTGTGGACTGGGGATTTGCTTAAGGCAAGAGCTAGGAGCTACGCCTATATAAAGGGCGGTAGGGAGGAGGATCCTATGTCTTAGTCTCCTAGTTCTTACACTTGGTCTCAATTTGTGACATAGGAACATGGATCCTGATCTATGTACCTCTGTGTCAGATGATAATGAAACTTGGCACACAACTTTTCCTTCGTCTCCTGATCCCTGCTGTATGGTCTCTATGTGATTTGGATCACTTTAGGTCAAGCGAAAGTCAATTTCTATATCTGTTTTAGGGTTTTTACCTTAAGCTTTTTTTTTGCACTTTTGACCTACTTTTTTGAATATTTTTGACAATGCTTCTTTGGGGACTTTTGTTCTCAATGGTCTCTGCTACAAGCTACAAAATTTTCTATTCCAAATTTTCTCAGGGATATATGGATCGCGATCCATGTTCCATCACTTTTGGATCTGAATTTTTGGTGTGCTGATAGCTTATGATCTTTGTAGCTTTCTCCACAAATAATTTCTGGATTTGGAATTGTTTTGCCAGCCAAAAGTGACTTTAACATTCTCTTGTGACATTTTGATAATGTTTTGTTTTTGGCTTTTTTGACCACTTTTTGCGACTTTTTTCCATATAGTTCTTTTGGGAAAGTTGTTCCAAATGATACTAGCTACCTATTGCTCAGATCTTAGCCAAATTTTTTTGATTAGGTACATGGATTGCGATCCATGTTCCATCACATGTGAACACCAAATTTAGTCTGATGATCACTTGTAGTGTCAGTACTCTATTCCCCCACTTCCCAATCAAAAGTGAGTTTTTCTGTCCGCCTTGCTATTTTTGGCTATCTGGTAAAATTTTGGTGTTTTTATCAACTTTTTTTAATTTTTTGCTATGCTCTCTTTTGGAAAAGTTGTTCCACTAGTTATCGGGGATGTACTTGTCAAGTATCAGTCCCAAATGTCATAAAGTATGTGGATCATGATCCATGTTTCACAACATTTGTTCATGAATCTTGTTTTGCAGGTTCTCTATTCCCTGTAGAAGCCAGATCTCATCCCTTTTTAAATTTGGATCCCAAAAAGTTGAAAAATCCCAAAATTTGTGTCTAAAATACCTATTTTGCTTTTTTTGTCCAAACAATCAATTTTGATGTGTTTTTTGAGTTTCTCTTTCAAGAAAACTTGATGAGAGCAATGTTCCAATGGTGCATAGTGTCACTAGTCAGTTTTCTGCGATAATGGTCTCTGGGGTACATGGATCGCGATCCATGTTCCTCCACAGATTCTTGCCAAACTTTTCAGATTGCTTCTAGAGAGTATGCCAATGCCCTTGATCCACAAATTTTTGAATTTGGATCACTTTTGTGGTCTCTACCATCAAATTTTCAGAATTTCAGAGTTATGGGCATTTTGGCCAAACTATGGTTTTCACCCTTTTTCCCTCAATCTTTTAGCCCAAATTTGACGGTGGTAGTTTCTACTTACCCTACTCCTAAGTACTGAAATGAAACATGAAACAAAAACAAACAAAACGGTAAAAAATAAAGTCGTAACAGAAAATGGTATAACACTCTGAAAGCATAGATCAAATCAGAGAATGAAATGCTTTTGGCTATCTCACTCACAACTCTCTTTACCTCTCGAGAATAGATCTAGCAAGTCCTTGACTTCTAGACTCTACCAAGCACTAAATCCAGTGTCTAGCTGCGTCACTGCTAAACGATCTAATACTCACTAGGTCACTCACCATCTAAGGATCATATCCCTGACAGTGGTGCCAATGTTAGTGGGTCATCCTGACAGACAATTGTAACATATCTATTAGGCACTAACATAATGTCAATACTTAGGGAAGTGACTCGGATGGGGCAAGGAGACCCCTTGAGATCGTTAATCTCAAGAAGTGACCCTTAACAAGAAAACAAAATAGCTCTAGAAGCAAACCAACACTCAATGATTAGGAAAATCTGCCTATGTCCTTTCTCACAGCTCTAGGTCATCATGCCATTTCGGCACTTGTACGGACTCGAAATGCAATGAAACTCTAGGAGGAGGTCTATGACACCTAGGGGCACTGTCCTACCAAGTCTGGTTGCAATTTAACAAGTACCAAAATCACGATCCATCGTGAAAAAGGTCGTGAAAATTGCAATAGAACTATTCAACAAGGTCGCCCTATCGTCTACGAACACTCTCCTATGGTCAAAATGACTAAAAACAGTGATTTAAGCACTAAAATATGAAGATTAGGCTCACAAACGCGTAGTTGCAAACCACAACAAAACAGACAATGCTTAAACACTTAAAAAAATAGCAAAGAGAGAGGAACACAATGCAAGTTTTGATATTGAAAATGGATTACCCAATCGTTAGAAAAGCTGATTACAAGTTGGAGCAGTTTTGTAGCTTGAGCGTACATACAACAGAGCTCTCTCTTCACTAAAGATAAGCCTTTTTTCCACATTTAGGTTATTGACATCTATACCTAGGTCATTCTAAATGGTTAGTGGCCAGTTCACATGAACCTTTACAATTGTCATGATAGAATTACAAGTCAGGGAATCAACCTGCTACTCTTAAATCAAGATTTATATAGAGTATCACTATACTCGCTCCGAAAAATAATAGAATAACAATGTTGTGTCCGGCTATGTGTCCGACCAGATGGACGCTCATTTGGTCAATCCTCAAACAGGAGAGAGGTAGAGGGGGAGAGAGAGAGAGAGAGAGAGAGAGAGAGAGAGAGAGAGAGAGAGAGAGAGAGAGAGAGAAAGGAGGAAAGGGAGAGGAGATGGCACTGCTACATCCTCAATGGTGGGTGAAACTTTTAGCAAGGTATCCCTGAGAATGCAAGGTACCTTGCTCTGTTTCTTTAAAAATTCACCAATTATTACAGTGGATATTACCACGTATATTTTCAGGTTTTGATTTTCTAAAACGTTGAAAAAGGATCCAATGTTGCAAGGGAATCGATGTTTCAATCTCCAAGTGTCCTTTTTTGTACAATATTTTTTCATCTCTATGTTTTCCTACTAATTAGATTGTTTTTTTAATTGTTTCTTTAGGAATTTATCCTCTTTGCACTCTTGAAATTTACCCACCCCCCCCCCCCCTCTACCTCCGCACATCTATAATTCCTATTTATTTTCTAGAGCACATGTTTTTATTTTTTTTGAATTATACTAATTGCAGTTCACATGTGTGTAGGTCAATGGGAATGATCGAGGCCCTCCCAACTGCCCCGAACACATGCAATGGCTCAAGGAAAAGCTCCCTTGCCCTTGCACCAAGTGAAAAAAGGAAATTCCTTGCTTGAGGTTCATGCCTTGGAGCATGTGGAGAGTGAGGGGCTCTATATCCTTTGAAAAAGCGCTTGAGGAGATTGGAGCACCACCTCCCCTTGCTTAAGGATGCTCCCCATTGGTCCGGGTTCGATGGTGGTGCTCTGGCATGAAAATCTAAAAGACAATATTAAGAGATACTGAGCAAAGGGGGTGCTACCATTTAACGAGCCTTGAAAAGCGAGCGAGGGATACAGAGAGAGCGAGACACATGAGTTGAAGATATCTTGTAGCTGAAATCCTAGTAATACTCGACTACGCTTAACTTTATTTTTTTTCTATGTTTGTATACAAACTATGTACGCTCCATTTCCTTTTTTTGCTTATTCCTCAACACCGTGTAGGAATTTTACTGAGCATTTTCAATTCTAGGTTATATTTATCCCCACTCTCTCCTTAAGTTAGTACTTACCATGCTTGCCATATCTTTAAGGAATAAACATCCATGACTTCTTTGTCATTAAACCATAAACAAAAATATTTTTGACATAAGGAGGATTATAATTACAATTTTCTAGAGAGACACACAAATAATACGCTCATACTTTTCATATGTAGATCATGACTAGAGCGAGTGTGTGTAACAAACAAACTAAACAACAAAGAGAAACTGATGAAAAACCAAAGAGATTATAATAGAAAGCATGACTCTAATGTAAAAAAAAACCACAAAGATTTAAGACCAAAGAGACCATACTATGGAAAAGACACCAAAGGAGACGTACTGCTTGAGAAAGACATATTAACAACCACACTCTACATATTAACAACACACTTTACATAAATTGCTTCATCCACAAACACATGGTTACCATTCATAAGAGACAACAATTGTTTTTTCAAAATCGATATTAACACCTTGCATATGTCTTAAAACCAAAGCATAATTAGCGAGCACTACAATAAGATGCTATCAAAGTAAACATCCAGATAAATGTTCTCAAGTTGTACAATTATTTATCCTCCTCACACTCGTCATCAACAAAATCACACTTTCTTCTTTCCCTCCTTGGAGTAGCAACAAAATCATCATCAAATGAGTCATTTGCCGCCATTCTTTGTGCCTTTAGCTCTGCATAAAAAGGAAGCGTACTGAAAAAGTGTTCCCACCAATAACAATCAATGTTATATCCACAATGACACCTATCTTGAAGCTTAACAAAGGCACAAAGAAAAAAGTAACTTTTCATGACATACACATTGATAAACATACATAAAGAAAGAGCATTGAGTGAAAATCAATCTTATTTATACTATAGCTACTAACTACATTATAAAAGGACTAGCTAAATTCAAAAGAAGGCCACAAAGAACATCATCATGTCTATGGCACACAATCCACCATCTCAGAACTAAAAACTAAATAAAGAAAGTACCAAGAGGTTACTTATAAGTCAAATATCCATGCAAGTAAGCATACAAAGTAAGCAACATAGGTGTAAGAGACACCCATGTAAAACTTACTAGTCATCCATCAAAAAAGGATTTCCAAGCGGTTTGAACACAAACTCCTCCACTCCTCTTGTATGTTCTTTTTCCTTTGATGCAATTGGCCTCTTCTCACTTGATAGCTTAATAGTTTCCACCAAATCCTTGATGATTGATGCATCATTTTCAAAAGCAAAGCATGTATATCCCAATATCATGGTTGCATGTGATAGTGGTGCCGTACCACAACCCATGTCAATCACTAAACCCCCTGGAGAACAACAAGTGCGTAGGACACAAGCCATGAAGCTCATACTCTTTTGAACTGCTCCACAAATCAATCTAGAGGATTGTGGATGTTGTGTCTTCTTGCTTTCAGGCATGTAATGAGCCCAAAAATCATCATCGCTTTGCAATAAATTAGCTTTGAAAAGATCTTTACTATCCTCAAAATATAAAGTTGGATAGTAACCCATTCAATGAGCAAATATGAGTATGTTGCACCGTACCTATCATGTATATCACAATAGAAAAGTATTGGCATTAAATCATCAAACCATTACTTTTAGAGCTTGGTATTATCAATTGTTATGCAATTACTCACACTGCGAGTGTTTTCTCCTTGTTTGCAACCTCCATATGGTATTTTGCTTTCCATCACCACTCTTCTTGCCACGACTAGACCTTGACAATATGCATACTTTTCAATCCAAGTGAGGCAAGGACCTACAAGTTTCAACCACAAAATTTTCAAAAAATAAAAGAACAAATAAATCTTTTAAGAAAAATTCAATGTAAGTAGGATTACCATCCAATGGGCTAATCATGACCAACCAACCATCATTAGCAAGACTAGCAGCCCCAATGGAGATACCATAGCGTACATGATCCTCTGTCAACATATACCACAAAGGAACCTCCTCGCCAACATCTATTCCCACCATACTTGTGGGAAAGTCTATCAAAACAAGTCCTCCTGCCCATTTCACTTTTTCCTCTCCATGATGATAATGATTGTCTTTATAAGCATGCAAGCTGAAAAATTCATGCATCTTTCCATATGCCTCATTCTTTCTTCCTTTCTCAAAATCTCTACCCATTTCAATATAATCACCAACACAACATTCAAAACTATATTCAAAACATGTGTCTCTATAAGATTCTATCTTTGATGGCCCATTGTGAATATATGTCACAAATTCCTTTGCAAGAGTTGAATCTTCTGCAAGTTACACACACACATAAATACTCTTTAGGAAAGCAAATGAGCACACAAAGATATCATGCTTTTTATATATAACAACTCACCTAATACATTATCACTTTCTACAAGAATTTCTGCAATCTCTTGAGTATGAATGTCTTTCTCACCATAACCTAATATAGAGAAAACCCATAAAAGGACACACATTCAAAGAGAACCCAAAAGCTTGTAACACTTGTATCAAATGGTTGTATTTAAGGAGAAAAGACTAACCTCTTGATTTGCTAGTGATGTCTTTCTTTGATGCTTTCTTTGTAGCCTCTTTGTGCAAAGTAGCCGTAGAAGCTGTGGATCTCTTACCAACATGAAATTTATACATATCAATCTCCTCCTCCAAATGATTCCCCTAAGTAAAGTCTATCCACCATGGACAATTTTCTATCTCCCATTTACTCAATCCTTGCATGGTAGAAGGAAACATGAATAAAGGAGAGTCACCACTTTACACCATGCCTTGCAAACACTTGGTATTTCACCAAGCAACTTCTTGACAACAAGGTGTTTAGAAAACCTAAAATAGACACACATATTAAAAAACAACATTCAGAGCAATGCAAACCAAAAACAATCAAAGCTAAAAAGAGCATTCAATGTACCTAAAACAATACGTTGTGCCGCTTTTTCAAGTTCCATGGACTTATTCTCCTTTGTCTCATTACCACTTTTTCCTGATTTGAGATCCCCTCTTGCATCTCTACTTCTCAACATTTGAAACATATACTTACGGGCTTCCAACTTCACTCCATCAAAATACTTTCTTAAAGTAGGGTCTAGTGGCATTGTTGGTGGGTCCTCCATGCTTTCAAGTGAAGATTCAAGTAAGGACATGGCCACGCTTTCAACCCTATCCAAAAAGATTTCTCTCACCAACCAAATGTCACAAATTAACATGCAAAAACATGAATTTAGCATTTAGACATACCAATGTCTTCCAATACTTCTAAATGATAAATTGACTTACCCTTTAAAACCAGCTTCTCTTGTAGGTATCAAGTATTGCTCCCTTGTAATTCTTGGAGCTTCTAATAGTTTCAAAATTCTAACTCTTTTTTCAGATTGTAATTCAGAAGTTGCAAGCATTCTAAGTTTCTCCAATGTCACATATGAGTCTTTACCCTCAAATTGCAAATCAAACAATGTCTTTTTTCATTGCTCACCCAGTTTGGGATGTATGCAAAGTAAAACCTGACAGAACTTTAATTATATATACCGAAATTCTCAAAATGAAAAATAATATCAATTACTTGTTTTGTGAAAATAAACATACCTTGCCAATTCTATCCGAAATTCGTTTCTGAATCTTCGACTTCTCCTTTCATAACGTATCCTCCCTTTGTTCTTCTAGCATAGTTCTTTCAATTGTTTCCGTTGCCGATGCAACTTCCTTGTTATATTCAACCTTTACATATCCCATAAATAAAAGTTATAATTGCATACACGAAATCTATCTATACAAAAAAAAGTTTAATTAAGTACCTGAAACACAAGCCTTGCCAAGTAACCTCTCGAAAATGGAAACCATGACTCTTTGCTTCTGCAACCTTTGACTAACTTATTCTCCTCCTCTTTTAAAGACTCAATATACTCTTTTGTATCACTCCCACATATGTTGTTGGTGTTATAAATTAGCACATCTCGAAGCAATGGTTTAATCACTGCATGCTCATTTAGCCTATTGCATAAAGAAGGATATGATAACTTATTAATTAAACCTTTGAGAGAACAATGCACAACCAAAATTACCAAAAAAAGTAACTTACACGTTCATGCGTTGCAAAGAAGCAAGAAGGGCTATATCTGGAACCTTCCTTGGATCTATGAGAGTGCATATAACTCTCACATGTCTTGATTTATCATCTTTAAAAAGTTTGGTTATAACTTCCATCCAAGCCTTTGTCGTGTGATTCCCCTCCCACACAAAAAAACATTTTCTTTGACATAAATTTCAGCTCTCCTTTTAAGGACACCTCTTTTTCAAACTCCATATCTGCTTCCAACCACATAGGATCCCAAGAAGCCTTAATGATATCTGTTACCAAGGTTTCTTCCCCATTGCAAAGACAAGTAGAGACAGCAAACGTTCCCTTCTCTGGCATATAGTTCTCTATAGCAAATGCAATTTTAAGTGAACTTAGATCTTTTCAGAGACCTCTTACTTTTGCATGTGGCAGTAACCTACATAGAGGTATGCGAGGACACCTATCAGCTGGCAATACCCTGCAACAACAAATAACATCACCACCTGCAGCTAGCTTGATATTACTTGCTATAAGAGCATTGTTTCCATCTTCATCATCATTCTCTATAACTTCAGAGTTTACATCTTTGTCTTGCACGACATTCGTTGGTTGAGGTAAAGGGTTTGTGTCAACATCAATCTCTTCAGCTTCAACAAAAGCCACTTTCTTCTTTAAACTTCTGTTGGGACTTTGCTCAGCGGGTGTCGACTTTGTTGTCTTCCTCTTTGCAGACTTTCCCATTGCAAACCTGCAAAAGAAAAACCATCAAAAGCTTCCAGTTGAAACCACATTGCTTCATTGCTTCACCAGAGGTTTCAAACTTGCATTTGGAAACGCAAGATGCAACCCCATGGTGAGCACACAATTTGTTGCGAGAAATCTATGCATGAAGAGTAGTTTAAACAAAGAGTGATGATCACTTTAATTAAGGGTTCATTAACAAAGCCTGCACCATCACATTTCACATGTCGATCACATTAACAAAGCCTGAAAAATCACATTTCACATGCCTACCTCGCAACTGTTGAGCTGACAGCACTCAGCTAAATTTGCAAACTGGCTACGAGAATATGATAGGAAATCTGCGAACTGACTGCCGTGACAAAAAATCTGTGAACTGAATTGCCTAACAGAAATCTGCAAACTGCAAGCCAAATCAATTGTTATGTACACCAGAAATAAACCAAAGGCAACCAATGTAAGTTCTTTAAATTTTAGAGAGTGTTTATTACATTGAAACATAGTTTCCAACATAATTTTTACTTGGGTATTTACTATTTCATATGTACATGTGAATCAACCATGTCAGTACTCTTGAATCGGTCAAGTTTGAAAGAGCATGTGCGCGCATGCACAAAGAGAGAGAGAGAGAGAGAGAGAGAGAGAGAGAGAGAGAGAGAGAGAGAGAGAGAGAGAGATTTCCATTCATCCTCATGTATAATGTGTCTAATCAGATTTTAAACATCTCTCTCACAACTACTTGTCAGTTGGTTCATTTCTAAGTTCTCCTCTTTTAAATACAATTGTCTTGTATGGGGGATGTAATACAAGAGAACCTGTCAAACTTGTCACAGCATGAAAATTCTGGCTCGTTTCTTTAATGCACTGTCACTTTCAAAGATGGATTACATGAGAATTTTTACTCTTGAGTACAAGGACAAACATTTTGACTCTCCCACTGTTGTTCAATGTAGAATGTCTACTTTCTTCCCACCTTTATACATCTTCACCAAGCCTTGCTGGAGAGCGTTTCCAAACGCAAGATGTCGAGAGGTGGTGACATGCCTTAGGCAGACCGTGGCTAAGATATGCAAAGGTGAAGCACGATTGGAACAGAGACAGAATCTGTATAAGGAAAGACGAAAAAAAGATGTGTATTCACTTTGGGAACTCAACAATGACGGCAAGGCATGCAGAAACATGCAACATGGCTGAAGTGCTAGAAGATGACGAAGAAGAGGCCCTACTACAGCAAAACCCACATGTGGTACCACTTTTCTCAGTTCATGTGGATAGGATGCTTGAGCAAGTAAGAAAGAAAGGGAAACTTGAATCAAAGGACCTAGAAGAGTTGATCAAAGGAGAGGACCAGATAATAAGCAATGATCAAGATAGCAGGGAGCAAAGAGAAAGAGAAATCAAAGCATGGGTGAAAGATCAAGCAATGAAAGAAGCAAAGCTAACTGTGTGGGTGAAACTAGACCAGCTATAGGAGGTCAACATAGGCACCCCAGAAGAGCAGAAAATGGTGAAAATCAGTCAACAATTGGAAAGAGAGTTTTGGGAACAGCTCATCAAGCTGTTGGAAGAGTATAACTGTGTCAAAGCTAGGTTGCGTTGAGAGCCTTCTGCTTCTTGTAGTCTTGTGGTGGGGCGTCTAGCACTGTAATTCATGAGAGCACATGCTTCTCTAACCTATCTCTCTAGGCAAGAGAACTCAACAATAAAAACTTCTCCAATGGGGCATCTTCCACGGCCACTACAGGTGAGCATTGCAAGGACGTAAAGCATTACAGGTCCTTCTAAAGAATACGGTGCTATTGTGATGAAGCCGTACTTGGTTTCATCTAGCACCATGTCTCCAAATAGTTGTTGCAACACCTTGCCCCTTTTTCTTCTCAATTAAGCATTCTGCATATGTGACGTTCCTAGAAATCTCCCATTACCATTGCCAAAAATTCCACTTGGCTGTAGGTCATCACTCATAATTACTGTATCCGTGTAACCACTTCCCCCTTGCGCGTAGCTAACTTATTAATCCTTCCGGGGAATGTTGATTTCCGTAGCTAACTTATTAATCCTTGGAAACATGACAGACTCAATAGCAACTCTGACCCCTACTTCATCTGTAGCGGGTTCAGGTGGAGCATCTCCAAAAACATCCATCAGATTTGTCAAATGACATGGAGTAGTGTCATCAAGAGGGTCAAAGCTCTGTGTTCAACCTCCCATTCATTATGAGTCTTGCCAGCTGCCATCTGCCGCACGAATTATCACCTTGAAACAATGTCTGGTTCATCCTAAGTGAATGCATACATGGGTACATATACACATGGGTCATTCTGGAATGTTGAGTTCCTAACCTCATCATAGCGAGGCAATGCATTTTCACCAACAAGGCAATGCTTATGAGCTCCCTCATCATAGCGAGGCAATGCATTTTCACCAGCAACTAAATCAAGAGACAATCATCCCAACACCTCCGTAGGTCTTCACCAAGACCTGAGGAATAGCGTTTGGAAACGCAAACTACAAGGGCATGGTGTGGAGTACACTACCCTGGAAACGCAAACTGCAAGGCCCTTCCAATTTCAATCACTTCCACCCTATTTCATTTCTAGAGATCACATGATGGCTTAAAGATAGATTTTAATTAAAAAGAGATTTATGATGGCTGACCTGCGCACTGGCTGAAAACCTGCGCGGAACTGATTGGAACTGCCCAAGCTGAAAATCTGTGTGGAACTGCGAACTGCTTGGAACTGCGAAAATATGCCAACGCTTCTCTCCTCACCTGGCTTCTCCAATTTGCGTTTCCAAACGCAAACTTCAAAGCCTTGGTGAGGACTCAAAACCTCAAAAACTCAAAACCTCCAACCTGAGAGCCTTTAGCTCCACACTCACGTCTCATCAGTGCTCCCATGAAAGCGTTTCCAAACTCAAGCATAAAACCCTTGGTGAGAAAAATAAAGTCCCCTCTCTCACCGAAGCTCTAAGATTTGCTTTTCCAAACGCAACAATGAAACCCTTGGTGAGAAGATAAAAACAAAATAATCGGCCTTGTTAGGACAGCGTTTCCTAATAGTTCTTGGAGACTCCTGTGAACAGTTCTTAGAGAGTGCAAAAACAGAGCAGTTCTTGGAGAGTGACTTTTGCACAATATTATTTAAAAATCAAAAAATTATTTAAAAATTAAAATTGATATTCACAAAAAATGCTTAAAACTTTAATGAGCATAGACCAAAAGGAAATGTTTTAAAATTTAAGTGAACATAAATCAAAAGCTACCTTCCTCGTAAATTGTGACAGAAGCTTTTACTTTCCTCGTGAATTGTGTTCTTTTATCTCTCATGGATCCTAGTCCATCCCTATCAAATAGATGATTGCATGAACTTTTCAAATGCCATCCCATTTATTACTAATGCCAACCTTTTTCTCGACATTTTCTCAAGGCTCAAGAAAATGATTTCTATGGATTTGGCTTTGGATATTAAAAGAGAACCTATCTTGTCTTGAGCTCTGCGTTTTTCTCTGGATGCTTCACTCTTACAATGCCTCACTCAGCTCTTATTACATATGAAGAAAGAGTTCTCTCAATTAGATATGACACAGAGATGTGTGATATTAGTCTCAGTGCTCTAAAGGAGTATTTTCTAACTTGCAGACCAAGACATCATTCTATCTGAAGCAACTTCTATAGATGATGTAGTTGTGTCTCTTTCTATAGTTTCATTAGAGGATGGAAGTCATGGGTATAGGCTTCATGATAACAATGGAGGTGTTTACAAGCTAGAAAAGCGACAAGTACAAAAATTGGTAGAAAAAGAGATTAGCATTCTTTCAAGTCTTCAAAAGCTTCCACTATTTAGCTCTCTTCATGTTGCTCTTTCTTTAGCACAAGCTAGTCAAAAACATGATGAGCTTCCGCTTGAATATGATGGCTACTGTTTGTTTGAACTTCCACCTTGCAAAGATGGTTCTAACATGAAAGGCTTGGATAAAAGGCTTGATGGACATGTTTGCACAACATACAAGACCGGATCTGTTGATGCCTTTAAAGGAATAGTGAGAATAAGTAGGTGTTGTGGACACTTAAAGTGTTATAACATTGATTGTGCTTGTGTAGATATGTTTGGAGCAGTGAATGAGACTCAGTGGAAAGGCAAGCTTCAATCTGCGCCACCTGTTGGACCATTGAACAAAGAAAATGGAGTTTTTATTTGTAAGCACTGTGGTGAATTACCAGAATGTATCAAAACTTGTCAAGCATTCATATACTACTGTATCCCTGGAGATAGAGATGGCACAACAAGATGTGCCATACACATGGGATTTCATAATCATCCAGTGGCAAAGGGGTTATCAAAAAAGATGGAGGAGGTTGTTCACAATAAGGTGTTCACGCGGGCAACCATTGAGCCTTCTAGCACATGCAATCAAATTGAAGTCTCAGTCACAAGGGACTTGATCATGGAGCTTTTGATTCATGATGATGGTGCTTCTCACAAGACTTCTTCAGAGGGTTACTTGCACAAAGTACTAGATCAAATTACTCCTATCTCTCAAAAAGCTCGAATCAGGAGGTCCTTCCAAGTTGCTAGAAAAGATTTTCTTCAAGGGGATAGTGGGTTGGATGCTATTTTGAGACTGAAACAAAGATGCATATATCCATTTATCGAAAGTGTTCTTTTTCTTGATCAACTTGGTGATGATAGCCGGCCACATGTGTTTAAGATGTCATCTAAGAGTCCAGGTTCAGGACTGGATCTTGTTAATCGAATGCAACTAGGTGGCTCATTGGAGGGCCAATGGGTTCATTTTGATCATGTGCATCGGGTGAAGGGGTGGTGCACAATGGGAGCCCATGTATATGATCCACATGTACGTGAGTTGCTCACAATCGCAACTTGTGAGTTTAAGGTGCAAGATCACCATGCTCAGGTTCAATTTTGGAAAATGTTAAACAACCAAATGGTTTTCCACTTCCTCAATTTAGAGGTTTCATGTCAGATGAGGATCAACAAAATTGGATTGCATTGCGCACAGTCTACTTTGGTGGTCCAAATAATAAGGTGGATGAGAAAGAGAGGTCTTGCAAGTTTCACTGGGAGACAAATATGGTGGATCACACTAAGAAGTGCATTAAGCTTGCCTTTCAAGAAGAGCACAAGTATATGTGCAGGCAGTGGAGAAGTGCACCTACTGAGATGGAGAAGGAACGATGTAAGCAAGCTATACAAAACTATTAGACTGACAACCACATTATTGAGGGACAACTACAAAGCTTACAACTATGGCTTACATGGTGGGATGCACGACCATCACATTGGATTGATCAATTTCTTACACAACACAAGGATTTGGGATTTGTACCATCAATTAACCTATCTGAATCTAAACATGCAAGTATTCGTGCTGCACATGGAGCAACAAAGTATGTCTCATTGTATGAGGCTACTGCTATTGACTTATGCTTAGCAGTGCAACAAAGTGCAAAATATAAGTCTTTTATGGATGGAAAATATCATGGTACTGGTCCGGACTTGAAACAACTAGCTGAAAGGCTAATGGAAGGACACACAACTCGAGCGATTGAGAAGAAGGTTATTGATTTGACTGCTTCTACAATGGATGCAGTAGTTCTTGCCTCTTCGGAGTATATGAGACAGCCCATGGAGCAAGTAAGTTTGCGTCAAAAAAGAAAGTTGGATCACTCAACTCCGATTCATGAGATTGACAGTCATAGACCTGAATATAATACCATCACAACCTCAAGAGCTATTCCACAATGTCCAAGCTTCAAAGTACAGCAGGTAAGGAGTCTGAAGTTGCAGAGTCCACTTGGGCCATTAGGAGAGCACCTCCTAAGGCTAAAGTGAGTTGTTTTGGGTTAATGAAGGAGACAGGTTAGAAGTACAACATTGAATCTATCATTTTTGGTCGCTAACCTTTCCTATATGGTCTTAAATGTTTTCTTGTCGATGTAGGTGAGAGGTGTGGGGTTGAGATCAACATAAATGGGGGAACAACATTGCATGGTGTTCCTGCCCCTTGCTTCAAAGGAAGAAGAAGATACCCAGGTGGCATACAAGAGCAGGTCATTTGGTTTTGAAATAGCAATGTGCAACATGCTTGGAATGTGCATGGATCTGCTATTTTTCTACTAGGTCTTGCACCTGGGGTGTAGCCCATCTCAAAGGGAACATTTCTATCTTTAGAAGAGACAAGTTTATTACGAAAGTCGGGCTTTGTTTTGGATGATGGCTCTCAAGAAAGTGCAGTTGTAGAAAGATTTCAATCTCAACCTCCTTTAAGTGCAACACAGCCACAAAAGAGGGATGGTGGAATGGTCAAATGGAGAAGCAAACTCACCAAAGATTTCAAGGATAAGATTGGATTGGCAACTAAAATGCATGCAACTATTCTTAGAGAGAATATAATAGTCCCAAACTAAGTGCACGTTTTCTTCTTGGAGTCAGAGGGATCAAAAGCACGTGGGATTTCATATTCCATCACAATAAGTCAATTTCCACGGTGTACATGTGAGGACTTTGTGAGACGAGATGCAAAGGCAAGTACTTATATTCCATGCAAGCATATATACTTTGTATTTTTAAGGACCCTTGGATTGGATGCAAATGTTCATGCATTTATGCATCAAGCTGCTCTCTCAAATATAGAGTTATTCCAAGCCTTGCAATGAAGACGTGTGCTAGTGGCTGCTTAAGCTAGTTTCACCTTTTAGCTATCAACTTCATCCTGTATAGAATTAGATGTTTTAGGTCTTGTATGGAAAACATATGCTAGCGATTTAAGCATGTTTTTCTTTTTATCTATCATCTATATCCTATTTTGGCAACTTAATTTTGTTGTACTAGCTATCCACAACAACCTACTCCCCCCCCCCCTTCCTCTATTACCTCTTTCTCTATTTCCACTTAACCTAGGCGGTGTGTGGAGATCATGATGTTTAATGACAAACCAAGTTATTTATGTGTACTTTTTTGCAGTCAAAAGCTCTTTGCAATGAGTCAAATCAAACCACATTCTCTCACTTTTAGTTGGCAAACTTTAGGTGTTGAGTCACTAAGCAATTTGAAGAGTATTCTTTTTGGTTGTTTCCTTAATGAGAACTGGAAAAGTTTGCTTTTGTGCATTAGTTATTTTAGAGTGTCATTTTTCATGTTTGAACACACTCTCTCTCTAGTCATGATCTATGTATGAGAAGTGTGAGTGGATTATATGTGTGTCTCTGTAGAAGATTGTAATTATAATATTTTTTATGTTGAAAAGCTTTATGTTTAAGGTTTTAATGACAAACAAGTAATGTATGTTTATGCATTAAACATATGGCAAGCATGTCACGATTGTTGTGCAGGTATATAGGTAGTTTATGGGTTGGCCTTCGGATGACTATGGCCATTTTACTAATGATAAATTTTATGGGACTCTTTGGTTTCTTCTCACTTCAATAACACGCTCTTGGAGCTAATCAATCCTTCAAAAAGTGTGTGGTAAGTACTAAATTAAGGAGAGAGTGGGGATAAATATAACCTAGAACTGAAAATGCTCAGTAAAATTCCTGCATGGTGTTGAGGAATAAGCAAAAAAAGGAAATGGAGCGTACACAGTTTGTATACAAACATGGAAAAAAAATAAAGTTAAGCGTAGTCAAGTATTACTAGGATTTCAGCTACAAGATATCTCCAACTCATTTGTCTCGCTCGCTTTGTATCCCTCGCTCACTTCTCAACGCTCGTTAAATGGTAGCACCCAAGCAAAGGCATGGCACATGGTGATTGTGGTACTAGCTCTAATTTGACCACTCCTCCAGATGCATCACATGGACACTTCAAGGTTGAGAATGATCACATGTTCAAAATGGTAGATGAGTTGTTGGCACATGAAGACAACATGTGTGAAGAGGATTGTAGATCTTGGACTAAGCGGGCATAGCCAACAAAGGGTAGGTTTTTGTTGAGTTCCCTAACACCTATTTATGATGCTACCCAGTACTCGATGTTCCGAGCATCATTGGAGGTCCTCCACTTGCAAGAAAAACTTGGTTGGATAAATGCAAGTGTAGATGCACTTATCGGGTAAGTTCTATTTATGGTTTTTTGAAAATTTCCCTCTCTTATTGGCCTCTCCTTTCATTTGTACTAATTTTTTGTTTTTTTGTAGTTTGGTGAGCAAAATGTTTCTAAAGATCACCACATGCCTTCCAATCATCGACGAACAAGGTGTTATGTAGCCACACTTGGTACGGAGTATGAGTGCATCCATGCATGCATCAACAATTGCATACTATACTACCATGAATATGCCCATGATACCTCATGTATCGTGTGGAGAGAAGCACGCTGTAAGGTTGGTGTGAGTGGGGGCCACCTACCCCACAAGGTATTGACAAATTTTTCACTTATCTCTTAGATTCAGCACTTGCTTAAAAGCAGCTCTACAGTGGAGCTTCTCACATAGCACTCCAATTTCCATTCAAATGATGGGATGATGCATGTCTATACCAATTTACTTGCATGAAGGCACGTTGAGCATTGATACTTGAATCTTGGGTTGTCAAGTGACGTTGTCTGGGTTGTCAAGTGACGTTGTTAATCTATTTCGCACCAAGTCTACATCATGAACCACTTGGCCCACGGTGATCTTCACCTACAATATTCCACCATGGGAGACTACCAAGAAGGGCAATATATTCTATCTTTTCTTGTGTTAGGGAAGTATAAAGTGGAAAATATTGATGTCTACCTCGAGCCCCTCATCAAGGAGTTGAAGGAGTTGTCGAAGGGCATTCCTGTTGTCATTGTTTCACTTTCAAAGGAGAGGAGAGAGGACATTGTGAGGGGTATCCTTATGTGGACCATGCACGACTATCTTGGCCTTGGAGAGATCTCTTGTATGTTATTTTCATTCTTCTCTCTCTCTTTATCATTTGAAGTTTTAAGTGATTCTCTAATGATATGATATGAGTGCGCGGTTATCCACATCGGGTCACAATGCTTATTCTACATGTGGGCCATCATTGGTGATGGAGCGGCCAAATGCCTTACACAAGGTAAACTTTCAAACAATCATTGTTTCTTGCCCCAAAGTCATAGCAAATACAAGACGCCAACAAATGGGAAGACATCTATAAAGCTTACAATGGTAGATTGGGCAATCATGAGAAGAGCACTACAATAGTGATCCACCCCGGTCTGCTCCACCAAAAGGTATATCAAGGTACTCCATATTTTTAAGGCTTCCATATTGGAAGGACTTAAAAAGATAAATCTCTTGGATCCCGATTCCCATGCACATATTCAAGAATTTTGCTCACACCATATGGGACCACATTGGGGACTAGCGAGGATTTGAGGGCGTTGAAATGTCTCCCCGCCTCCGACACTTCACATCAAGTCTCATATGGGAAGATTTTGTTTCCTAAAGCCCCATGTAATCTAACCAAAGATGAGCTAGATTGAGTGAAGTGTTCCATTGCATCTTTTCGCACACCCACGAGGTACATGAGGTCACTAAAGGGAGCTGTCAAAAAATACAAAGAAAGGTGGAAGCATTCAATTGTATGGGTTGAAGACCCATGATTGGCATAGGATGTTGTAGGTAATTGTTTCTTTCTCTCTTATCCTCTCCCTTGTTTCATTAAGATATTAAATTTTGTGCAAGACTAAAATCATATGATATTTTAACCTTTTGACATTGTAGTTTATTTGGCTGGTGAGTATGTGCATGAATTGGGACAAAAAAATGAGGGAACCTATTTTTAAATGTGGGTAGTTAGTAAGTTACATCATGTCTTTATTCAACCAATCTATTCACTATATACATTGTATCTTCCAATATATTATCTTAGTGTACTTTTGTGTGTTATCTTGTAGGTTTGTGAGATCCAAAGAAATTGAAACAGATGCCATCCCTACTTAGTTGCTTGCCGTGGAAAATCTCTTTGCCATTGAGGATGCATTTCCTCAATTCTTTGTTCTTAGTCAAGTCCACCTTTTGGTTGATGTGGTGTTTCTATATGTAGAATAGTGAATGCACAATGGATTTTCTTTCTAGAGAGTTTTTAAAGACGCAAAGATTATATGGATCTACGGCGAGTTGTCAACAACTTTTGAATCATCAATGCAAAGGTTATGACCAAGTGGGTGGACTTGTGGACAATTAAAAAGGCAAGGCGTTTCCAAGAGAGGAAATCGTGGAAGCATGCTCATGGAGGCATGAGGGAAACCCCAGTACCTTGACACCTTGCATGTTTCCCAAATCTCATTAGTGCCAAGTGGATCCATGAGAAAATGGCCAGAGCAAAGGCACGCATAGAGGATATCACTAATAAAGAATGGAAGTATGCACAAGGTTGCATGTCAAAAGGTGTAGTACTCATACACTTAAACCACTACATCTTGCATACTTCTTTCTTGATTTTATCTTTGTGATTTATTTTATCCTTTTTTCTATTTTAATGTGCCTTTACTATAACTCTTTGTGGTCAAAGGGATGACACTTTTGTACATGCTACTTTGATGAGCGTTGAACCAACATGGACTGTGGAGTCATAGTCAAGTTTGACACAAAAGGTGATGAAGATCGGTACTATCACGGGACTATTAAAATAATACTAAAGGTTTATTTTAGAACCTTTATACCTTGATATTTGAGTACAAATGGTTTTTAAATGTGTCTGGATGACATGAGAATGGGCTCTACCTGATGGAGTCTAGTGTATATCACACATGAGCATGTGAGTGTAAACCTTCATTACCCTTATTTGCTTATATAACATGATAACAATGTCACTCACTTTGAACTTCTCTTCTATAGGTAATCTACATACCATCAATCTATCAACCAAAACTTCTGTTTGTAGTTCTCATAACACCTTGGGGAAGAACCATTTTTGTTTGCACTAATGAAGTGGAGACCGTCTTGACCCTCTCCCACCTATTACATTGGATAAGGGGGAGAGAGAGATTGACAATTCAAGTCTCAGCACTGCCAATCTCAGCGAGGATGATTTCCATGATGACAATGATGAGATGGAACTTTATCTGGCTTCAAAGAAGATGAATTCAACACATCCACAAACGACAATTCAATTTCTCTCTTTATTGATTTAGACGCCATGGATTTAGATATAGATCAAGCTACTTGTAAACATATTTTGGAAGATTATTTGTAAACATTTTGTATATTCTACTCAATGAAAAGTTCTTGTCCCTCAGTCGTCTCTCTCTCTCTCTCTCTCTCTCTCTCTCTCTCTCTCTCTCTCTCTCTCAACTATGTATGAACATTATGCTCACTACAAGTTTGAGAGTCTAAGTACCACAAACTCACTAGGAAATTTTGGAGGTCATTTGGAGGGACTTCTAAGAAAACATATTTTTCACACTCTCTCTCTAGAAAATATGGCGAATAATAGAGGAGGGTCTGTCATGGTAAAAGTTCAAAAAGTGTACTTTAAGTAGATTCTTTACCCTTTTGAACATTCATCCGTAATGATTGAGGGATAAATTTCTTTTCAGTTGCATTGAATGAGCCTCGTCAACATGGAGGGAATGAGGCTAACATGGAGGGACGAAGCCGCAGCCGCCTATTCACTTTTAATTAAACCTGCACCTTTGGCTAATGGCGCACTCCTCAAATGGCACAAATGTTACACAAAAACGAGCCAAATATCACCTTCACATTGATTTGGACAACGAGTACCAACCATTGATTAAGCGGAGTAAAGCAAACACACATATACCTCTCACATCCATAGACATGCTTAGAGCTTAGGGAGCAAAACACATAGATATCTGGACGAGAGGCTCTCTCTATCCTAATAATCCAATGACTAATGCGTCTCCAGCATTTGTCAATCCTACAAGCTTATTGACCTTTGCTGGTGATGGAGAAAACGGCCTTCTGGGTTATTGTAAATCTCTTACAAGGCAAGCTGAAACTTATAAGGGCATTCTCCAAGCTCAACAATGTGAGGTTGTTCGTCTTTCACATTTCAATTCTACAAATCACGTTACCAATTTGCAACACAAAACAGAGGTACAGGAACTGAAAGGAAAGGTATGAAATTGTCAAATGAAGGACACCATCTTGGGTGGTCATATCCGAAAGAAGAAATTGCGCAATCTTGAAACATTGCAGGTTGCATTTGGAGGTCTCAAGAAAAGAATCAGAGCATTAAGATGATGCTTCTTGGTTGACTAAATAGTCTTAGTTAAGTAATATTTTTGTTTTTCTAGTTATGCATTGTTTTCATGTGCCTAAATAGTGTTAGTTAAGTAAATTTTCTGTTATTCACTTATGCATTTTCTTCATGTAGAGATTCAATCTATCCTGACAAGGAAAACATTGACCCCAAAGCCAATATAGGAAAGAGATTGAAAGCCACTTATAAGTAGAATCCTTGCAAGCAGATATAGTACATGACAAGAAGTTTAAGGTCCTGCAGAGAAATGTAGTGAACCGCTTTATTTTAGAGAACTCCGTGCCTGCAAAAGAGATACAAGGCACACTTGATTCACTTAGTGTCAGCAAAAGAGGAGATTCGGCTATACAAAAATCTGTCTCATCCATCTTTGTTAAGAGGGGAATAAAATCCAAACTTTTACCATCAGCCTCAAGTGATGCACAGGGAGAATATCTTGAACAACCGTTTCATATTAAAGCAACTTACAGTGGCCATGGAGCAAACATGGCATATGATGAGTTCAATAATATTTTTATGGACATGCAGATGTTGCAGAAGAGAATGGTGGAGTTTTACAACATCACATTTGAAGAGTCACGAGGGGTATTACATTTTGTGTTGAAACTGGATGAGTGTGAGCTTGTTAAAGACAAGAAGCTAGAGCGTGTTACTATTACTTTAATGAATAGAGCCCTCTCAAAGTGTCCCATTGATGATCCTTTGTATTTTAGTGTTCAATTCGAATCTAATATATGGTGGCTTGGTGCTTTGGAGGTAAGCGAGATTCTCAGCTGAGCTCAAATGTTCATATCTACTTAAGTCTCATTTATTTTGTGTTGCAGGTAAAGAAAGAAGATCATGAGATTCTATATTGGGTGTTCCATCAAACTAATGTTCCGAAGGTGATTGATCGACAGACACTACAAGAGGTTGTGTGCTCTTGTGACGCTGTTAGCGACGGAAATACACTGGGTTTTTATAACCCCCGGCGTCGCTACGAGAGCGTTGCTATAGGCGACGCTATATGCGTCGCTATAAGCGTCGCTATATAGAGACGCTCATAGTGACGGTCATAGCGACGGTTATAGCGACGTTTACACAGAAGTCTATAGCGATGCTCCAGAGCCATAAATAGCGACGGTTATAGCGATGCCTGAGAGAATTTTTTTTTGGTGACAGGGCATTGAATGCCCTGCCACCCATCAACCATATTGTACTTGATTCACTTTTTTAAAAAAGTGCAAGGGTAGATAATAGACCCAAAATAGTCACCCACAAGACGCATTGTTTGCAAAATTGACAAGCGTAAAATTGACAATTGTACACATCATAGGCAAAATGAATCGATTGGGAAATGTAATAATGACAATTGTACAACATCATAGGCATAAAGAATTGATTGGCAAAATGAACTACGGTGAAAAATGTAATAATATACATGGTTCAAAAAGACGTATAAAATCAGTCTCATGATACATAAGCTATGAAAAACCCTAAACTAATGCTATCTAGCTACGGCTAAACTGACGTCGTCTAGTCAGACGTCTCATCGCGTCCAAGCGGCGTATCTGTCGAATTCTGCAAAAAAAGACAATAAGACAGCTTTCAATAAGTATAAACATATAACGACATTTATAAAACAATACAAAAAATAGAAAAGAGTAAACCCTAATACTAACCATGCCGCCGCGAGAACTGAGAATGTCCATCAGGGCGTTTAAGCCCTTCCTGCCTGCATACTCGCGCTCATACGGTGTGGGATCACGTCCTGTCATCGACCACTGTCAAAACATACAAAGATTTCATTATGTTAGAATTAAAAAACTCATGAACCCTAAACTATCGAACATAAAGAGCAATGCGAAAACACTTACAAAATCGTCCTCAAATGATGCCCATCCACCATTCCCCAAGTGGTGCGAGCTCCCTGCCTCTACTCGCGCTCTGGCTGCATCCTTTTGTTGCTTCCACTTGTCGGGATTCTCGCGCGCTGCTTTCTTCGCATTCTTCCAATCTTCTTTGGCCAACCAATCTGGCCTATTCCACCCATGCTTGATTGCTTTTTGCACTTCGGAACGCTTGTGTTTGCAGTATTTGCGCATTCGAATCTTCATCAGGTCTTCATTGAAGCGCTGATCCCGTGTTGAAACGGGAAGCTCATCATGAAGTATGCTGATGACTCTGGCTTTTAAATCACTTGGTACTTCACTCCATTTGTTTAGTATGTAGTGTCTAAACAGCTGAGAGCAAAGACCACGCATGCACGAGATCACCTTCTTGCCGTCATCATCCATGATGATGCCGCCGCTGAAGTCGACGGAGTAAGGCAAGCCCTCTGGCCGGTGACGCGTGAACCTGGGTGTCCCGGCAGGGGTCTCTATCGGTGTGTCGATGGGGGTACGGACGTCAGGTGTCTCCACCGGCGTCTGGGCCCCGAAGCGAGGAGTGTCGAGTGGGGTGGCTCCTGGCGGAGTAGGTAGAGGTGTGTAGCTGCTAGGAACAGTCAGCCGCGCAAAACCTGGCGTAGATGGCGATGATGTGGCTTGTGTGGGGGCGGGCAAAGAAGGGGAGGGTAAAGAGCCTCGTCGAACACGAGGCGGTGTGGAGGCATCGGCGGCGGAATCCCCACAACAACCGCCACCGCCACCACTAGAGCGCAGTGTCTAGACGAGTGTGAAGATCGTCTCGTCGACACCGAAGCTTCGGAGTGCGCCGAATGCTCCGAAAGAGAGGGAGATGCGGATGGAGTAGGAACGCGCGATGATGCGCCAGAGCGATGACGCTCCACGTACCACTGTCTCTGCTGCGGTGACAAAGAAGAAAGAAACTCCTCATCATCCATACCTGCAGCAACTTCTGATTGAGCATCTTCTCTGATCTCCTCCATTGATGCCGTTGTGATTGGCACATGGTAGCCTTCATACGTCCTTGCACTACGAGGGGCTATCTCTATGACGTACCACCAGTTTGATGTAGACTTTGTAGGATGAAATAATACCTGCCAGAGCCACATAACTTACATGAGAGCTTTCAAGCACATAACTTGTAAAAGGGGGATGTTAACTATTTACATACTTACTTGTTCACAATGCTCGGGTAGTACGAAAGTGTCTCTTAGGTCAGTCCATTTCTTAGTAGAATCCACCTCAAGAAAACCAGACTCTCCTCTACGCACAGTAGCGTTGCGACCCTCCATGATTATCTTGAACCATTGCACGTCGAACAAGTCGACAAAAAATCCTCTGTAATCGATCCTCAAAATCTCTTGTAGCGTGCCGAAGTAAGTGAGTTCCGCCACCACAAGATCTACATCAGAGGAACGTCTGACCAAAGCGCCTGCGAACACGTCTATTGGGTTGCAAGATTGCTGCTTGTTGGCCAGCATCAGAGTCCGACGAGTTATAATTGGCAACAAATCGATCTATAATAGATGGATCGAACTCGCCAAATTCGCGAACGTGCTGCAAAGAAACACGTCTTGTCCGTCGCACAACATGCTTGCATTGATTACAAGGACATAAGACCCTCGTTGAGAGATAGGCGTTTCGGTTGGACGGTCCCACAGCCTCGTCACTACTCATAATGAGGATAAAAATCTTATAACCTGGACAACAAATTTAATATTCTATTGGCATTCTTCGTCTTATCTCTCTCTCTCTCTCTCTCTCTCTCTCTCTCTCTCTCTCTCTCTCTCTCTCTCTCTCTCTCTCTCTCTACCTCACATTCTCTAGTCATGTCCAATCCCCGCACACCTCGGTCTAGAGGTGCACGGAGATCAGAACCACCGGGATATAATCTCGTCTTTATCGGTCAATACCTATATTTGTGGGTACAAGAAATCTACAGACCCACGTCTACATGATACTGCATGTAGTGGACAAAACCCCTTTGCCTCTTCTCTAGCTGTAGCACTTCACACCATCTTAACATCTTTTCATAGTAGATCTTTTCACTGTTCGTCTAACTCTAAACCCTAAACCGTAAGTAACTCTTGCGTGAACTTGTTAACCCTCACGGCTCACGGAAACCCCATCACGTACGACGGACGTGTATTATGTATTTGGTAGAGTCAGGTACCGGGCTTGTCGGACCAATAGGAAAAGGGTAAGAGTGATCGCCGATGAGAGGCGCACTCTAACTGGGACATTCAAGGGATTAGTTGGCTAAGCATGGGTGCCCAAGTGTGAATCGGGTGAACTCATATAAAAGCCAACTAAATTTAAAATTCACTCATTCTCTCATTTGTGCAATCGAAGAGTGATCTTGCTCCATCTTCTTCTTCTTCACCTCCTTGTGTGTGTGTGTATGTGAGAGAGAGAGAGAGAGAGAGAGAGAGGGAGGGTGTGTGTGCGATCGAGCATTACGAAGGCACGAAGGCGGCGAAGCTGTTGAGCGCCGCACGACTGCAGCTTCTTCTTCATCGCGGCAAGGAATCCACCACGAAGGCGAGCGTAGAGCGGTGAGTGACACACCCTTTGCTCTCTTGAGCTTGCTAGTTTAGGCTTGTTGTGTGCTTGGAGCCATTTGTGGCTCGCACTTGGTGTATCGGCAAGTCCTTTGCTTCGACAGTGCGGCAAGGAGCGCACATTTTTGGCGCCGCTGCCGGGGAAATGCCCTACACTAAGCTCGGTTAAGCACTTTACGCTTTCTTGTGGTGCAATTTCTATCATAGGAAAGGTAGGGAATGAGTGTGTGTAGTTGTGTGGAGAAGGATTTGTGAAGAAGGAAGGTGTGTGGTTGTGTGGAGAAGGTTTTTTGTTACACTGTACTGTCTTTTTTGTTTTTTGTTAAAGAAGGAGTTACATTTTTTTGCAATGTACTGTTAGAATTAAGGTATTAGCTATGGAATGTTAGTTCTGTAAGGTTCAAAGTTAGATCTGTAAGGTTAGTTTTGTAGATCTGTTAGCTACTGTAGTACTGTGTAAACAGTGTTAGAGTGTGTGTGGCAGTATCTCCATTAGCTGTAAGTAGATAAGTTAGGTGTAGGTTAAGTGTGTGTGTGCGCGCGTGCGCGGCGCGGCCGCGGCGACTTTTTTTTTTTTTAAAAAAAATTTAAAAAAAAATAAAAAATTTTAAAAAAAATTTCAAAAATTTATTTTCGGGTTGGGGATCATTCCCATAGCTCAAACCCAAACCCAGACCTTAGTCCTCAATTTTAAAAAATAGTTTATACACCTTTTTATATTTAAAAACTATTTTTAGGATTTCGAGGACTACAAAAACTATTTTTAGGATTTCGAGGGCTTCACGTAGCCGAATAGAGAGCTGTAAAGCACGGCACGTTCCTTTAGCTAAAACGCTCGTCTTGAGCTTTTACACGCCATATTTTGTGGCTCGGTTACAAAAAATAACCAAAAATAACGAAAAACTTGGGTTATAAACAAAAAAAAAAAAAAAAAAAACTAAGTGAGCGGCCTTCACGGGCACTCACCAGCGCGCTTAGAGTGTGGAAGTCATATGAACCTACGCTTTGGACGAGTGTTAGAGCACGATCATATTGGTAGTGCCTCCATTTACGCGGGCATCCATTATTCCTCCACCCTAGGTTCTGGACCTTCGGTCGGGACTCAAGGTAGCGCGACCCAAGATCCTCATATCGCGTCTAGTGATTCTTCCTCTGACTACGAAGTCATGGAGGGGTATCCTACACCAAACCCTGATAGTTCAAGTCAAGACATGCATGCCATGGGCCCACGGCTCGGGTCCAGCGTGTTTAGCCGCTTAAAAGAGACCCTTAGTAGAGCTACTCGCTCCGAACATGCGGTTAATGAAATAAATGAAGGGAGTGGGGAAGTAAATTCGTCATTCATGCCTAAAATAGAATCTATGCTTCTTGAGAGTGTGCATGTGAATGTTCCATCCACTGCACTTCCTGATCCTTTAGGACTATCTCCCTCTGAGGTTTTACTACCCAATGGTAGGAGTGTTGCCGAAGTGCAAGAGATCGAACGCTATATGCAAGCAACAAGGGAGAGGGAAATTGAGAACCTACGAGGGCTAGAACAAAGTCGATCCCTGAAAGCAAAGGCTCCTATGACAAGAATCATACCAGCCGAGCAACCGAGTACTCCCAAGGTAGCAGTCACGGAGGGGCAAGCAATGGGGAGCAATAATGCTTCCACTTCAAGGGAAACCTCCAGCACGCCAGGCCTAGATGGGATATTCCTAAACTAAAATTGGGAGTATGACCTACAAAAAGAAGCTTTAACTGATCGGTACACAGGACACACCTATCATGTGGGTTGGTTAGATGTTCTACAATCCACATCAGGTGCTACTAGCATAGATGAGCAACAACAGAAAGTCTGTGATGTCCTCCATAGGATTGTCGAGTTAGAAAGACAGAACACAGGGATCAGCATGCCTTCAACAGGCCTAATGAGATTCTTGGATACGAGAAACGCCAACCAACCAACCCTGTCACAAATGGAGACCCCCTCAATGAGCCCCATTGATCCTCCATATGTTGTTTCGCCAGGAGCCTCAGTACAATCTGAGCCCACAAGTGGCAGCTTTACCTTCCCAGATCTAGCTCATCTTTCTCTTAATGACACTACGGCTACCATGCATATCCCAATGGTGAGCATGACAAGAAGTACACCATGGAGTTCATTTGTTAACACTACGCTGATGCCTAGTAGCACAGTGCCCCCAACTATACCTACATGTATGTATCAATCATGTGCACCTGTCGTACCTCAGCCTCATGTAGCTCCTACACCTCCGATTATTCCAAGAGCTTACAATCCACAATGGAATTATCCAAGCTCTTATACAAGTGGAGCCATGCCATTTAATAATAACATGCCATATCAAGCACCCCCTATGCCTAGGGCCACGCCTGTAAACTTTGGACCACCGTCTGGTACACCACCATACGAAGTATGGGACCCAAGAGCCGCGCGTATGCCAAGGCCAAGGCCAACTCCCATCTCACATGTGGTTCCAGGAGCACATACACCCATTATAACTGCTCAAATAGGAGATTTGGCAGCATTTGCTCAAACTATCGGTCGCTCTATTGCGGAAAACATGCGTGGTGCACCTGATAGAGAGCCTAGGAGCAAGGCAGTTCAAGTAGCTAAGCTCACACAGAAATTCAATGGAGACGGAGATGCTAGAAAGCATATGGAAGTCTTTGAATATGTGTGCGATTCCTTGGAAGAGCACAATGAGCTACATAAGTGTAAGGCTTTGAGTTTGACCCTAAGCGGAAAGGATGGAGATTGGTATAGAACCTTAAGAGTAGAAGAAAAAACGATCTACTCTACTCTTAGGAGACTGTTCTTAAAAGAATACATACGAGAGGGAGTACTTTGGGGTGTAGCCTCTCAGCTACAGAAAGCCCAACGAGAAGAAGGTGAATCCGTGAGAGACTTCATTAGTCGCCTAAAGAATTTGAATTCTCGATGCAATCCAAACGATTGATTCAACAACAACCAATTGCTCGATAGATTCATTAGGGGACTACGACATGAAAGTATCTATAATGGCCTAGTCATTAGAGGTATCACTACTTGGGAAGCAGTCACCATGAATGCAATCCAATTGGAGGATAATTTAATGATTGCAGGAGAAAGAGTGTCTGCCGAGCCGAAGTCAAGTAGCTCCCAAGCATCAGGGCATGAGCCAATGAAGATAAAGCCAATCGTGAAAGAGCAAACAATATCTGAGATGACTTTGGAAGATCTCACAAAGGCCATCCAAGAAAGCCTTAGGGGTAATCGTGCTCCACAAAACACTCATATGTATCCAAGAAGGGAGCAACAATGGTGCTCAATTTGCTTGGGCCCACATACTACGAGTGAATGCCCTACTTTCAGAGTAAAGTTTAACGGGACTTGTAACGCGTGTGGTAGGTATGGCCATCAAGCGAAGGATTGCCTAATGCTTAAACGCATCATGGAAAATAGACTGCCTATAGCTTGGGCAGACTCACCTCGAGTTCCTGCATTGATGCCTACCCCACCCATGGAGCAACAGTTGCCATTACAGCACATGGTCCCTAGAACCCAAAATGTGGTCCAAACCACACCGTTGCCACCTCCAGTGCTAGGACCGCAACCCCCTCATCCAAGAGTTACACCTATGAACCAAATAGGTTGCGAGTCATCTAGTACTTATGTAGATTGCGAAGAGGACATAGACTCTAGTATCACCTATGGAGTCGACATGCTTGAGGAGTGTCCCATGTACTATATCGAAGACCATTGGGGACAAATCAAACCGGTATATCAAGCTAGTGCGCTAGCAGCAAGAGGCCAAAACATTAATAGTTTTGCCAGGAGACCACCTCTTCAGTGCTACGAATGTGGTGGACCACATCGAGTAGCTGAGTGCCCCATTAGAATACAAAAGAATGCCGCACTAATGCAAACAAGTCAAGGGAGTGCATTGGCATTGCCAATACTCACTTGTAATCGTTGTGGCATAGATCATTTGATCGCACAGTGTCCTAACAATCCAAACGCACCGAAAATCACACCATTGAACATAATAGAGATCGTTGATGGGACACCACCAACTATAAACATAGCACCAGTGAATGCACTCACACGGTCGATGCTCCAAAAGCAAAATTACATCCTCGAAGAGAGAGATGTTGCGTCCATTGGCCGAGCGAGAAAGAAGAAAACACGAAGAAAGAAATCCCTTAATGCTTCTAGCTCAAAACCTAGTTCAAAGACTAACATAGGGACAGGAGAGGATCCCGTGTATATGAATGACCCTGAGGATGACTCAAATTCGATAGAGACCACGGAGACCAAAACTGTTACTACAAAGGAAAAAGCCAGTGAGGAGGATCACGAGAGGGAATTACGACGAACACCAAAAGAGTATTCAAAGTTAAACTACCCAGTTGCGAACCCCCAAGATAAGCCACGAGAGACAAAAAATGAGGATTGCAAGAGAAAGATTGGAACCTATCCAAACCCAACAGTGGAAATTGAACGAGTCCAGCAACTGAGGGGTTTGGTGGAAGAAACTCAACGAACATTAGAACCTGAACCCAAACATATCCAGATGTCGGACACAGTGTTTCCCACACAAGTTCAACCTCACAAGAACTACAGGCCGTTAGCTATACCCAGTATCATTCGGGAAGAGAGTGAGGGTAGGACATCTGAAAGTGGACACACACCTTTCCTACTAGAGAGAATGTTTGGTGAGGGAATGCCCGACCTCCTTGAGGAAGTGGAGATTCCATCTTCACCATTCTCTTGTCAGGGTCCTACGTCCCACAAGATGCCATTAAATATTGCCAAATTGATGGATTTCATGTCTTCAGAAGTTAGAACCACCATCATGTCCAAACTATATAAAGACCCCGAGCTAGTCTCAGCTCTTTGAGCCTTCCTCAATGGAGAATTACAGGCCGGATTACCACAGTTTGCACATATGAACAAACCTGACTCGGTAATGAATGATGAGGAACATTTAGCACCACCATCTGACCTAGCGGGACATGAATCTGTAATTGAAGTACCCGTTAACAAGTTGGGGCAATACTTTGAAGGTGATGAATCTAATGCTACTCTACCAATCACTACTAAAGGATTAACTGTAAAGGGAGTCCTTGACGGTGGTGCGGGAGTCAGCACGGTGACAAAGAGTTGTTGGGAGTCTATGGGGCGACCTCACCTTGAAGCCACAAGCGTAGTGGTAAAAATGGCTAATGGATCTATTGTTACGCCTATTGGAATGCTTAAGGATCTCAGGATCAAGGTCTTGGGACACAAGGTAAGGCAGACTTTCATTGTTATGGATTTTTCCAAGCATCCTATGTCATTTGAGATGATCTGAGGGCGTCCATTCATGAGGGAAGCAAAAATGGTGCATGACTGGTCCAAAAACCACGTCTACTTACAGTTCCAAGACTCTGTCATTCGAGTTGATCTTTTCAGTGGTCGAATGCATCCTCTAGGAAATAAATTCATCATTGATAATTGATCAGACACAACAATTCACTCAGCTCCATTACAGTATTGTTACACATGTAACGAAGACACGGATATTGGGGAGAACTCTCCTTATATGGATATCCTACCCGGAATGGCTGAGTCAGACAATGTTGATTGGATACACCTAGCGACAACTATAGATACATGGGGAGCTAGAGGAACAACCTGGGTAACACCTGAGGGGGATGATATGCCTGTACCCTTAAATATGCTACAAGCAATGCATATCGCTTCTGACAAGACTCATCCTAGTGTAACGAAGAAAACATACAGGTGGGTCCCTAAAGCTTCTTTAGTGACCATAGCTAGTGCTAAAAAATAGAAGCCTTGTAAGAAACGTACCACTCGCTCCAAGAAAAGTAAAAAAATGTTGCGATGGATCCCTAAACGACTATTGGAAGCCCAAGGCTACTATCAAGGAAATGATCAAATCTGGGTGCCAAAACGTAGATTGTGCTCTTACCTATCACCTGACCCATGTGAGCCCAATCCCGTAGCTCCAAAACGAATCAATGATCGTGGAAAGAAAAAAATCACAGAATGCGACACACCCGCTCCAGAGCTAGTTTGGGTACCAAAGAAAGAACGATTTGTTCCACCTAGCTCAGGAAGGGGGGAGTCCCATGAAGCTTCTAGCTCCTCATGTAATGCATCCCTAGAGGTAAAACCTTCTCTAGAGTCTCCACCTACAATAGTAGACCTCCATGAAGCTACAAAGGAACCCACACCTCCTAGTGTTCAAGAATCACCTGATGAACTACTTCAAGTTCGATCTTGGGAGAGTACCTTACCACCCTTGCAATTCGACGAGGCGCCTACGGTAATAGAAAACTACTGGCAAAAATCCTCACCTATTACCAACTGGAACGATTGGTTTCAAAGGGTGACGAGCTCATTTCAAACGGTATGATCTACCCAAGGAAGGGGGGAGTGTTTGTTGACAGTCATCATTCATTTGTTTCCCTCTCAGCCTTTTTCCCTGACCTCTCAATCACCAATCTTAGGGAATGTACCTATAAAGCTTTATACTCACAAAAAACAAAAAAATAAAGAGCAAGAGCAATTAGCAAACGAGTATGCGCAATAAAAGTCAAAACATTGACTCAGACGTACATATTTACATCCGGTACACTGAAACAGAAACCTATGCCATGAAACACCTTTGATCCTCATCACTTGAATGATGGAGGGTAGGTAAGATTAGTGCGATAGGAGTGTTTCTGTTTTAGAGTTGAGTGATTAGCAAAGTTCTCTTTTCCCACTAATGTGCCTCCTGGAGGTATTCCATTGGTTTCCTAGTGTGTACAGGAGCGTGTTGCTATTGGTAGGATTTGGACCTTCATGGAATCTTTATCTCGACTCACTCTTCAAATCAAGCGCGACCATCGACACAAACAGGTGTTTCTTGTCCATTAGCATTGCCCCTTATCTTTTTTGCATCTATGATTGTCAGCTTTAATTGTGATTGGTAGCCTAATATTCACCGCATTTGCTTAGTATCAAACATTTAATTCAATGTATTTTTTGTCATAATCACTTGTCTAGGTTTAAAAATCAAGCAGTCCGACAAACTAGTTTAACCAAGCTAGGTGTTAGAAATCTTCTCTTAATACCATGGGGAATGCCTTCCTAATAATTAATGGTTACTTAGGTTCTTAATCCGATTTAGGCAGCATTGTGTGAAATGTACTAGGGCTTTCTAATGGGCTTGACCCTATTGACCTTTAGCTTAAGTATTATAAAGGGAGTTTACTAGTGTGATGAGCCTGGGGAGGTGTATCAGTGTTATATGACCTCCCAAAGTTACAAAATTAAAATGCTGAAAATGAACAAACAAAAAATCAAAGTGCCACACTGTAAAATCTTAAGCTGGAAGAGAATTCTCAGCTTGATTTGGTACTTCACTCACATGTATTGCCTATGGTACTAGAGCCCTAGAGGTTCCCAGTATGGGCGCTTTTACTTGAAAAGAAAAAAACCCAAGGCATACAAAATAAGCACACACATCAAATTGAATCACTGTAAAAAGACTTTGGGGGGTCAAAGAAAAAGTAATCAGTCAGGCGATGATTTCATGAGAAATTCCTTTTATGGTAGCTTAACTATAAGGTCTTCTAGATAGAGCCTCTAGTCAGCCCTCGAACATGAATACTTGGCTCTCACGATTAAACAACTTAATTGACCACTGAAAATTAAGAAGCTTACCCATGGTATTAATATTCGATCTCTAGTGCCTTTCGACCGTCAAATTAGCGACCCCAGACTTGTTTAATTTTTACCTTTACATCTGTTTATGCATTTGATTACATTGCAATTTAATGTTCATTGCTGACAAATTGTTTGAAATTCTTTTACCAATCAATGTGTCTACCTAAAACTGCATATGCTTTTTAATCACTTATGAAAATGCAATTACCGTGCCAATGTTGTTTGATTTTGCAGTGACTGAAGAAGGCTAAGGACATTCATCTCAAATGCTCTTCCACCTCGACGAACGAGCTTCAACTCAATAGCTTCCGAGGACGGAATCTACATCACGAAGGGGGGCATGTTAACCCTCACGGCTCACGGACACCCCATCACGTACGACGGACGTGTATTATGTATTTGGTAGAGTCACGTACCGGGCTTGTCGGACCAATAGGAAAAGGGTAAGAGTGATCGCCGATGAGAGGCGCACTCTAACTGGGACATTCAAGGGATTAGTTGGCTAAGCATGGGTGCCCAAGTGTGAATGGGGTGAGCTCATATAAAAGCCAACTAAACCGAAAATTCACTCATTCTCTCATTTGTGCAATCGAAGAGTGCTCTTGCTCCATCTCCATCTCCATCTTCTTCTTCTTCACCTCCTTGTGTGTGTGTGTATGTGTGAGAGAGAGAGAGGGAGAGTGTGTGTGCGATCGAGCATTACGAAGGCACGAAGGCGGCAAAGCGGTTGAGCGCGGCATGATTGCAGCTTCTTCTTCATCGCGGCGAGGAATCCACCACGAAGGCGAGCGTAGAGCGGTGAGTGACACACCCTTTGCTCTCTTGAGCTTGCTAGTTTAGGCTTGTTGTGTGCTTGGAGCCATTTGTGGCTCGCACACGGTGTATCGGCAAGTCCTTTGCTTCGACAGTGCGGCAAGGAGCGCACAGGACTCGATCTAACGTAAATAAGCGTAAATCTAAATAAATGTAAATCTAACTAAAAATAAACCTAAATCTAATTTAACGTAAGTCTACATCTAACCTAGTCTTTAACGTCTTTTGGGATAGTTTCCTACGACGTTAAAACTCTCTTCTTCTTGTGTGTGTGTGTGTGTGGGTAAACCTAAATAAACCTAAGTCTAATCTAATATAACATAAATCTAAATCTAACGTAAATTATGTTATATTAAAAACAAAGAACTAAACTAACAGGGATTATAAGAACCTTAAAACTGATTTAACACATAATTTTTCACATAACTTGGCAAGAGTTGGCATTCTCATCACTAAAGATGTGAGAGTTAACTTCCAGCGGTGACGCTGCCTCATCTCCATCCACATCTGACGACAGAAATTGGCCCTTTGGAACGTTCTTGCTCTTGTTACTAACTTTGAAGTTGTTGTTGAATGACTAGAGGTTGTCTAGATGGTCATTGTCGGGGATGTAGTGACTCTTGCCGCCTTGAAGATCCACCTTCTTCCCTATCTTCTGAAGGCATTTCACAAGTACTTTTGGATCGACGGAGCCCACCATGAGTGAAGGCAGCAATACCCTATATTCCATTGAGGGCTTTCTTCACCCGCTTCATGGAGGCATCGCAGTCTATGGAGACCTAAATCTAATCTAATATAACATAAATCTAAATCTAGCGTAAATAAACGTAAATCTAACTAAAAATAAACCTAAATCTAATCTAATTTAACTTAAATAAACCTAAATCTAATTTAACGTAAGTCTACATCTAACCTAATCTTTAACGTCTTTTAGGATAGTTTCCTACGACGTTATAACTCTCTTCTTCTTGTGTGTGTGCGCGTGTGTGGATGTGTGTGCCAATAAAAAGAGATAAATGGTATGCCAAGTATGATAGATTGGTTATGCCATTTCCCTCTTGAATAATAAGTCTTGAGTTCAACTCCTCGTCGGCTAGATCTTTAGGTCTTTTAACTTTAATTAGTTTCCTACGACGTTAAATTAGTTTCTCTCTCTTTCTCTCTCAATGTGTGTGCGTTTTTTTGTTTATGCATGTTTTCTCTCTCTTTTCCTCTCTCAATGTGTGCGTTTTTTGTTTATGCATGTTCTCTCTCTCTTTTCCTCTCTCAATGTGTGCGTTTTTTGTTTATACATGCTCTCTCTCTCTTTTCCTCTCTCAATGTGTGTGTGCATTCTTTGTTTATGTATGTGTGTGTGCGTTTTTGTTTATGTTTGTACTCTTTCTCTCTCTCTCTCTCTCTCTCTCTCTCTCTCTCTCTCAAAAACACTATGTGTGTGTGTGAGAGAGAGAGAGAGAGGGAGAGAGAAATTAAGAGGGGAAGGGAACATGAGAGTGAGGAGAGGGAAGGAGCATACCTGGCTCTCCTTCCTCTCCTCGTGTGTGTGCGTGTGCGTGTGTGTGTGTGTGTGTGGAGAAGAAAGAGAGAGAGAGAGAGAGAGCGTTACCTGCTCCTTGCTTGAGGGCGCCGAAAAACTCAGATCTAAGATCTGAGTTTTTGGGCGCTCTCTGTTATTTTTTTTAGCCCAGCCGGCGTCGCTATGAGCGTCGCAAATTTACTTGTAAATTTGCGACGCTCATAGCGACGCCGGGAATTTATTTTTTTTAGCGTCACTGTGTGAATGTCGCTAATATGAATAGCCTCTTGTAGTGAGACTAACTAGGGAGAGGTACTACGTCTAGATGGAAGGGGAGACTTTCAAGTTCAGTGGCATCTTGCATGTGACCTCAAAACATTAAAGTGCATGTATAATTGTGGAATGGGTGCAATGGCAAAGTCACCGTGTTTGTTCTACATGGAGTTTGCAAAGGTCATGGACCCAAAGTGGTGGAGAAAAGCTCCAACACGTCACATTGAAGACCCTGCTTTTCAACCGGTTTTGAAAATACCACTTGTGAATGTCCACATCTGTACAATGCATGTCCTTTGTAGAATTGTGGAGAAATTGGTCTACTTATATATCGAGTTTGCTTTGAAAATCAAGAGCTCAGCAGAGCGACAGGTGGCCCTGCAGTGCTTAGAATTGGTACTGTCGGATATGGGGATTCATGGTGGCAATGTGAAAATCCAGCAGGATGAAAAGAGATCAACTGCTGAGAAGGATGTCCCATGCAAACCATCCATCGGTGGGGTGAAGGCACGGAGGTTTTTATCTAAACCCTAAGGAATACGAGATCGAAAGCTAACAAAACATGGAAAAATATATAACACATCTTATGTTAGAAAGTAGAGTATCAGAGCTGGAAAAAGCTACATATTGCAGTCAAAGACTAAGAACCAACTACTCGTAATGCGAAGGCTGAGGTTTGGCGATCGATAGACATTCTATTTTTGATGTGCGATAAAGATGACTGGTCACAAGGTGATATGAACAAGTTCAAGGAGAATCTCAACCCTCTCAAGAAATCATTCAAAACAGCATGGACAGACACCCAGATTACTCACTACATGGTATTATTGTGTATTTGATTCTCTTTTATGTGTAACTATGTGAGTGTAAAACATTCTAAGTAATCTGTTTTCATATCCAACACATCATTTTCAATCATTTACCATATTTTATACAAAAGTATGGGAACCCGGCCATATGGAATACCCAATGGATGGAAAAGTCTCATTACATGGCCAGAAATGCGTATTTCAGGCACACACGACATGGCGGCTCTCGAATCAAAGCTAATAGTTTGAGAGAACTATTTGAATGTTCTATCGTAGAATCATTCATCGAATGTAGGCAAAAGAAATCTTGGCCTCTTCAGCAACATCACAAGCCATCACACATTTACAACAAAATAAAATTAAAAGATCAATGGCATACATCAACTCCGGTGCTCGTGAAGGTCAACGAAGGTGGAGAGAGACAATGGTGTATGTGAACCACAAGTGGAGAAAGATACTCTGAGTGGATGACATTGTACAAAATTTCTATATTTCTGTAATACATGATCTTATACAATTTCTACTTTAAGTGTATCAAGATTTTGAAGGTTCAATTTTGTTTTTTGGCACATCACCCTTGTAACGAATCATGAGATGTTTGCCATACTCTAAAAGTTCATCCGGGTTTTGTCTGCCAAGAGCTAGTGCCATTGCTGTGTAAGTGTAGTAATACGCTGCCCGACCACCTGTATAGCCCGAGCAATAACCAAAACAATCTCTAGCAAAGACTTTGTCCAGAAGAATGACTTTATCTGCACTTTTGGGCAGCACGGGTCCACCAAAGAAGCATGATAGTGTCTTTAATGTGTATGTTGTTGTTGTACCCTCTTGTGACATTCCATTGTGAAAAACTATTATTGGAGACTCGAAAAGCTTTGAAAGGTACTGTGCTAGGGCTGCATCCCTTCCACGATACTCTCGAGTACGCCGTTGAAGGAAGTCATCCTTGTCAGCAATCCAAGACTGCACATATCATGTCTGAGTAAGTGACACACACACACACACACACACACACACACACACAGAGAGAGAGAGAGAGAGAGAGAGAGAGAGAGAGAGAGAGAGAGAGAGAGAGAGAGAGAGAGAGAGTTACCATGAAGCTCTTATCCTGCAAAAAGAGGTTTTCCTGCCACACAGGTTCACAGATGTAGTTGACTCCTGACCGGAATGGTTAAACCAATCCTCTACTTCTTGTGACTTGTTGTTGGTCTTAGGATTTGTCTTATTGCTTGGAAGGTGGCTTCATCCGGTAGTGTCTCCTTGTATTTTTCAGCTTTCTCAAAGCAACTTCAGAGGCATTCCATTGGATTGCTGGATGTTTCCATTGCCTCATCATCTCTACCATCCTCTGAAACAAATCCACTCCTCTCCTCTTGGATTCTGGAAATGATAGCCAGGGAGAAGTCCTCCCTTAAATAAAAGATGCTTTGCACATCATGTAAAAAGATATAGGTCCTTTCTCCTATCCTGAACTCGGGCACAACAGGCAACATCATCTGAGCATGCTTCTCAGTGAAGTTACTGACATCCAAGGGTAGTTTGATTTCTGTTGTTTTCACAGATAGCATCTTACTTCTTTGAACTTCAATTGCCTCAACCTCAAGGTCAACTGTATCTTCAACCTCCTCAACTTCTTGTATGTTTGTTGTCTCCTTGCATTCTTCATTTGGTGCTGCGTCCTGCTCCTCTATCACCTCATCAGGATTTTGCATGAGGAATCCAAACAGGTTGTTTAGTAAATCATAGAGCCAAAGGATTCCGGAATAAGTTTGCACTCTTTTTGGTGCAAAGGGCAAGCTGAATGTCGACAAGCAGGTGGTAATTCCCTATACTTCTTCAGTCCCTATCCTTTTCCACCGAAGTCATTTAAATGAACCATAGTCATACTGGGCAGAACAACCCTCCCTACCTGCACCATAAGTTCAAATTGATCTTTGTAGGGCAACAAGAATTCACTGTGCTGAGCTAAAAGGTCTTCAATATCAAATTTTGGATTAAACATAAAATGAACTAGATCATATTTGTCCCCAGCACCACATGATGCTGCAAAATCAAACAGTCTCTCATCAGTTACAGTTGGGTCTTCCAGAGAAGGCACATCCTCTTTGGATTTATCTTTACTTGCACAAGGACTGCTTGCTAGGAGATGTGCATCATCTAAGAATTCTATATCCCTCTTTGTTGTATTTTTCTTGACAAGTACTGTAGAGGGTGAGAGACCCTTGTAGGGTGAGGGATACTCTTGGCCAACCGACCTCTCTGACTCATCTTCACAAATTGACTCTTCTTGATCAAAGTCCTGACAAAAGTCAACAGTTCTTTTGGCACAAACGCTAAGCAACTGAGCCTGTAAAGGTTGGAATCCTGGCACAAGCTCTGGGTCGATTTTAGTCTCTTCTGCCTACTAGACCTTAATCCTATTCATCAGAAAACAATGTTAAGTCTTTGTTCTGTCTCTCTCTCTCTCTCTCTCTCTCTCTCTCTCTCTCTCTCTCTCTCTCTCTCTCTCTCTCTATAAACCACACCAAAACACACACACACAAACACACAAACTCTCTCTCTCTCTCTCTCTCTCTCCCCCCCCCTCCAAAGCACACCAAAAAACACAGACACACCGACTCTCTCTCTCTCTCTCTCTCTCTCTCTCTCTCTCTCTCTCTCTCTCTCTCTCTCTCTCTCTCTCTCTCTCTCTCTCTCTTTCTCCCTCTCTCTCTCACTCTTTCTCTCTGCCTCTCCACAATACTAAAGGCGTGCGTAGAGACTTCCAAAGAGTACTTGGTTGTCTCTGCGCGCCTTTAGTACAAAGAGAGAGAGAGAGAGAGAGAGAGAGAGAGAGAGAGAGAGAGAGAGAGTATGTGTGTGTGTGTGTTCCCCTGTGTCCGTGTGTGTGTATTTGTGTCTGTCTGTGTGTATATGTGTGTGTGTGTGTGTGTGTGTTCAACAGTATAGGTTTGTTTGTTTCCACACACACACACACACACACACACACATACACACACACACACACACTCTGCTAGCTATTGTTAGAAATAGAGAGAGTGAAAGAGATGACCTTTTTTTGGGGGAGTTTGCAGAAACTCCATGGGAGCCGTCTGCTCCATTGTGCTCTGTGTATCTTTCTCTCTGTCCATCTCTCTCTCTATGTCTCCCTCTGTGTGTGTGTCAGTAATGACGCTCTCTCGCTCTCTCTCTCTTTCTCTTGCTCAATTTTTGAGTTTTCCCTCTCTTTCTATGATTCTCTATCTCTCTCTATCTCTCTCTCTCTCTCTCTCTCTCTCTCTCTCTCTCTCCCTCGAGACACGTATAACGGTAACACCCGACGGCGCCCCACGTGTTGATTAGAATAGAATCTAGATGTGCATGATGCCGCACGTTTGGTCATTTAATGCGGCCAGATACGTTAGTACGTGACACCTAAAAGGATGAGAGAGAAAGAGAGACACCGAGAGAGTCAAAGAGAGTGAGAGAAAGAGAAACTGAGCGTGCGTCTGCATCTCCGACAGAGTGAACGTGAAAAAGAGAGTCAGTTTGGCGTCTCCTAGCAAGGTTTGGCCTTCTCTCTCTCTCTGTCTTTCTAAAAGGTCTCCCTGTGCCTCTATCTCTCTCTCTAGCACCCTCTCTCTCTCTCTCTGTTTCTTTCTCTCTCTCTCTCTTTCTCTGTCATCACAGGAAATTTCAAATCTCTTTCTCTTACACACACACACAGACACACACACAACACACACACACCCACACCCACACCCACACACTCACTCACACACATAACCTCTCTCTCTCTCTCTCTGTACTAAAGGTGCACGGAGACATCCAACTACTCTTTGGATGTCTCTACGCGCGCCTTTAGTACTGTGGAGAGGCAAGGAGAATGAGTGAGAGACAGGGAGAGTATCTATGTGTGTGTGTTTGTGTGTTTTGGTCTGCTTTGGACACAGAGAGAGAGAGAGAGAGAGAGAGAGAGAGAGAGAGTCTATGTGTGTGTGTGCTATAGACAGAGGGAGAAATAGGTGGAGATAGGGGGGAAAGGGGAGACAGAGAGAGAGAGAGAGAGAGAGAGAGAGAGAGAGTCTTCTCTCTCTTTTCTCTTTCCTTTTCACTAATGGCATGTGGAGGTGTATTTTATGGTCAAAAAATTCTTTCACGCGCGCCGTTAGTAATGGGATAAGTTTTGCTGAGAGACAGGGAGAGTTTTGGGGGAGAGAGAGAGAGAGAGAGAGAGAGAGAGAGAGAGAGAGAGAGAGAGAGAGAGAGAGAGAGTTCTATTTGTATATAGTGGAATGGCTAGAATAAAGGCCACTGCAAGAAAGGCGGGCAAGGGACTAGGGTTAGCAGCTAAGGCAAGTTGCAGATCTGCAACGCCAAAGAAGAGACCTGGAAAACCAAGTAAAATTTTGAAAGGTCCAAGGAATAAGAAGTTACAGAGCTGCATGGGACTTTTTAGAGAAATCATGAAGGCACAGAAATGTGTTGATGTGTGCATACCAAAGCTGCCCTTCCAGAGGATGGTGAGGTCCATTTGTGATGAAGCTACTTGGGGCACTAAAAGGTGGAAAGTGGGTGCACTGATGACTCTACAGGAAGAAGCAGAGGACTTCCTACTTGAGTACTTCAGTGACATGACCATTGTAGCAGCCCATGCCCACAGGGTGACTGTAATGGACAAAGACAGTGAGACACTAAAAAGGGTAAGGTGGAGGTATGACAAACTTCTGGTACCCAATGACTGCAAGGACAAGAAAATGAGGGAGATTTTGCTATACCCCCCTGAACTATTGCCACAAGTCACAGTTGTAGATGTCACACATGATGTTAATACAAGGGAAAGGGTAGAGACGGTTTCTCGCCAAATAGAAGACATAAGGGAAGCAAAAATTAAGGAGAAAACGAAAGTAGCAGTGGAGTCCCACAGGCAAAGAAAATGCAATGTGACCTGATCCATAGATGCAAGCAACAAAGATACTCTACTTTCAATGAAGGATGTTTTGCTTGCAGAGTTACCATTTATAGATGGAGTCAGAAACTGGCTCTGGATACAGTGGACATTAATATATTTCTGGATCCAAATGCTCAGATATCAGATACAATTATCTACGTTTGTCTTAAGTAAGTTTTAATATTTTGCTAACTTTGAAAACTCAAATGATAGGTGTACTAAATCAGGTACACTCCCTGCAGTTTGATCAAAAGTCAACTTCCACCGCACACTCACACGGAGGTGTTTCTTCTTGATCCACAAATGTCTGTGATTATTAGACAGAAGAACAATCCATCTGGCACATTCGAGAGTTGGTTTCTACATTGTGCTATGCTTGAAGTAACTTTTATCATCTTTTCTTATGAGAACAACGATCACTGGAGTCTGATATGCCTTGATGTTGAGCAACCAGCAGTGTGGGTGCTCAATTCAATAAAAGGAACCCACCCTGAAAATAGTTTGTAAGTGTTATGTATCAGAAAGTGTTTCTTATGGATATCCATGTAAATTTGAAAGCCTCAAGCTAACATCCTGATACTCCTGTATGCAGTTGTATAAAGAGATTATTGCTAGCTTATGGCAAGATATGTGGAAGGTGCGAACTATACAAGGCCCCAATCAAAGATGTGCCTCTACCAAATCAAACCGATGCAACTTCTTGCGGCTGGAGATGTCTTCTCCGTGCAGAATATGTCTTGCAAAGCTACTTTGCATTAAAACCTTTCATGACTAAGGTAACCATTTGGCAATGCATTCAAACAGTTTTGGTTTTCTTTATACAAGACTTCTCACCATGTGGTCTTTCAATTTTGCAGAGTGCTGTGCAAAACTACACATATAATTATTTGCAAAGATATCGGGCAAGACTAATACAACACCTGCTCACTATGTCAAACCGCAGAGAAGGTGAAGATAGCTGCTTGGTTGACGGCACAATTGATATGACAATATGTGACAAGCCACCACCAGAAGCCCCTGCATCAGATACAATGGAACCACAACGGGCTGAGGCCGGGGTCATACCAGCCAACAATGAAAGAGCCGAGGATGCAGAAAGGCCAAACGAGGCTATGCAAGGTGCTAGTGTACAAGGAGAGGGTCTTATGGAGGAGATAATGAAAGAGACAAGTAGGCCAGTGGAGGAGCCAAAAAAGGCCATGGAGGAAACCCTGGATGAGGAAAGCAGGCCTATGGATGAGGCAATCCGGCCAATGGAGGAGCCCCAAAAGGATATGGATGATGCAAGTCGGCCAACAGAGGGAGAGGAAAACATTGCAGGAAAGCCTAGATGAGGCAGAAAGAGCCATGGGGGAGACCCTTGATGAAGATGAGAACGATGACTACGACGGTGAATCTAAAGCAGAGGATAGCAACAACGACAACAACACTATAGAGACCCAATATGGACCCTTGCTACATGTAAATAGGGTTGTTCCGGCAATGTCTATTCAAGTATGGAAAAATATGTTCAGCTTCTAACTACTTATATGTACTTGTCAAATTTTATAGAGGTTGATTATCTTGGACATCAATAAATTGTTGCTGATGTGCGTGCCTCTGGGTATAGCAGACACCTACGAGTATTTGCGAACATTTCGGATGGGTACTTGTAGAGTTGTGGTTCGTCCAGGACCAAAAAAATTTATTCAGTTTCTTCTTCTGCACTTCAGAGTTGCCGTATGGCCTTCAATGCAAAGGAAAAACTTGTCGCCACTAGTTACAATAGTTTGCGGTGTATGCGGTGCTGATACGTCAGATTTGCCTTCTTGTATGATCAGAGAAAATGCGTTACCGTCGAGGGCCAGTACCACCCTCAAAAACCACACTTACCTCTTTTGTACAAACCGTTCAGCCAAATCGATGTACCCTTTGATGCAAATAATACACTACTGATCGATGATACTCCTGAAAAGGGAGACCTAAATCCACCACGAACAACTATCTCACCACCCTCTTTTGAGGGGCATACCTTTGATTTTTACCTTGAAGACATTTTGATTCCATACTTACAGAAATTGTATCTCAGTCCATTGTTCATGGACGAGTTTATACTTTCTAATGAATTAGGATGACTCTTCTATCATGTCTTTGTCTTGCCTAACATTGAGAGAGAGAGAGAGAGAGAGAGAGAGAGAGAGAGAGAGAGAGAGAGAGAGAGAGAGAGAGAGAGAGAGAGATGTGGAAATGGCTAAAGAAATGTAATTCAAGAACACTTATATTCACAGACCACAATTGAAAAATGAGCTCAAAAGAACTTCATGTATTGAAAGTCATTCGTATACACTTGGGTTCACAAGAATCTCTGTTACATTGACACTATTTCAACCCGACCATCCAACTCGTTGCACAAAATATATTTCTCCCGACACCGCATCAGCTTACGGCCAGCTAGGAAAAAGGAAAAATCTGAAAGGTCCCTGTCCATTGACTCTTCAATTATGTCGTGCCGCAACTGTAGAAGACTGCATAGCTCCCTTATTGTAACCACCAACATTAGGCCATGCTCTTTATCAAACACTTCCACATCCACCTCAAGATTATCTTCCAAACCTGCAGAAACCTGGTCCATAGGAATGTACTTACCTCTGAGAATTCGTGATCGTATATACCAAAAGGAGACTAACAGTGATTGGCTTGCAATCATGTACTTGACAAGAAGAGTGTCAAGCGCGACCTCGCACCGTATGCCAATCTCTTCCTTTACATACCATCCTTTGTCATAGGATGACTGCTGAAATGACTTGCACATGAACATAGTTTTCATAACACGTATATTGTAGTTATGAAACAACTTTATGAACAGTGCAACAGGACAAAATTTTGCAATTCTAACTATTTTGGTGGGAATAGAGCTACATAGAGACCTTTGTATATCCTTTTAGAGCTTACTTCGCATTGACTCCACCATTCTTTCCTTAGGAACTGGCCAGTCCACAGTGTTCCAGTCGGTTGTTAGAGGCACTTTCACCAACATGCCATTCTTATTCCCTGGGCAGAGTTGGTAGAAGTGGTCATAGACAAATATTCCTTCATCAGCCAGGCTTTTGCTGGTTCTCCTTGAATACTGCAGCGAACCAATGTGGGCATGAATGACAAGGAAGAGGCCTATTATGCACTCCACATGCTCCCATTGCTCATAAGAAGAGGGATAAACATCTGCAAAATATATAACAAGAGTTAAACTAAGAGTATCAATAAGTGAAAATGAAAAACCTAATGTAGTTGAGACTCTGAAGAATGGAGCCATTGCTCATAAGAAGAGGGATAAAAGTTGCAAAATATATAACAAAAGTTAAACTAAGAGTATCAATAAGTGAAATGACAAATCAAATGCAGTTGAGATATGAAGAATACTTACAATTGCAACGTGGTTGATGTATATCTGACACATTTCCACCGTTTTCTATCACGTCTGGATGGGTAAATACATGCTCAACAAGAACTTCCTTTACATATATTTTGCCGATTTCAACTTTGAAATCCAACACTCTGGCCTTCCATGCTGAGCGGTAAACATTGATAGAACTAGACCTCTTGGCTCTTCTTGGTTGCATGAGGACCCATGAACCTTTGTTTATCCTTTGTCCAACCCATTGGTTCTTTGCACTTATTGAAGTTGATATTGTAATTGATGATATGCTACTACTTGGCCTTCTACGCAAAGTGCAGGTGTTGCTAGTTGGTGTGAGAGACCATAAACACCTAGAGCTTCTTGGGTGGGAAGACGTGGAAGCCATAGCTATGAGAGAAAGGCTTTAGTGGAGGGAGATTCACTTTGAAATCATCCTAATGGAGGGAAAGTGTTTTACAATTCCAATATCTTGTGCGGGCTTAATGGTCACCCTCCAGTACGTTAATGACCATAAGAGAATATCAGCAGTGGGACCACACATGCACCTAACAACTCGGTAAAAGCAAAGAAGTTACGATGCCACAATCCTAGATTCATGAAAGTTAAAGTATTTTCCTATTTTGTGAGTCTTTCCACATATTTTCCTACGTAACGTAGCCCTCAAGCTCATTGGACGCGCTCTATTTTGTCTCTCTTTCATATGGCCCTCCAAATGACCTCCGAAATTTCCTAATGACTAGGGTGCCCAACTTTTGGTCACATCTGCACTTGGTTCTCTCACATTTTCGGCCATGACTTAGACCTGCCACAGTGTGGGCTCTCCATCGCGACTCTCATCACCAAAATTTTGGAGCATCTAGAGTCACTCATCATCCATACACATACTACATAACGTGTAACTTTGGTCCAATTAGTCATATTTGACCTCCAAAGATGATAATAAAATCTATCTCTCTCTCTCTCTCCAATTTGGTCAAGCATGATAAGTTGTCATTGCAACTACCTTTTGACATTTCCCTTAGTTAATCAATCATGAGACACCAACTCAGCAAATTCAAGAGTTAGTTCTAGCTAACCCAGCCCTTGATCAACTGCCTTGATGGATAGTTCATGATAGCAAAGTGTGGATACACGAGGGATATGAGAATGGAGGTAGAGGGCTCCTTGCAGCTGCTAAACTGAGAAATGTTGGTCTACATGCCTCCCCCCATTTGCAAGAGAATCAAGAGGGTTCTTGAAAAAGAGGGATCCACGTGCACATTGTTGGAGTGGATCTGGATGGTGGGAATATGCCTACTAAGATCAAGGCTCCCTAGCATAACATGTTGTTGGAGTGCACGTCTCTTCGGGGTTGATCGGGAAAGCACCGGGATTCTAGCTGTAGACGGAGATGTAGTCTAAATGCAAACCAAGAGTAACTAGTGTGGTTAGGGCCAATTTAGTGTTAATAAGATGGTATAGAGTCATTTAGAGAGAATTGTAAGAGAATAACACAGATCGGAACAGAGTTAATTGGCTAAAATCCAACTTAGAACATATATTAACACTTGATTAAGTTGCCGAATAGAAGACACTTCCATTAAATAGATATCTAGAACACTTGATACAAATCCGTTGCATACGCCAACGTCAGTATGCCTACTGATTTGAAATCTACCATTCAAATAACCCCAAACCCGAAGGAAGCATTCCTCATCTTGCTAGAAAACTTCACTCTGCTTATCTTTTCTATTCAATATCCCTCTGCTTTGCAAGCTCAAGAGAGCTTCCAAAAACTCTGTTCTTCTTTCACATGTCTGCTCCCCTTCGTTGCATCAAGCTTTGGGGAAAAAGAGAGAGCGAGAGAGAGAGTTTTAAGCCCTTATTCTTGCCTCGAGCAAAAAGGAACTGGCCTTCTACTTCTCCTTCCTTGGATCTTCAACCTCAAGTTCCCCTAAACCAAAACCTCCCTTCTTTGCTTCTTCTTCCTCCAAAAACTACCCTCTGAAAGACTGTCCAAAAGTGCCCAAAAAAATGCCCTTATAGGGCATGTGAGAGCCCCAATCCCTATTTTTGGCTCCCTTGTTTGCATTTTTAGCCCAACCCTCCTTGGCGTGTGATGGCCTTTATTTGTATTTTGGGCCCGTGTCTCTGCCCCGCCCAAACTTCCCACATGCTCTCCCTCTTAACCGGGGCACCGATGGCGCCATCGGTGCTCCCACTTTCTGTCACAAAAAGGGTTTTCCCCCACGGGCGTGTGAACCGATCTCCTAGTAGTCCTTTCACATTATCAGTCAACTCCCTCCAGTATCAACGACAACAATCGATGAAGACAAGATGGCACGCCGCTGTTAGGCAGCACCACCATCTCCCATAGCACTCGGCCGCGAGCAGAACCGACAGTGCCAAGCCCCATGTCCACGAGCTCACAAGCTCCTACACCTCATCACTGCCTATAGTTAGCATCTCACACAACTGATATACACCACAGGTTTTCCGCTCTTGTGTGCCTGTGGATTCATCCCATTGCCGGGTGGTGCTGCTTCATCAACTCGCATCCCCCTGGCCTAACCCCCCCCCCCCCCCCCTTTTTACTTCAAAATATCCCTTTTTTGGCCCTCACTTCCAATGCATGCCATTTCTTGTTCGGAGACTTACTTGACGGGCTGAAAAAATCACTTGTAAGCCACTATCCCCAGCTCTAAACTCTTCCATCTCCACACTATTTTGACTTTGCTGAGCTACTAAACCAACCCAATCAAGACTGGAAAAAATCCTTTGATATTGTCCGACACACGAATGCCGCCAATTTCATTCTGCAATATCTTACCAATCTACTGCCCTATTGACAAGCCGTAACTTCCCATGGCCTTTACTTGCCACATAGAATGCATAAAATTCCTGGCAAAACCCCAAAATCATCAAATGGCTCATCTCCTAAGGCGGCCAACTCGACCCTGGCCCCCGACAAAACTTTGATCGGCCATATCTTGGCGTTTAGGACTCTGATCGATGATCTGAAAAGACCAACATGCTCCATAAATCAAGCACTACACACCCATAGATCGCAACTTTCTCAGAATATCTGGCATTACTTGGCCCATCCGTCTCGGATCTGCAATCCCTTCCAACTTCAAACTCAAATATCTTGCAATCTACAGCTCCATTTGACAAGCCGTCTAGACCTATTCCTTCAACACTTCAAGCTCTACATATCTAGAACAAAAACTAGCACCTCGAACATTCTTCACCCGCCATCTTTTCAGCCCATCTAGAGACTTTTTGTTCTAGAAACCCACAAAAAGTATACATCTCTCTGACCACTTGTTGACATAACACCTATTAACATTACTCATAAGTTGGAGAAACCTCGAATAACTATGCAGATTTGCATCTTTCACCCCATGCCTGCAAAGTGGCACGACATCCACCCCCTCTAAATCTTCACATGCTTTAGTATGTGCCAACCTTTAGAAGTCCTCCAATGTGACATCATCTTCAGAAGACACACCCTCATCATTTAAATCCCTATCTTTAGACACGTAAAATTCTCCACCTTCAATTTGAAGCTCTGTATCCCTTTTCTTATACATTTTGACACGTTTTTATGCAATTGGAACCTTTAGCTATGTACCATCCAATTTGCATAACTTGTAGGTAGCATTAGGAAAAGCATGTTTGACCCCATAAGGGCCAAACCACCGCTTAAGCATTTTGTGCATAACTGTGTACTGACTATCTAAACTGCTATCATAAACAAGAACCCAATCACCTTCTTGAATAGCACTTGGTCACAACCTATGTCGTTTATCAAAAGAATCCTTGTTCTTTAAATGAGAATTTCTCAGTTTTTCCTTTGCAGCTTCCACATACTCATTTCTCCTTTCCAGTGTTTGATTCCTCAAAGCAAGTAGACCTTCTCTGCTCATCTCTGTATCCCAAGGCAAGATACTCCATGTAGCTATTGTCTCCTCAAGAGGCATAACAGGTTTTTGACTATACATCAACTTTGATGGCATGAACCTTGTAGCAGAGTGTAACCCATCACGGTGCTTTACATTTGAGTACATTTGACATGCATTACATGTTTCGACAAAGTGTACCACATCTTTACACATTCCCGTCCACCAATATAGATCTTTAATTTTAGAAAAAGTGGCCCAAAATCCCCTGTGACCTGCCCATAATGACTCGTGGAATTCTTTAAGTACTTGGAGTTGTGTGACCCTATCACAAACCACTTGTTGAGGGGTTCCTCTTTGCTTCTTTGGATGTTTCCATAAAATCCAGTCCTGCAAGAAATATCCATAAGCCTTCTTACAGATTTGTCTAAACTCTTGGTCAGTCCAGTCCTTCTGCTTCTCCAGTGTACTCAAATACTTCCCAATTAGCAACCATTTACCTTCATATTTATCTTATGCAAAAGACTGTAATGCAAAAACCATGGTTTTACATTCTACTTGCAATTTTGAAGATTTAAAGAATTTTAAGACCAGGTCTTCATTTTCTGAAACTATGATCTCTTCATCCTCAAATCTGGCCCTACACAACATGTCTGCTACCGGATTATCCTTACCTGCAATGTGACGAAACTCAGGAGCTAATGACTTTATATATGCAATCCAATGTAGCATAGCTACATCTGGTGTAGAACAACTTGTGATCATCCCAAGTAATGGCAAGCAATCTGTTACCACTATTACAAAAGCACCAATAAAGTACTGCGTGTTGCATCTTAGGGCAATTGCTACAACCCAAAGTTCCCTTTTTGATAGCATATCTTTTCCCCTCCTCATCATCTTGGCCAATAGCCCACCCAATACCTGTGGGACTCGTGTCAACCGTCACAATGTTTAGCTTCCCACCCTGTAATCTATTTTCCTTAATGTAGGAGCCTCTTGTAGCATCTTCTTCAGTTTTTGAATAGCTTTTGTGTGTTGTTCTTTCCAAACAAATCTTTGTCCCTTCTTGCGAAATTGGTATAACACCTCTGCAACATGTGAAAAATGGGGTAACCATATAAGATAGAAAACACATGAACCTAAAAATCTTTGCACTTCTGTAAATGAATTGCAAGTCTCTTTCATCTTTTGAATAGCATCCACTTTGATAGGGCTAGGTCTTCTACCAGATGGTCCACATGAGAGGCCCACAATCAAGACTTCTTTTACCTCAAACATAGAATTTTGGCCTAAGAGTGTACGGTTGACCTCTTCAAGCCTTGATAATATTCTGTCACAATCAAAAAAATGGTTAGCCACAAACTGTCTGCACCCCCTCTTATCCTTGGCTTCATCTTTCTCACCCTCTTCACACCCTTTTATCGGCACATTGTCAATAAAAGGCATGGTAACCTGAGGAATGAAATCCCACAACACTTTATTCACCCCATTCATCATGTGTGCAAACGAATTAGTTGCACCTTGTGGCAAGGTACACATCCTTACTAATCCCAAAGGCGTACGCATGTTTTTTAGATCGCTACTTTCCATAGCCAGTTAAAATTGATCATAGCCTGAATACAAGTCCCCCATATAATAGATAGTTCTACCTGTAAAGACCTCCGCAAATTTTATCAACCACTGGACATGTTCCAATATTTTTGATAGCTACCTTGTTTACTGGCTGCATATCCTATATAAACCTCAATGTACCATTCTTGGGAATCGTAAACCGGATGTTAGAATAAGGAGCACAAGAGGGCTCCAGAATGCCCATCTTGATTTTCTCATTTAGCAATTTAACCTACTTAGGAAAAAGAGCCTTCGGAACAGGAATAGGCCATAAATTCCAAGGCAAGTGCGGAACAGTAAATACCACCATAGGAGCTATAACACTAGGATCAACACAACCAATCTCACATGGTTGGAAAGCAGCAGCCTTTCCATGCTTCTTTAACATTTCTTGAAAACATTCTATCTCTTCTCAATTTAGAAAATCTACATCACCAACCTTCAGTTCTTGTAGAGTTTCTTCAATAAACAAATGCCCATTTTCTTGGATCTCGGAGGATAGGTTGTTGAGATGCTTTCTCCATAACTTTATGACTCTCTTTTGGCGACAGAATGGCCACCACTGGTCTGACCTTCTTTGCCACCATTTTATACTTTGTATTCACTTGTAATCTTCTACATCTAACTCTTCTTTAAATTGCAAAATAAAATCATACATGTAAAGACAATTTACCTTAACCATATTTTATTGAGCTTGACCATTAAATTGTATGACTGCATCCAATTCTCTCATTGTATCTACAAATGCGTATTCTTTAAAAATTCTTGAAATTGCTTCATCTGGATCTAGTATTTCACATCCTTGAAGTATACCTTGGACATTGCAGACATGTTTCCTCTCCGATTTGTACAAATCATTCAATTTTTTATAAGATACCAAACCCTCTGAAGCCAATCCCAAAAACCCTGAAGAAAAAGTCTCTCTGTAGACATCTGTTGTAAGCGAGAACTTCTCCTCCAAAGCACCATCATAGTCCCACTTTACAATGGGACTTGGAAAAAATCCTAAAAATCCCTATTCTCTTTGATCTTTTGTCAACTTTGATAATTAATGATCTCTCAAGGTATCCCTATTCCTAGCATGATCCACACAAACAGTTAGAAATTGAACTGCTTTCTTACCATGACGACTTTTGATTCTAGCATACGTAGATCCATCATCCAAAACCTTGGTCTCCATCCTCACTGCCATAATGTAAGGTTTTCCTAAGATGACTGGATATGTAGCGTGATCCTGTACAAAAAACAATTGTTCATCGCTTACATCCCCTATGGTTATTTTAACATAAGGGTATGCACCATACAAATCCCCTGATTGTGCATTGTCAGCTCGAATACGCCACCCATGTTCCACATCAACATGCCACTTTCTTTTCAAGAACAAGCTCTTTGACATAAGGTTGACTTATGACCCATGATCTACCAATGCAAAAACCGGCTCTTCCGAATCACCTATCTTTACAAAAGTTTCAGTAGTAGCCCTGGCCCAATCATTCCGTGTAAAATGACTACAAGGTACATCTTCTCCATACTGATCCTCAGATCTTCTTCATTAACACTACCCATAATAGCTTCAATTTGTTCATAGATGCTCTGCACCCCCTGTACCATGGTTGGGTCATATTGAGGCCCATACAATATTTGGCACTTTCTCTTCATGATATCAATAATACTGTCATGAAATTTCCGCTTTGCAATACCTAGGATCTCACATGTGGTAAACTCTACCCTACCATTTAGAGTGTGTTCCTTAAGTACCTTCCTCACGTTAGTAGCCTGTTCAATATCAGATCTCAACTTATATGAAGGACCTCGTGCTTTTCCGGCCTTTTTCTCCTTCTCAGCCTCATCCATTGAGATGTCAAGCGGGGTAGGAGGTACACTTGAGCTAGACTCTTTTCCCTTTGGTACCTCTGATATCTTCGTCCTCTTTGAAGTTCCTGCCAGATCCTCTTCCCTCTTTTGCTTCTCTTCTACAAAAGCCTTGTTGTTTTGAGATTTAGCTATGTATGCATATACTGAGAGGGAATCTACAGGGTCTTCTCACCAAGAGTCTTTCTAATACAATTCCCCAATTGACACAACTATTGATACCCAACTTTTCCTTTTTTTGATGTTGTCAGCATACGGCCAAAAGTTCCCATTCCTACTAGATCCTTCAATTGGTTTTTCCTGCCCTTTATTCTCAATCTACACACCATAAGTCAGTGCTTTAGCTACACTCATATGGTGTTCCTACAACATCTCTTTCATGCTTTTCTTCATACCACCTCTTCCATATTTGGTCTTTAGAGGTAACCCTGTTTCTCGCAAGTGTATCAGAACATCCTTCCAAAAAATCACATCTTTATGCTTGGCTTCAACAAACTCCTTGCACTCGTTTTTGACATGGTTAAGACTGTCCCACCACATATAGTTTTGACTCCCCCTTCCTTTTTGTGGATCACTTTGTCTCGACCAAAAATTTGGACCTTTCTCTTTAAGATTTGCAACTTTCAAATTAATGTTCAATTTGTGAATCCCCTTTACAAGCTCATCCACGAATGACTCCTCTAGCTTCGGCAGCTTCTTTTTTATTGGCACAAGAACCTCGTCCTCCTTTCTCCCACATCTACATAAATTCCAACTCACTTATTCAGTCTTTTTTGCCGTTTTACCACCATATTTATTGCTTCAATAACTTCTTTCCAATCTGATTCAGCCCCAATTCCCTTGTAGGATCCTCGAGGAGATCCACTAATCTTTTTTGCAATTTTGGATCTGCAGCCTATACAAACGTTCTACTTTCTACAAATTAAGAGAAGCATGCTAAATTGTAGACAATTGGGCAAATCTCTTTTCAAACTCTCTGAACAATTCAGGAGCAGATAGCCCCTTGTTATGCTACTTTACCCACTTTAGAAAACTCTTCTTTGTAACGTGCTCCTTGTCCTAAAGAAAATATTCATCCTTGAGAGCTTGTTTAAACAATGCCCACGTAGCACCATGTGCAATTCTTAGTTCCTCAATCCATGCACGTAATTCATCCATGATAACGAGTACAAAATTCTCCACAAGAGCATGCTCCTTTGCTTCCTTGTCTTCCATAACCTGTTCATAAACTTTGCAAAATTTTGAAATATCACGACCTTCAAAGTGCCCCAATTTATCTGTCGCAACTTGTCTAGCTTCACAAATTCAAGCTTTCATTTCCCTTTCCAAACTTTGAGTCATCATTTGCTGATGGTGTAGATGTTGTTGATGCATAAGTGCAACCAATTGCTGCATACCATTATTTTGTCATGCTGACATTGCTGCTTTCATCTACCCCGGTCTCGATTTCGCATCGGGTCAACCAAATTGTTGGAGTGCGCATCTCTCTAGGCTTGATTGAGAAAGCGGCATGCTTTTGGATATAGATGGAGATGTTGTCTAGGTGTAAACCAAGGGTAATTAGTGTGGTTAGGGCCAATTTAGTGTTAATAAGATGTATAGAGGCGTTTAGAGAGAATTGTAAGAGAATAACACATATTAAAACAGAGTTAATTGACTAAAATCCAACTTAGAACAACTATTGACACTTGATCAAGCAGCCAAACAGAAGACGCTTCCATTAAATAGATATCTGAAACCCTTGATACAGATCGGTTGCATATACCAGTATCGGTATTCCTATTGATGTGATATCCGATTCAAATAACCCCAAACCTGAAGAAAGCATTCCTCATCTTTCCACGAAAAATTCATCCTGTTTATCCCTTCTCTTTAATGTCCCTCTACTTTGCAAGCTTGAGAGAGCTTCCAAAAACTCCCTTCTTCTTTCACCTGTTTGCTCCCCTTCGTTGCTTTAAGCTCTAGGAAAAAGAGGGAGCCGGCCTTCTACTTCTCCTTCCTCGGTTCTCCAACCCCGAGTTCCCCCAAACCAAAACCTCGCTTCTTCGCTTCTTCTTCCTCCAAAACCTGTCCGAAAATACCCAAAAAATTTCCCTTCTAGGGCATGTGAGAGCCCCTATCCCTATTTTTGGCTCCCATGTTCCTATCTTTAGCCCACCCTTCCTTGGCGTGTGATGGCCTTTTATCTGTATTTTTGGCCCCTAGCTTTTCCCCCCTAAACTTCCCACATGCTCTCTCTCTTAACTGAGGCACCAACGGTGCTATTAGTTCTCCCACTCTCCCTCACAAAAAGGTTTTTCCCCTATGGGCGTGTGAACCGACCGCCAAGCAGGCCTTCCACGTCATCAGTCAACTCCATCCACTTCGATAAACAACAACAAACACAGGCAAGATGGCACGCTATCGGTAGGCAGCACCACCATCTCCCAAAACGCTCAACCACGAGCAGAACCCGTAGTGCCAAACCCCATGTCCACGAGCTCACGAGCGCCTACACCTCATCACTGCCTATTGTGAGCACCTCACGCAACTGATACACACCAAAATTTTTCCGTTCTCGTGTGCATGTGGGTTCATTTCATTGCCATGTGGTGCTACCTCGTCAACTCGCATCCCCCTGGTCTTCAAACCCCCCCTCGCCCCCCCCGTTCTACTCCAATAATCCCTTTTTTGGCCCTCACTTCTAATGCATGCCATTTCTTGTTCAAAGAGTTGCTAGCCGGGCCGATCAAATCACTTGGAAGCGACTGTCTCCGGCTCTAAACTCTTCCATCTCCATGCTATTTTGACTTTTCCAAGCCACTCAACCAACCTGGTCAAGACTCGAAAAAATCCTCTGATACTGTCCGACACACGAATGCCGCCAACTTCATTCTGCAATATCTTGCTGATCCACTATCCTATTGACAAGCTGTAACTTCCCATGGCCTTTACTTGTCGCATGGAATGCATAAAATTCCTAGCAAAGCCCCAAAATCATCAGATGGATCATCTCTCGAGGCAGCCAACCAAACCTGGTCCTCGACAAAACTTTGATCGGCCATATCTTGGCATCCACGACTCTTATTGATGATCTGAAAAGACCGACACGGTCCATAAATCAAGCACTACACACCCATAGATCCTAGATTTCTCAGACTACCTGGCATTACTTGGCCCATCTATCTCGGATCTGCAATCACTTCCAACTTCAAACTCAAATATATTGCAATCTACAGCTCCATTTGACGAGCCGTCTAGACTTATTCCTTCAACACTTCAAGCTCTACATATCTGGACCAAAAACTAGCACCTCAGACATTCTTTACCCGCCATCTTGCCAGCCCATCTGGAGTCTTTTTGGTCTAGAAACCCACATAAAGCATACACCTTTGACCTCTTGCTAACATAACACCTGTTAACATTATTCATAAGTTTGCAAAACCTCGAATAACTGTGCAGATTTGCATCTTTCACCCCGTGCCCATAAAGCGACACGACAACATCCTTTTTGTTTGCGTATAATATGTTGCAAAATCCTAAATCAAGTTTTGCTATAATGGGATGAAGCAGATGCCTCTCTATTATTTTTTGAAATTTTTAATAATGCTCTTTAATCTTTTTCCACATGAAAAAGAGACGGAAATATCCAAATTTAAATGTTTAAGCACTACTCGGGTTGGTAAAAATAGCAAAAATAAACATCGTCCTCGTTTGGCTTCTCATCTCACACAGTGCTTGCTTTACATGGAGGCACATGGATATCTCTAGGATGGAGCTTCCACTTCGTAGTTTCATGTTTATGCACAAAGCCGTTTTCTCATGTTTAAATATCATTTTTGTTGTTCTTATAATTTTTTCTTCACAAGTAAAAAAGAGCAAAATATCCAAATTTGAAATTTTAAGTGCCAAAGTGGGGGTCCGTAATAAGCGCGATAATAAACACGATAATATCGACGGTAATATTTGAAATGAAAAAGAGAAGTCCTCCTGCTCCCTTCTCTCTTCTTTGGCCAGCCCATTTTGGACTCTCTCTCTCTACAAACTGCGGTAAATGGTTGCAGTAAATGTTTGCAAATTTTCATAGTGTAACATTGTTGTAGCTAGTGGATGACAACCGACCCTCAATCTATCCAAGTAGCATCTTCAACCATGCTACCATTGAGGCGGTCTATAATGAGAACACGTCACCTTAAACCAAATAAGATAAGGTTGCCAAGCATGAATTGGAGAGATTCAAGAGAGTTTTGAACACAGTTGCACCCAAATTATTGATTCAATTTATGTGCAAGAGTAAGTACAACTTTGATTGGAAGTTATAAATCACTCACTCCCTTGCAATGCTACAACTAGCTGAAGAAGATTTCATATACACCACAAGTATGGTGTATAGAGAGCTCACTCTCTCTCCCTACAACTAAGATGGTGAATGGTTTTCTCAAAGTAGTGAGCAATAGTGTACAGATCATGCCATTTACAAAGGGAAAATGCTTCTATTTATAGTTTTTTGGAATCCCCGATTAGGATTAAATCTAATCAGTTTTATTAAGAGAAACATGGATTATGATTATTTTTGACTTTCAAATGAGTGTGGGCTCAAGGAGAGAGAATTGTTGAGGTTGAAAGAAGAGAGATTTGAGTGAATAACTTGGGAGTGCCTACTTTAGTGGATAGAAGAGGGTGCATTTTTTACAACAAGGTTAGTGGCTAGTGTTAGTGATCACTAAAAAGTTAGTGGTACAATTTATGAGAATTATATAATAAAAGTGATTAAGGGAGTAGGAGACGGGTTTTTTGTTTTCACAAGGGTGAAGATAAAAATGTGGAGGTGATTTGTATAAAAGAAAAATATATTTTTGAGATTAGGTAATGTACACATTGGTAGCAAAAATATACTTATGTGGTGAAAGAGGATAAAAGAAGGCATACATAGCCTAATAAAACACACACCTAAGTATAAATATGTAAATAAAGTATCAAAATAATTATAAAAAATTCTTATATTTAGGCCCTATATACAATGAAATGTTTCACACAAAGAGGCCATAATATAATTTTTGTTTTTATTTTATTTATTTTTTTGGCTCAACTAGCCCATTGACTAGCTAATTGAGTGTTTGAGTGATTTGATAGGGTGAGGAAGCTCACTATGGCAATTTTAAATACCCAGAAAATGGCTATCACCATATATGTTGCAAGTATAACATCTCCATACTCAAATTGTGTATTGGACAAAGAAACCTTGGGTTACTGCTTGCTGCTCCATGTGACAATAGCATCCCCAAGTGAGAATATAAAACCTGGTGGTAGATCGCCAACCATTTAGACTAGGGTGAAATCATGTTAACGTGACATGCTTTAAGTTGCTCGTACACTAATAATTAGGACAATTTTGACATATGCTAGCTAGTACAATAACACATGTTGGATCTTTAAGATCTATGACACATGATATATCAATAGAAAGATCCTAAAACAAGGAATACAAATGTACAAAATCCGACAAATTTTGATATTATCTATGAAACTTTATCGTGCATCCAACTGTATTTATATGTGCTAATTTGATTATGCTAGCTAGTACGAAAAGATTTTACCCACTACCAACCCAATCTACAATGAATATTTAAGGCAAAAGACACACTAAAAAAGAAAAAAGCTCCGGCCATAAAATCTTCACAAAAAAAAAAGCTCAAACTCTTGTGTGTTTGAGGATTTGGTGTAGCATGGACGCTTATTACAGAGTAACAATGTCTAGTTGCCCTAACAAAAACAATTTCTTTGCCCTTTAATTATTCTTTATTGAGGCCATTTTATGGAAGATTCAGGACTTCCATAGACAAGCTTAAAAACCATTTTGAAGAGAGGAAACCCTAATTGGAACCCTCACATGCTCAGACATAGAGTGGAACAGTACAAGATTGCACTAGCACACCATGGTATATGGGTAAGCTCCTTCCAGCCTCCCAATCATTGGAATTATTTCTAGAAACATTGCATGGTATTTCCCTGTGGAGGGTGATTTCCACAATGCTTCGCCTATGTGCTAGTCCTACCAACATTTAGCACCATTGATCGGACAATGGGGGAGGATCCATAGTCCCCATCTCTCTTCCATTTAGATACCCCAAATGACGTCACATTTCAATATATACACCCCCTCATGAAGGCTCAAACACTCGTATGTGGGTTAATTTGTCTGCCACATGGAACCCCAAACAGAATTCTATCCCATGGGTTACTCAAATCCCAAAAATTTTGAAAAATGTTTTTTTGGTAGTACTTAGAACTGCTATAGATTTGTGCTTTAGAATCAAATGAACTTTATGTAATCCCCAATGAGATTCCACTTTGTTGAATTGAATCCTGAAGAATGCCACCACATTTCAACAACCCAACGATTGTAAATGGAAGACCACAAAATAGAAAAGAACATCTGTGACCATTCTTGTCTTGCCAATTGTAAATTTTTGTTGTGATATCTTGGTGTTTGCAACTTCGATTTGACAAACTGTCACCTCCAACTAGCTTCAAATACTTCATATTTTCTTTGTAATTCTTAGCGAGATTGAGAGAACATACGAGGGCACACTTATCAAGGCGACAAAGATGATGCAGACCTCACCCTTGGCAAAACTTTAGTTGTCCATATTGTGACCATTCGGAATCCAAAATCTTGCCAATCTGAAAATACTAGCATGCTCCATAAAGTGATCCTTTTAGACCTAGAATCGCACATGTATCCTGATCATCACACTTCACTTGCCCAATCTAGTGAGGATATGCAAAACACTCTTTCCTTTGAGCTAAAATATCTTACTTATGACAAGCTGTTTGCACCAACTTGGAAAAAACCTTGAAGACCACCCTTTGATTCATAACCTGTGTACTTTAGATACCTTAAATGATCAATTTGAGTGGCCCCAAATGGAGGCTCCTGGCCTAAAAATCCACAAAAGACATACACCCATGGATACCCCTGGCTGCAATTGATCTTCAAAACTACTTTGTCACCCTGGTATGCACCTATAGATGCCCATGGTCCTACATTCTTCTTCTTCTAGCACTGACTCACTTTAGCTATACCATCATTGCCCAACCCACTTGATGAACATTTATGCTCCACAACAAAACATGTTTATTCAACTGGAAATTGAAAAACTAGAGAACATTAACAAAACGACTGCAACCATAGATACATAGTTTTATTCTTGCTATCTATAGATCTCATCTATATGGGTTGCCCAAACCCTTCAGATACCACTTGATGCACACTTGGTGTCAAATCCCTTTCAGAGTACAATGAGAGACACGATTCATGCTGTGTTTGAGAAGTTTACCGTTTAACCTCACTGGTTGATAGTGATAGCCATTTTTCTATTATCTCGTATATGCCATAGCGAGTCTCCTCTTTCAGATAAAATCACCTCAATAGTATGGTTATCCTCACTTTTTCATTGTACATAGGCATGTGTGCGCTAGGGGACTTTTCACATATCTCCTTGAAAATCCCTAGCTAGCCAGTCACTTGGCTAGATAAACTTAAAAAATAAACAAAATAAAAAATATCTCCATGTATAGAGAGCATAGATATAGTCTTTTTTTAAATTATATTTTGTTATTTATTTAAATATTTATACCTAGGTGTGCGTTATTGGCCTAGGTATGCCATTTACATTGGCTCATTGATTGCATTTTTTTTAATTTAACCATTGTGCATTTCCCTCTATTCACCTATTCATGTAATCCTCCTAAAAATTTGTGTGAACCCACTCTAAGAAAAATCCACAAAGTCTATGCACTACTTTGTTTTTTTTCCATAATGTATACATCTTATATTTGAGAATAATCCACCTCCATATTGCATGCTGAAAGAAGGATTTGGTGGTACAAAAAAATGACCAGTTTTTTTCTTATTGGTACTAATGAAAAAGTGAACACCAATAAAATTTTTGTAGTTTCTTTGAAAACTTGTTGCGGTTTGTTGTTTTATGTTCTTCCTTCCAAGATGTATCCAATTATATACGATATGATAAGTGATTTCTTTTGGGACTTCAATAAATTTCATTGCAAAAATTTGTCAAAGGTACTGTCAAGGACAATTAGTTTTGCACCACCATCCCTTACTTTCAGTTGCATGTATTCAAGCCCTTAAGAATATATTAGGTCATGCTCTCATGCAAAGAGGGGATCACTCTTGGAGCAGTGATCAGAAAAACACACATTTTTAAAGAATTTTTGGCATCCACTTCCATTCTAATATTGAGAAGTGATCAACATAAAACATTTAGCCCACAAGATGAGCAATATTCTCATCTTGTTTCATACATTTTGGAGCTCATGGTTTTGAGATATGATGTTTTTGGTGGTTCATAGTATGCCCATCTCATGCACACAAGAGTCATGCAAGTCTTATCTTACATTTCTACAGTTCCACACACACACACACACACATTTCTCTACAGACCTCGCTCAACCTACACATTCCATGGCCTCTCTCACCCTCTTCACCATTATTATCCCCTCTCACCTCCATACCTCTCATATGAACAACTACATATAAACAATAGCTTTATCTCTCTCTAGATCACTTCCAAATTACAATTCCAAATTACCTCTTCTCAAAATATATAAAAATTCAGCATGTAATCCATGATTAACCTTTGAAAATTGGGGGTTCTCATCAAACAAAATTCTCATTTCTATCGTGGTGATCAACCTTGGCGGCGGAGGCATAAAGAAGAGGATGAAGGAGAAAAAGACCGACATCATTCTTGACAATCTACACAAGGGTGAGTTCAAATTTCTTCGAGGCTTCAACATCACAAAGATTTAGTCACCTCTTTCACCCCTCTTTATTCATCCATTTAACTCATTTTTTACCTGTTGTAAATATATCACTAACCTTTTTTAGTGATCACTAACACTAGCTACTAACCAACTAACCTATTAACACAAATATCAATTGACCTAGCCTCACCTCAAGACTTGTATATAGTAAAAATTCTCTCTCTCTCTCTCTCTCTCTCTCTCTCTCTCTCTCTCTCTCTCTCTCTCTCTCTCTCTCTCTCTCTCTCTCTCTCTTAACACACTAATATCACCTCATCTACCATCAATAATAATTTCACATCACTCCACATCCATTACTCAAGAAAAAAAAAGCAGGCCCGCCATATTTTGATAGTCAATATCATAATCTCAATTTGTTTTTTTTTAAAATAGGATTAATAATCACCTTAATGAGGAATATCTAGCCTATAAATAGGACCCTATCGTAGGGGGTTTCTAATCACCGAGCAAAAAAATCAAGCGAAGACAAATCCGAGAAAATTGATACAATAGCAACAATGGTGAAAGAAAACAATTATGCCATGCACATTACTTTCACTACCACAAATCTTACACAAAATGAGATGTTAGAACCATTATGAAAATTGAATACACGAAACACAAGCAATCTCTTCATACTTGAAACATATATAATTCAATTCCATGTGGCATACCTCCTATCAAAAATTTGGCACTAGATTTTGCAAAAAATTCAACACACAGCCTCCTAAGCCTATGATGCTATCCGGGAACATCCTGAAGCTTGAAAAAAATCCACTTCTGTAAGCAAGTAGAGACAAGCCCACTCTCTGTCTCCTCTTAGCTTCATAGTGCAACACCCTTGAGCTGCCCTCCCTTTCCTCTTGCTAGCTCAGCACTGGGTGGATGGTGGAGGAAATGAGAGCAACAAGCTATGGATGTACCCGCTATAACTACATCGATCTAGACCTAGTGTGCCCAATGCATGATGAGATCAAGCATACCCAATTGCTTCATGGCCATCTCAACAAGATTCTCGAGGTACAATTTTTCTATTACTGTTTACCATACTTGACCAACAGTTAATCCATGTTAAGTTTTGCTTAGAACACAAATGAAGGGCCCATTCTATGAGGCTCATGTGAAATAAATAGATGTTTATTAGTTGCTGCTTTGCTTAATTAGTTGTGAAAAATGTAGATTCCTAAAGTCTCCTTTACTCAAACAGAGTTACAGATAGCGACATTCTTTAATTTGGCCTTGTATGGATGGACAAGACCATGAAAGGGGTTGAATGGACAACTCTAGTCTACAAAATCAGAAAATCAACCAAGGAAGCATAGAAGGTTGTCATTTACTTTCAGAATGGTTGCATCATAATGAGAGTGGTCCTTTGGAAGTTAATACTTCTGCTGAAGAGAACTGGATATTTGTGCTTGAGAGAGAAATTGAAAGGGTCATAGTTATAGTGGAAAATCTAAGTAAAACGAGTTATTTCAAAGAATTTAGAAGGTGCTTATACAAGCAAGTTAAATTGATTGAGAGGCTAACATGTCTAGCTATCATAGATTCGACTAACCTCTTGGGAACAGATTGTTGTCTTCTAGATTTGTGAACATAGTTGCTGAGATGCATGAGGTCTTAGACAATATTTTAAGGAGGAGTCCAAGACAAAAGCGAAGCGACAAGGTATTTTGAGAAGATGCAATAAAAGAGTTGTGGAAAGCTCCAATTTGCTAATCACCAAAAGTTCAAGTCAAGACTGCTTGTCTCGCTTAAGTTCCCTAGCAGCTTGTACAACATTGGCTTCTAAGCTGCCTCTTACTTCTCCCAGCGCATGATAAAATAAAGCTTGAAGAGGTGCTTTGCATGAACCACCATAATGCTACTATATCTAATCATTTTGCTTTTGGAACCACTTTCCTTGAGGACCATTGCTTGCCTAACGAGTCTATCGTGAATAGAAACGATAGGACCTAGAGCCAAATGCAAGTTCTTATGCACAGGAAAGGCCCAAGTTCTCTCACTGTTAAAAACAACCAAGGTCATGGCACATCTAAAGCATCATTTAATCCCGAGCCTAGTCCTTGCAGGCTTTCGAAGCTGTACATTGCCATTATGTGAGCACAGCTAGTCATTATACACGTTCTGACATTTCGACCGAGAAGCGAAGTCAGTGGATTGCACGGCAGCGACAGGCTTGCAGGGAAGGCCATTGGATCGATGTTGAGGGTGAGCTGGAGTTGATGCATCTCGTCGGGGCTGAGGACCACACAGAAGTCTTGCAAGCGGTCCTCGCCAGCAGCGCGGACAGTTGAGCCTAGTCCTGGCAGGCTTTCGAAGCTTTACGTTGCCATTATGTGAGCAGAGCTAGTTATTATACACGTTTTGACATTTCCATCGGGAAGCGAAGTCAGAGGATTGCACGACAACGGAAGGCTTGCAGGGCAGGCCGTCGATGTTGAGGGTGAGCTGGAGCTCCTGCAGCTCGTCGAGGCTGAGGGCCACGCAGAAGTCTTGCAAGGCGTCAGCAGTGCGGACAAATGGAGGGAGGACTCTCGTCTGTGCCCGCAATCCAATCGCTGCAATCTGTCGCATTACAACCGTCCGCCCTGAAACATCTCAACATTAGCTCCCTGGTTGCAGCAGCAGACCAGTGGGGTGGAGTATTTAAAAAACCAAAAATTCAAAATGAATAGGTGGGCGCTTAAGTGGAAACTGCAAGGCATTTGTCTCACTCACACCTTTGATTGCTGCGTTTTGCCCACTTGCAGCTTCTAATTTCCCATAAAATAAGGCCCACGCAATCCCCTAAATCCATGCTTATCTCTCTCTCTCTCTCTCTCTCTCTCTCTCTCTCTCTCTCTCTAAAGGCGAGCAGGTGGTGTGGTGGGGAGGGAGGATTGAAAAAATGGTGTTAAATTGCAAGATAACCCAGTTATTTTGAAAAAACTCCTCTTTGAATCTACCCTCAAGGGTATTTTGTACGTTTTAAAATCGATTTTTCCCAAACATGGATGATCACGAAGGTTGTACGCAGGCTTGTTGAAGCTAAAATTATTGTTAAAAACTTAATAAACCTTAGCACTGAATAGGTTGTTAAATCTGTTGGAACCAGTCCGCGCCGGCGCAGACTGGTTTCAGCAGGTTTCACAAATCACAAGGCCTAAGAGATCAACGACGTCAGTGGAGCCGAAACCTGACCCTGAACATCGACTTGCTCTCCAAACCTGTCCATGGTGACCCTTGCATTTGGGAATCCTTGAGCCTGCAGGCAAAGAGATTCATTACCGCTGCGTTGGATGTTCATGAGGAGCCAATAAATGCGAGAGGCAAATTGTCGATGCTGATGTTTACATATGCAGGGGAGTGGTAGAGAGGGAGGGATAGATAGAGAACTGGCGCTAACCTACATCTTTGTGATTAGGCGAAGAGGTGCAAATTAATGGTGGTCGATTGACGACGTGCTCACAATCTGCTCTCCCTCCAACTGGCCATCTTCAGTATCAACCCTCACACCGGTGATGGCTGTGCCTACATCGAATTTGCTGGCTTCTTCACCCAAATGCCTCATCAAATCATCGGCCAGTCAAAAGCGACCTGCTTAGCAGAGGCATATATCACGGGCCTGATGGTTTCCCGTAATTTGACTCCAGATTGCATTTTGGAACTTGGAGTACAAAAAAAATTTGAATTGAATTAAAGTGAGTCCTCAATTTTACCAATGCTCAAGAAACTCTGAGTCCTTCAAGCAACAATCAACATTCACTCCAACCGTCTGCACTTCATATGTAGGTTTTCCAATTATGTTTTTAGGAAATCTTTTTCAAGCATTGGTTCCAATCGTTCCAATCCAGCTTCTTTATGATAGCATATGTTCTCTTCTTTTACTATTGTTATCTACTACTGAACATAGGAGTATAAGAGAATAGTCTTCTTAAGGGAGTTCCATCCATGACCTTCCACTTTGTAGACGACGCCGACATAGAGATACCTACCCAAAATATCCTATTTTGCTCCAGAGGTTGGGGCATTCTGACAAGCGTGTCTGCAAAGGCTTCACTCCAACTAACAACTCTTTGTTCAATTCTATTTTCTGCAACATCCACCAACAAGGCATTTGGTTAACCTTCGACGTTGCCAATGACATAGTGGGATTCACACGTCATGGAGGCTGCTAGCAATAAACCATTGGTACATTTCTCAAAAACATGGTTATCTTGTTTGGGCGTAAGGGTGCCTTAGGATGAGACATTCATTTGGGTGCTAAGAAAAAATCTTTCAGAAGAAAAGCATGCAAGCATGTGTACATATGTTGGATACAAGGCAAGCATAGGTTGTATGACGCCACATGCAGAGATATGGCTTTGTCTATATGTCAAAGTGTGAGGCACAATATGTACTTAAAAGGAACTCACACATTCACTGGGCCAATTGTGGAAGATTCGGTTGCAAGGTTTATGACAACAAGCAGTAGGTGGTAGAAAGAGGGTTGGGGGGGGGGGGGGGGGGGGGGGGGGGGGGAGCGTGCTGACAAGAGAGAACGGGGAGGGGAAGGGGGGATGGCGAGCATGGCAAGAGGGGGAATGCCTAGGTGATGCAAGGGGAAATCAATCTTTGAAGGCTTTTGTGAATAATTATTTTTTTTTTAATGAAGAGCATATAGTAGGTGGGTCAAGTTTTGAAAGTGCGTGGGGTTAATAGGAATCTAGGGGAGATGCCTCATGGGGTGAAGGATGGAAAGGTAGGGCAAACATGGGCTGTCGCATCGTGCAAGGCAGAAGTGCGATCTAGAGACGATAGCTATTGGGCAAGGACGCAGAGTAGCAATGTTCGAGAACAATGTGTCTCATCTTAATATAGTGTCGTTTTTAATTTAAAAAATGCTGGTTGAGAGCAAGGGGAAAATGAGAAATTCCACCTCAAAATAGAGAAAAATAGTGTAAAAACTTGAAAAATAAATCTAATATTTTTGAAAATTTCCTCTTGTGCTAAATTCAAGAAAAGGAATTTTATATGTTTGGAAAAATAGTTTTTCTCAAACAATGCAAGGTAGGGAGCCTAAAAGAGGGGAGCTCACAAGAAAAATAGCAACAACGAGCACAATGAATTTTACTACGATCATGGCATCACTAGATCAATGCTTTGGGTTGCTCGAGGAGTTTTCTTTCCATGGCTATGAGGTTGCAAAGGTATCTTCCAAGATTTCAAAAAATGAGAGTGTAGAAACACCCATTAGGATAGATTGTCTTTAAGATATGCAGCGCCGCCACGTGTTGTGAATTTGGCCAGATCACTTCAGTTTTCAAGCTGAAGAAATCATATAACTTAAACTTCTTTAATCCAATTTGCCCGACAAGGAAATCTCTTGAATGCTAGGTACCCTTGACTACTAATTGATTACGTTTTTCTCATTAATGCTTAGGCGGTGCAAAGCTAGAAAAACACATTTTCCTTGATAGGGCAAACTTGAAATTCTCCTAGTTTTTCTCTCAAAATTTGAAGCTTTTGCCGATAATTACACTAAATGTGTGTAAATTTCCCAGCTTATTTCCTGTTTTGAAAATTTGGGTATAGTCTTGCAATTAGGAGAGCCTCAAAGAAAAGGAAGATGGTTTGGACCTCACCATCCTCTATGTGGTGATCAAGTAAATGAGCTCTAAGTCAATGATCTTCATGGTGATGAGAGCGTCAGCACAGACATTGGCTTGGGATCATTGAATGAAGTAGATGCTCACATAGCTAGGCAAGAGACAACCTTGAATTAGCTCCAAGTTCGATTCCATGGGATTTGAGTTTGGTTGTGGGATTAGTTTTCAATAACGAAAAACCCTCTTGTACTTTTGCAATTCGCTCTTCGTAATAACGAATTCACGAAGGGACTTGCTTGATTATTTTGTTGCTCGAAAATGCTTGCTCACCAATTTGTATAACCCCCTATCGTATAATCGCTAATCTCACACATAGCATCCCACCACTATATGCATGAGGAAAGTCTATGTGTAGGCTCTACTTTGTGAACTTCACACTTGGTGTGAGGGAGGCTTTGATGCTACAGGTTGCAAATGAGAAAGAGTGAGTATCAAATCTCAAGATCACTATTGTACATACTCTTCCATCATTAATAAATTTGAGTTTGGTGCTTCAAGGCATATCTAGCTTCCAAATCTTCCCCCATTCACTAATGCAATGTTCTTTGGTGAATTCAAAATGACTTGTATCTTAACGTTGTGTAAAATAAGATTGTTGTGAAAGAATTTTTAGTGTGTATTCTTTGCCGCTAATTGTTGTCCATTGCAAGAGGGTATTTGTGGTACGAGGTGTTCCACAATCCTAACACAATGAGTGGGTGATGGAAATGTATAGAATTCACTAAGCATTGGTTTAGTTTTATGAAAGCTCTGTGATAGAGTTATAACAAACAACATAACTTTTCAAGTTGCAAACCGGTATCAAGAAGTGCGCAGTGCGACTAGGAAAGCGCAGGGCCTCTAATTGTGAGGATTCGTAGCAAAATCAAGCAAGGCGTAAATGATTTGAAACTAAAAACTCCAACCATGAAAGATACACTTTGAAAAGGAACCAAGATTAACTCAAAACTCTTGTGTGTGTGAAGATTAGGTGTAGCCTCTCTCCCAATTGCACAGATGCAGTGCTCATTTGACCTTTTAAAAACCCTAAATTTACGCTTTGAATCTTTGTTGTAACCATTTCATGGAAGATTCAGTACTTCATTGGAGAAGACCAAGTAGTTATTTGAGTAGGGGAAACCCTAATTGGAGGCCCCACAACCTCAACCATGTAGTGGAAGCAACATGGGACTACACTAGCACACTATAAAGGAATGGTTGTATCTCCTTGCTCATGTACCCAAATGAGCTCATTATTGGCTCTAAAATTTTCCACACAGCTTGAGAACAGACGACACAATCTTTGATTTGGAATTTTGAGCTATTTTTAGGCTATTTTTGACCATTTCAAGGCCATTTTTAGCCCAAAAATGCCCCTTTTTGTCCGTAAACAACCCAAACGAGCTGGGAAAAATCCCTAAATTTGTGGAAAAATCCCATTGGGCTAAAATTCCGTGGTGAACCTCATTTTACCACTTGGTAAGCACTTTGGACACGTCTTTTACGCTCGCACACGAAACCTACTATTTTTTGCCGAGATTACCCACATTGAACTTTCTAAGCAAACGAGCGCACCACTTCGATATACTTGAAATTTGTACATTTATAAAGCAAAATAGGCATATATTTATGTGAAAAATCATGCCATAGTGCCACATCTAGGGCCTCACCCTTCGGACAAGGTATGTGCATGACTGCAACCGTGGCATCTATTTTCGCATATATCACACTATGTACATTATTTCATTCGGTCCCACAGAACAAAAGCATTGAGAGTGAGGTAGATATTTTAGTTTTCACATTATGCACATGCCATGGCACGAAATCCACCCCTCTAAACTTGCACATCCTCCGGCATGTGCCACATATATCTTTTGTAGCTTCAGTCATCATTTAAGTCAACATACATATCAATCTCATCATCACTTCTAGCAAAGTCTAACGCATCATCCTCTCGTTCATCATCCACATCCAGAAGATTTTCATGGGAGTCTTCATTCTCACTTTTCTGTGAATCAAAGGGATCTATATCACCTCTTCTTTTTAATAACTTGATTCTTTTCCTTGCGATGGGAATCTTCATTTTTGTCCCATCTAATTTATACAAGGTATAAGTTGCATTCGCATGTACATGTTGAACCACATAAGGACCAAACCATCTCTTTGAAAAATATCTTATTGTTGAATGTTGGTTTTCAAGACTACTGTCATAAACCAACACCCAATCACCTTCCTCAATAGATTTAGGTCTAAGCCTATGCCTCTTATCAAATCTGTCCTTATTCTTTAACCTTGCATCTTTCAATCGTGCTACTGCAATCTCAATATCTTGGGGCTTTTTTTCTAATTTTTGTATGCGCAAAGTAAGAAGGTCTTCCCTACTCATTCCATCTTCCCAAGGCAATACATTCCATGTGGGAAATTACATCCTCGATTGCATTATAGGTTCCTGACCATACATCAACTCAAAAGGCATATAACCAGTAACTCAACTATGACTTGTACGATCAGCCCATAAAGCATAGGGCAATAACCTAGGCCACTCTCCTGTTTTACCTTTGTAGGCCTTAGCCAAATCTTTAATAATGGAGGATGCCCACGCTCTAATTTACCTTTTCCCTTAGGAGTATATGCAGTAGTGAGAGGAAGTTTGATTCAAAACCTAGAGAAAAATTGCTTTGCTTTGTCAGCATCCAACTCACCCCTATCCACTATTGTTTTCCCAACACAGCCATAATGGCTAATTACATCATCCATGAGGAGCTTACATACCCCTTCTGTGATTTTCGTTTTTAGAGCATGACCTTCAACTTGGTTGGTTAAATCTTCCTGTGCAAGCACTATGTATCTCATTTACCATAAGCCCAATGGCATTGTAACCAGATCTACTACCCACTTATAATGCATGGACAATGGGTAATAGGGTGCAACCCATCACGATGACGTACATTTGATTACATTTGACAGGTTTCACAAGACTCCACAAAGTGAGATACATCTTTATACATACTTTTCTACCAATACCTCTCTTTCATTTTAGTAAAGGTGGCCCATATACCTCTATCTCCAGCATAAAGACTCTCACGAAACTTTTTGATAAGCTTATTTTGAGCGTCCTTATCATTCACAACTCTCATCGGCATTCTAATTTTTTGTTTTGGATGCTTCCATAAGTACCCATCTTTCAAAAAGTATCCATAGGCCTTTCTCCTTATTCTTTTAAACTCTTGATCAGTCCACCCTTCTTGCCATGTCAAAGTGCTCAGATAGCGTCCAATGAGCAGCTAGTCACCTTGATATAGGTCCTCTATAAATGACTCGAGTGTATTTTACAGAAAAACATGGTCACCCTTGGCATGAGAGATACTATAGAGCTGTGTGTCTACATCATCATCCTCGAAAACCATGTCTTCTTCATTTTCATACCTTGCTCTTGAAAGCATATCCGCAACTCGATTATCTTTCCCTGCAATATGCTTGAATTCTGGATTCAAGGACTTTATGTAGGCAATCCATTTCAACATAGCAATGTCAAGAGTTGAGCAGCTTGTGATCATTCCAAGAAGGGGTAGACAACCAGTCTCCACAATTACATTTTCTCCTATCAAATACTCTTTGTAACATTTCAATGCTGTGACTACTCCCCATAACTCTCTTTTTACCTGTGGATAGTTGCGTTGATGATTACTGAGGACTTTTTCTCCAAATCTCACCACATATCTCTTGCCATCATCATCATCTTGCCCAATCGCCCATCCAATTCCTGTGGGGATAGTATCCACTGTCACAATTACATATCTTCCACATTCATAGTTTGCATTCCTCACAGTTGGAGACATAAGCAGCAACTTCTTTAATTTTCTCATGGAATGGGTATGCATTTCTTCTCATTGAAACTTTTGGTTCTTTCTTAAAAGTTGATACAAAGGTTCTGCCACATGCGCATAATCTGGAATCCAGATAACATAGAACACACATGCACCCAAGAACCTTCAAACCTCAGTTACATTAATACATGTCTCTTTCATTCTTTGAATTACATCAATCTTTGCAGGACAATGCCTTCTACCATATGGCCCACACATATGTCCCACAATAAGAACTTTGCTCACACCAAACACTGACTTTTGCCCAGACAAGGTAAGGTTCACTTCTTCCAATCTTGACAAGATCTCATCACAATCATTGATATGATTTGCCACATACTTGCAGCACCCCCTCGAGTCCAGAGCTACATCTATATCACCTACATCACATCCTTTAATTCCCACATCATCAAGAAAGGGCATTGTAGTTTGCGGTATGAAGTCATGTAGGACCTTGTTCATACCACTCATCATATGTGCAAGTGAATTAGTTGCTCCCTGAGGTAAGGTGCACATCCTTACCAGACCCAAAGGTGTCCTCATGGTCGTCAGTTCCCTACTTTCCATTGCTAGTTGGAACTGATCATACACTGAGTACAAATCCCCCATAGAATATATTGCTCTTCCTACAAATGCCTTTGCAAATTGGCCCTATTCCCACATTTCTAATTGTAACCTTGTTGACGGGTTGTGTATCCTGTATAAAGCGTAAAGAACCATTTTTCTTTGAAACTGTGAACCACTTGTTTCAATATGGAGCACAAGAAGACTCCAAAATACCCATCTTGATCTTTTCATTGAGCAAATCAATGAGTTTTGGCAAATGGGCCTTTGAAATCGGAATAGGCCTCAAGTTCCAAGGTACATGAGGGAAAGTGAAGATCACCATAGGAGAAACAATGGATGGATCAACACACCCTATCTCATGCAGCTTGAATGCAAAATCCTTTCCATGTTTGGCAAGCATTTCTTCAAAGAACACTCTTTCAACATCTGCCAAACTGTCCTTGCAACCAATCTTTGACTCCTTCAGAGTATCATGTGTGTCCAATCATGCTTGGCTCACCAAGACTAGGTTGCAATGCAGCTTGATCCATCTTATCTATACAGTCTTTTGGTAGAGGTAATGCCACTGGTTTCACTTTCTTTGCCACATACTTGTACTTGGTCTCCACTTGTACATCAACACCTTTTGCATTTTTTAAATCCTCAATGACCTTGTACATTTCTATTGAGCATACTTTCCCATATGCAATTGCAATCCACTAAAGACTCCAAGTATTGCATTGTATCCACAAACGAACACTCATCAAACACACTTGCAATGCATTCATCATCTTGTAGAAAACCATTCATCTTGAAACCTCTTTGTACACTATTTACATGTTTTCATTCACCCCGCTTTAAGTCCTCACACTTTGTAAAAGCAGTAGATCCAAAGTCTCTTAATCCTACAAAACCTATAGAAAATGTTTCCTTTGCATATACATCATGTGAGAACTTTTCTCTTCTTGTACCGTTGCAATCTCGCTCTACAATGGTACGTGGCCAAAACTCCTCATATCCCTGTAGTCCTTGAATTCTTTGTTTGTCTTTGGCAAGGGTTGCTCTCTAAGACTTTCACAAATCCTTTCGTGGTCTACACAAACAGTGAGGAATTATACTGCACGCTATCATCCCTGCTCCTTATCCTAGCATAAGCTGACCCATTGTCCATTACCTTGGTTTCCATGCGAGTAGAAGTGATGTATGGCTGCCCAGGGATAAAAGGGTATGTAGAAATCTCTTGCACAAAGAAATTTTGCTCATCTTTCACGATGTATGACTGCCCAGGGATAAGAGGGTATGTAGACATCTCTTGCACAAAGAAATTTTGGTCATCTTTCACATCCCCTATAGTCACCTTTATATTTGGACAAGCTCCGTACAACTCCCCTGATGAGTTGTTTGCTGCACAAATCATCCATCCATGATTTATATCAATTGTCCATTTTCCTTTTTGATGAAGATACTTTGACATCAGGTTAATGTATCACCCATGATCTATCAATGCAATGTATGGCCCTTCTAAGTCTCCCACTTTTACCAGGGTCTCAATAGTTCTCTTGCCCAATGGCTCTTCAAGTAGTAACTCTTGTGAGTGGTCTCCACTTCATCTTCATCATCCAAGAATCGAACGTGTTTTACTCCTCCCCTAGATTTGTAGCATCTGAAAACAGTTATTTTACCTTGCTCGCCATAGACATGTACACCTCGTGCATTTAAAGTCTCTTCTTCACCTTGTACATGGATAGATTCAGTAAGAGACTCCCGCTTCCTTTGTGACTGGATCAAACCAAACCTCCTGTTGCTCTTGGTACTCTAGAGCTTTAAAGCTTTGTCTTGAGAAATTAAATGAAGCTTTTGAACCCTCACCCTAGCCTACTTCGATTTGGGTTCACCGAAAATGTGTCAAGAAGTGTGCAGTGCCAATAGGAAAGCATACGGCCTCTGACCGTGAGGATTCATAGAAAAATCAATCAAGGCGTAGATGATAAGATAAAAACACACTAAAAAAGAACAAAAATTCATCCATAAAATATCCACTTTGAAAAGTAACCAAGATTAACTGAAAACTCTTGTGTATGTGAAGATTAGGTGTAGCCTCGCTCCCAATTGCACAGATGTAGTGCTCATTCGGCCTGTTAAAAACCCTAAATTTACGCTTCAATTCTTCATCATGACCATTTCATGGAAGCTTCAATACTTCATTGGAGAAGCCCAAGTAGTTATTTGAGGAGCGGAAACCATAATTGGAGGCCTCACAGCCTCAATCATGTAATGGAAGCAGCACGAGACTGCATGACTAGCACCCTATAAAGGAATGGTTGTATCTCCTTGCTCATGTACCCAAATGAGCTCAATTCCTGGATCTATAATTTCCCACACAGCTTGAGAGAAGATGCACCATCGTTGATGTGGCATTTTGAGCTATTTGACCATTTTATGGCCATTTTTAGCCATTGTTAGCCCAAAAATGTCCCTTTTTGTCCGTAAAAAGCCCAAACGAGCTGGGAAAAATACCTACAAATTTGTGGGAAAATCCCATTGTGCTAAAATTTCATGTGAACCTCATTTTTCCACTGAATAAGCACTTTGGACATGCCTTTTATGCCCGTGTATGAAGCATGCAAGTCAGAGAGGCCAATGAAGCCGATGACCTAAGAAGACGAGTAGACAAGACTGGTGATGAACGAGGAGTGTTTCTACCACCAATAGATGAATTTGAGACTGGATCTCAAATAAATCTAGACGTGCGATCATATTGGGGCGAAAAAGGATCTATACAATCTATGGATAGTCAACCCCATTCGCTAAGAACACTACCGTCCTACATGGGAGAGTACGAGACCAAGTCAGATGTGGTTGCAGTCCCATCACAGAGACTGTCTCCCAACAAGGCCATCGATTCAAAGGGTCTAGTAGATATTCTATCTACCCCAGTCACCTGTACAATAATGTTAGCCGAGTTGCTCAGAATAAGAAAAATATGCACATCATCATTAGCGCTAAGCTACAATTTCAACGTGTAATTTGTAGAAATTTAGGTCCTCATGGGCTAGCCAAAATAAATACAATGATGAAATCCATTTATCTTGTCTCTCATTAGATACGGCCTCACTTTTGGCGTGTATATTTTTGTTTTATTTTAAGTATTTGGTCATGTGCATAGACAATGGATAATGGATTAAGAATACAGATTTATCCTTTTCACTCTACACCACATATTATGATAAAAATTACAATTAGTAGGAAGATTTGACTTCAACAGCATATGGTCTTTATATTTGGTGCTCAAAGAGTAGGAGAAATTCTTACATCACTAAATCCTATCATCTAGCCTCTTGTCGCCTATGAAATATCCTGTGATGTGCATGTCTTCATTTTGTTTTGCAGCAGATTGCAACCTAGCAAACATTGTGTGTGTGTATCTTTTTAAGAGACAAAAAGAAAGAAACATTTTTTCAATTTTAAGTTGTTCAATGAAGGCAATGCCAAATGTCAAAATTATCCTCTCTTTTTTGGAGATCTTGGCAAGGATGCTACACTATTTATAGAGAAATTCAAAATGGCTTGCCTTATGTGGTAGGTAATGAGGAGTTGTTAAGTTGTTCAATGAAGGCAATGCCAAATGTCAAAATATCCTCTCTTTTTTGGAGATCTTGGCAAGGATGCTACACTATTTATAGAGAAATTCAAAATGGCTTGCCTTATAAAAAAGGTGGTAGGTAATGAGGAGTTCTTAGAATTGTCTCTAGAGAGCCTGGCAAGGATGCTAGGCTGTTTATCTCAAACTTGAGAATGGCTTGCCACATAAAAAGGTGGTAGGTGAGGAGGAGTTTTTGGAAATGTTTGAGGAGTTCTGAGGAAAGATGCTAGTACTTGGTTTTGTTCACTATCTGAGGATGTTAGGAGAAGCTATAAGGATGTTTTTAAACACTTCAAGTGATTATTTTTCAACCCTCAAAACACTCAAAAACCATGGCAAGACATTGTTTCTCACAAGCAAAAAACCTAGATGACTACTACAAGAACAAGTAAGCGTTTTTACGTCTTTGGGCTACATGGGTAAGAAATATTACTAACCCTAGGATTTGGAAATGGTACACAATTTTTAAAGAAAGGAGAGATTCATAGCAGATCTACTATTTTCCACAATCAAGGTAAAGGTAGAAGTGGGTGTATTTGTCACCTTTGATGCCATCAAAACTAGGGATGCCTTGAAGTATAAGTAACACAAGTGCATTTAAGGAGATCTTTTGATAGAGGGTCCTCCTGTATGTAAAGAGACAACAAAAGCATCAACTTCTAAGGAGATCCTTGAGGTAATAACTAAGGTAATTGAGAAGTTGAATGAATCCTTGAAAAACTTATCAATTCACCTTGCAAAAGCTTTAGGTCCCAAGGGACAAACAAAGAAAGCTGAGGAACGAGAGCCATGACCCAAGCGGATATTGCAATGTTAGAGTGGTGGAGAATCTAGACAGGGGATATATAATTTCCCTTGGCCTCATGGGGAGACGTAACTTGAATTGTGCAATGATGAATGCAAGTGAAGGAAATAGTCAACAACCAATGATTTTTCAAACACCAAATGGAATAAGAAAAAATCCACAAGGAATGGAAGGAGTTCCACCTTTTTCGGATCCAAATGCGCATGTACTAGAGGCGACAAAGCTCAATGAGATTGCCATGGCATCAAGCATGGCCGGGGAGAAGGTAAGGAGAATGAAGGAGTCACATCACAAAGAAACCATGGACGGGGAAAGAAGGTCAAGGAGACTAAAGGCCAAGAGAACTTGACATTGTATCAACCTCCAAGACCTCCCACTTGGACATGGTATGGATCCATTTAATCGTTTGGAATACATTAGAGATAAGGGCCTTGATATCTCATGGCCTGGATTTCTTGCATTGTGTCCACAAGCTAGAAGGGAGTTAACAAAGACAATTAGCACTAGGAGAAAGGTGAAAGAGAGTGTGCCTATTGTAAAGATTGTACAAGCTGAAATGAATGAGGACATTATACTTGTGCTACAAGAAAGGTGAAAGAGAATGTGCCTATTGTAAATATTGCACAAGCTGAAATGAATGACGACATTACACTTGTGCTAGATTTTTACATCAAAGAAAATTTGGTTAAAAAAGGTCTAGTGTATGGGGGTGCACAAATCTGCATCATGAGAGAGGGCCGTATGCAAGCACTAGGAAATGCACATCCATGAGATACCAAAATTCAAAGTCAAAATGGCAAAAAATAGAAAATCTAGGTGTCTTGGAATTAGTAAAAATGTTTCTATGGAGGCCTTTGGCATTAAGAAGACAATTGATTTTTATGTTATTTCTATCAAAGGAAATGCATGTCCATTCATCCAAGGAAGACCATGGCTAATGAAATTGCGAGCTTTGTAGGAATGAGAAAGTTAAAAGTTGATTTGTAGGAATGACAATCATAAGAATGTTGTCTTTAACATGAAGGAGAAACGTCAAGAGGAGACCCCGGGGGATTCACTTTATATACAAAATGGGACGCCACTTGCAAGTAGACAACATTGATAAAACACTACAAGAGGTTATGTGCACTTGTGACGCTTTTAGCGACGAAAATACATTGGGTTTTTATACTCCCCAGTGTCGTTAAGACCGGCACTAACAGCGTCGCTATGGGAATGTCTCTATAACTCTCGCTATACATATCGCTATATAGCGTCGCTTTCAGTCCTTCTATAGCGATGCTTATAGCAATGTTGCAGAACCTTATATAGAGACACTGATAGAGAAGCTCGAGAGTAAAACAATTTGGGTGGCAGGGCATTGAATGCACTACCACGTACCCATCAACCATATTAAATGTTTCTAGAGTAGAGTAAACCTAAATTAATCCAATATAAGTCCAGATTCACCTTTGAAAGAAAGTGCAAGGTATAGACCCAAAGTAGTCACTGACAAGACAATATAACCATTAACTCCATCATGCATAGTAATGTTTGCAGAATTAAGATATAAAACTGACAAAAGTAATTGGACGAAAGTAAATTGACAAAAGTAAATCAATGACAATTATACACACCATAGGCAAAATCACTTGATTGTTAAGCTTTGCAAATGTAATAGTTACAACACAATTATCATTATTGAGAAAATAAATGGTTTTCCAATAGTTACAAAAAGACGTATACACGTCATCTCATTATACATGCTATGAGAAAAGAAAACTAATGCTATCTGGTTATGGCTAGACTGACGTCGTCTAATCAGACGATGCATCCAAGCGGCATATCTATCGGATTCTATTATAAAAAAAATAAGACTTTGTGTAACTATAAACATATAATTACAAAACAATCTATTTTCTTAGCATTATCATTAAAAGAACAAAAAATGTAAAAGAGGAAAGTGAAATACTAACCGTGCCACCGTACGAACTCAGAATGTCCATCAGGGCGTTTAAGCCCTTTTTTCCTCCGTACTCGCACTAATATGGTGCGGGGTCACGTCCTGTCATTGACCACTATTCAAAAACATACAAAGAATCCATTATGTTGGAATTTAAAAGTACAAATAGATGTAACTACCAAACCTAAAGAGCAATTCAAAAACACTTACAAAATCGGCCGCAAATGATGCCCACCGCCACTCCCCAAGTGTGGTGCAAGCTCCCTGCCTCTACTCGTGCTTTGGCTGCCTCCTTTTGTTGATTCCACTTGTCAAGATTCTCATGTGCTACTCGCTTCGCATTCTTCCAATCTTCTTTGGCCAGCCAATCTGGTCTATTCCACTCATGCTGTATTGCTTTTTGTACTTCAGAAAGTTTGTGCTTACAGTATGCACGCATTCAAACCTTCATCAGGTCTTCATTGAAGCGCTCATCCCGACTTCACACGGGAAACTCGTCATACAGCATGTTGATGACTATGTATTTTAATTCGTTTGGCACTTCACTCTAAGTGTTTAGTATGTAGTGTCGAAACACCTGAGAGCAAAGGCCGTGCATGCGCGAGATCACTTACTTGCCTTCGTCATCCAAGATGATGCCGCCGCTGATGTCGATCGAGTACGGAAAGCCCTCTCACCTATGATGCATGAACCTGGGTGTATGGGAGGTCTCTCTAGCGGCGTCTCGATGGGGGTACGGACGTCAGGTGTCTCCACTGGAGTTTGGGCCCCAAAGCGAGGAGTGTCAATTGGGGTGACTCTTGAAGGAGTAGCTAGTGGTGTGTAGCAGGGAACAACCAATAGTCGTACAAAACCAGGCGTAGGTGGCGATGTTGTGGCTGGTGTGGGAGCGGACAAAGAATGGGAAGGTAAGGAGCCTCGTCAAACATGAGGTGGTGTCGAGGCATCAACGGTCGCATCCCCACATCAACCACCGCCACCACCACTAGAGTGTTGGTGCCTAGAGGAGTGTGAAGATTGTCTTGTCAACACCAAAGCTTCAAAGCGTGCTGAATCCTCTGAAACAGAGGAAGACGTTGAAGCAGTGGAACAACGTGATGGTGCTCCAGAGACATGATGCTCCTCATACCACCTCCTCTGCTTGGGTGACAAAGAAGAAATAAACTCATCATCATCCATACCTGCATGAAACACACAGACATTTAATCTTAATATTGAATGGATAAGAAAACATAGACAAGTTATAATCTATACTATAGATAATAGGGAGAGGGAATCCTATGTAGAGAGAGAGAGAGAGAGAGAGAGAGAGGACTCATAAAGGGGGAGGGATTCTTCTGTAGATAGATTCCTGCGAATTTCTTGTGAATTTGTCTCTCGTGTGCATTCTACACATCTTGTACAAGCTATGTATTGAACATCATGCCTTCTATATATAGCTGTGACTTTCATGACACACCGAGGAGTGTCCCTACTTGTGAGATGCTCAGACTACACCGAAGGATTATGACCCCTGAGAGGAAGCAGGTGATGGGCCACATACGACAGTTGTGTAGATAGGTTTTTTGACACATTATCGTGATCTCTTGGAGGGATCAAGATAAAGCCTCCAAGGATTATGTATTTCTACACTGCCTCCAAGGACCCTTACAAGCAGGTTGAAATCGTAGGAGCTATCCGAGATCCATTGTGTATACACACTTCCATATGCTTTCTATACATAAGAATAAGAATAAGGCGCACCTCACTCACTTAAGTTACTTCCTAAGGTTTCTTCACCCACACGGTCTCTTGTGCTCTTCCTCTTCCCCGCACGCATTCGTGCACATGTGCACTCACAAGTGGTATAAAAGCTACGATGGAGAACGTCACACGTGATGGCTTTTCAATGAGATGAAAGCAATGGAGCTTGCCTATGGCGGCTTGAGCTTGGTGGCAGTGGATACGGATCGACAACGTTAGATCTTAGCTTAGGCATATATATTCAGCCTGTATGAAACTTGTGTAGCAAGCCATTGCTCAATTTTCTAGAGAAACAGTCCAAAAACAGTGTTTTTTATATATCTCCGTCACACCAAGCCTGATTTTGTTGTGGTGCTTGTCATCATACAAGGTTGTTTTGGTCCAAGATTTGCTGCAATTTGTGCCCTGCTCCTTAGCATACATGATTTGGTTCAAGAGACTCTCTCTCTCTCTCTCTCTCTCTCTCTCTCTCTCTCTCTCTCTCTCTCTCTCTCTCTCTCTCTCTCAGCCCGTGAAAACTAAGCCCCATCTCTGCTAGTCAAAAAACATCATTTCTTTGTTATCCCGTCGACATAGAGCATGGAAATGCTTCCACTCCAAAAAAAATATATCAAAATAAGCCCTTGATCTCATGCACCATTGTGTGTTTCAACAACAGGAATTCCCTTCTGTAGCCTGATGTCGTCACTTAGTACCCATGTTGCATGCAAGTGCTTTCTTGAGGTGGCAGTGGCACTAAGGAAGCACCCCTTCGCCCGCCAAGAAGCACGAATCATAGCCTTTGAGGCTCATATTCAAGAACTCATTGGGGAGAATGAGAGACTCAAAGAACGTTTATGAAAGCTTGAAGATGCGAAGGAAGTAGAGATCCAAGGTTTTCTTGGAAAAGAACACGCAGTCAAAGCCTCACTGACCAAAACTTTCATGGCAATGGAGAAAGAATCACATGAAGCAACACATAAGAAGATTGACACCAAGATAAAGGTGACCCTACAAGAATTTCTGGCTACAAGAATCTTTTGGCCTCAAGATCAGGATTCGGGGGCTACACTTGTCATGGTGTACCATGGAGGACACCCTTCAGGAAGCAATCACCAAGCTCAATGACATTCTTCAACCTATCTACATGAAGCCTGAAATTGTTGCTTGGATCAATGATACACATAGACATGTGCCACCGGAGCATTGCATACTCACTTCACGGACAAAGATGAGCGTATGAAGTTGCTATGTCAATATCGACTTCTCAAGGGAAAAAAGCTTGGGAATGCAGAAGAATTGACCATGAATCAACTCAAGAGTAAAGCAAGCAAGCTCAAGAAGATGCACAAAGCATGCAAGCAAGTCAAATGGGCAGTCTACCAAAGTGGCAAAGCGATCATCCATGAATTTCAAAATCCCAAACCAACTCTCCCCTCAGGCGACCCTTAGGTTTTTGTTCTCATTTTTCTCTACTCTACCCTCTTGATGGACCCTCAATCCTTAACTGATATGTATCATCCCCCACTGAGAAGCAATTGTTGTAATGTTGTGTTTTTGTTCCCATGGGTCATATATGACCTCCGTGGACGATAATTCAATCTCTCTCTCTCTCTCTCTCTCTCTCTCTCTCTCTCTCTCTCTCTCTCTCTCTCTCTCTCTCATTCATGCTAAAGATATATAGTTGAAAGAGCCATTGAGCTCGGGAGAGCTAGACGTCCACGACATCCATCGAGGCTCCATCAGAGGATCAAGACTACTCTAGCATGATATGGGAGATGCCCATTACGTCTATTACAAAGGTGTCCATTGACAAAGCTCTTCACCGACTGATGCACTACTTTCTCAGACAACACCCAATGTTGGAAATTGATGATGATGATGACGATTTTAGTCTTCCACTTTACTTCAGTTTTATGTTTATACCTAGACATTAGATTAGATCCACAAGGAGTTTATCAAATTGGTCTCATAAGTCATTTGGGCATTTTGAAGACGTTAAATATATCATTTCATTTCATTTCTTTATCTCTCTCTCTCTCTCTCAATGTGTGTGTGTGTTCTTTGTTTATGCATGTGTGTGTACATTCTCTCTCTCTCTCTCTCTCACACACACACACACACTGTGTGTGTGTGTGAGAGAGAGAGATAAAGTGAGAAAGAAAGAGGGGAAGGAAACATAAGAGAGAGGAGAGGGAGAGATCATACCAATCTCTCCCTCCTCTCCTCACGTGTATGTGTGTGTGTGTGTCTGTGTGTTTGTGTGTGTGAGAGAGAAAGAGAGGGAGAGAGGGGGAAGGGAACATGAGAGAAAGGAGAGGGAGGGAGCATACCTGGATCTCCCTACTCTCCTTCTCGTGTGTGTGTGTGTGTGTGTGGATAGAGAGAGAGAGAGAGGGGGGGGGGGGGGGGCAAGTATACCTATTGTCGAGAGGACACCAAAACTCAGAACTACAGATCTGAGTTTCTGGTGCCCTTAAATTATTTTTACAGGGTCGGCGTCATTATGAGCGTCTCTATGAGCGTCGCTATAAGCGTCGCTATAAGCGTCGCTATAAGCGTCTCTAAGAGTGTCTCTATAGGTGTCTCGATAGTCTTTGTTATATAGCAATGCTCATAGAGATTCTCATAGAGATGTCTATAGCGACACCGGATTTTTTCTCATCTGAGCATCGCACTACAAGCGTCGCTACATTGAAGGACTTTTTGTAGTGAAACCCCTATATACAACTCATATTAGGGAATATGACCCCCCTTTCCACGCTTATATGATAATCAATGCAGAAAACTATTATCCCTATCCTACATATAAAGTTTAGGCCTCACATGATTTGATTGAGTAAACCTAGTCAAAGAGCGTGTAGCATAGTTATTGGAAATGTACTAAGGAACCACTTTTGTTGATAACAGTAGATGTACCCTTAATGTGTCTTAGTTTGACTTTCAAACTATGTGCCCGTTCAGCCTACACTCTAGCTACTTGTCCAATTCTAACCCATCTAAATTACTTAAAAAACATGGTTATAGAGTTATGTTAGGTTCTCCAATAAAATTTGCATCTATAAAAACTCTTTATAGATTTCATCCCTCAACAAATGAACTATAATCACAAAACAAGCGATTGATACAAAGAAATGTTAGTTCTTGCATGTATCTTTGTACCTATTGACTCACAAGTTCAAGGGAATACTCTTTTGGGAAGCCATAATTTTGAAACACAAAAACTTCCTCTCATTTTCCCCTTTTCTCACTTCTCCCCCCCCCTCCCCCCCCCCCAATAAATATGATACCCCATCCCTTATTTTTAAGCTTGGGAGATAAACTATTGGGGGCCTACCCCTAACTTATACGTTTATGTAACTTGGCAAAAAAAACTCCCCTACACTTACATGATGCGGTAAGTTTTCCATAGTGAATGCCCTGGGGAGGAGATCCATAAATAGTCATCTCAATGTGAGACGAAGGAAGACTAGACCAATAGAACCTGAGAAAAGGAAAGTAGCGGCTGAATGACTAAAGACAACTCTCCATTGAAGTCATGGGGGTATGTTTTAGTCCAAGCAACCTCAAGAGAACCAAAGTGTGCAAGATGGATGGATGCTAGAAGGTATGCTTTCCAAAAAACTTACAAGGAGAGAAATTTATATGTGTACTATGGAAGTTTCCTAGGATTTTTCTAAAGACTACATAGACATGTATCGAGTAGATGATGTTCAACACAAGTTTGAGTTAAATCTTGTGCCCTCACCTAAAGAACAAAAGCTACAAAGTCCAGGGGTCATCAAAAATCAAGATCTACTCAAAGAGGTGATAAAGCTTCTAGTTGCAAGGTTTATCTATTCGATGGAGAATTCAAACTGGTTCTCTCCAATTGTGGTCACTCCTAAAAAGAACGAAAACAGAAGAGTATGTGTTGACTATGATTGGACACTCAATGAGGAAACCAAGCGAGATCACTTTCCCCTTTCATTTCAAGATGAGATAATAAATGAGGTATTTGGTCATGAGAAGTACATTGTGTATGATGGCTACTTAGGAAAGTTCCAAATAGGGATTGCATTGGAGTATCAAATCAAAACAACCTTCATCACTCCTTGGGGTTGCTTTGCTTTTGAAGTTATGCCATTTGGCTTGAAAAATGCTCTTGCACCCTTCTAACACTTCATGAACATGGTGTTTCAAGCATTCTTGGAAAAGTCCATTAGGATGTTCATTTATTATTTTTACATTTATAGCTCAAAATCATTGCAATACAAAAGGTAGAAGAAGGTTTAAAGAAACTTTACGACATGGGAGGTCAACTCAATCCTGACAAATTTCACATAGGTGAGGATGAAGTGATTTTTCTTAGTCACAAAGTTTCTTACAAAGGCATTGAGGTGGATCCTTTAAAGCCTAAAAGGCACTCATTGAGTTACCATCCCCCTCAATGGGAGGGGGGGGGGGGGGGGGGGGGGGGGAGGGGGGGGGCTATGCATAAAGTGTGTATATTGCGTTGGTGTAGCTAAAGCTTGTTGGTTCTACAAAAAGTGCGATGTTGGGTTGTGTGGGTTCTTAAGGGCATGTTGAAGTGGTCAACAGAAGTAGATGTGGAGATCAAAAGAAGACAAGGAGTAGTTGATATGTATACTTTATGTGGTTTTTAGGGCCAAAATGCTATGCCATGGTGCCTACCAAAGGAGAATATTTTAAGGGCACAAAGTGAAAAAATGGGAGTGCCAAAGGTGCCCCTCATTATGTTCTACAAGTTGGTCTAGACGACTCCTCAAACAAAGCTCTAGATTGAAAGTCATAGTGGTTTGAAGTTCAAAGCAAATTGTAAATCCGTATTGAATTGGAAAATTGCATATGACGGATCAAAGGAAAAGTGAGTGCATGGGCTTAAAGTGCGTATGCTGCATGTTGGCTATTTTAAATCAATGATCAAGTTTCAAATGGAAGATACAAACAATTGATGTTTTGTTAGGGACCAATCAAGTGCCAAACAACTCATCTTGATAGGCATGCCATCTAGGTTTTTTACAATGTTTTGAGGGTTTGTATGAGAGTTATGTGGTATGTGAATGCCATAGAAATTGATTGCACATCAATCAAACTGCAGATTGTGATGTTATTGAAGCCTTAAGTTTGAGTCCGTTGTAGATAGGATGGTGTCAGGTGGGTTTTTCCAATTTTGGTGGCCTTGGATTGTGGGCTTGACAAGATCCAAGTGTGGAAGGGATTGTACATTTTAAAGTAGGCAAAGTGAAGTTTTAGCCAGGTTTTGTGGCTTGAACACTAAAGCATTGAGTACGAATTTGCTGGTGATTGAAAGTGGGGGATGAATTTAAAAAAAAAAGTATTTTTGTTGAGGCTTGGAATCCGCCGGCTAGGAGGCTACAAAACCACCATGTGGTAGGACTAGTTAACCCACATACTAAACGGAAAGCAAGAGGGTGGTGCTATATATAGTAGGGCATGCAGCCCCTAAAGGTATCAAGTCTAGAGCATGAGCTCCTAGGCTATGTCCTTGCATGTTGCAGTGCTTCTGTGGGCGATCGGTGGAGGCTTTAGGATGATGACATTGTCAAGCATTTTTTTGATGGACATGAAGCCAATAATTGATGCTAAATAACTTGCTGACTAGCCCCAAGTATATATGTGTACATAGTGCTTTGAGTTTTGAAAGTTCCCTTGTAAAAATTCATGTACAAAGGCTTGGTTTTGCTAAGTTTTTTGATGGGGTTTTGGGTCAGTTGAGCTTTCAAATGATGTTTTTCAACAAGCATTTTTAGTCGTGCTTGATAGCTTGTGAATCAGACTCATATATCATGAGCTACATGCACTCGAAATGGACGGTTTTTAACTTGGAAAGTGGCTGCAAATGCATGTAAAAGGAATCAAGTGGACTGACATGATGGATTTAATTAGAAATGATGTGATCGGAAAATTCTAGAGATAGCCAAAGTAATGGGCTTCGAGTCGTTCTTTATGGCATCGCGTTTGGTGGTCGGAGTCACCCGCTATGCCTCCGCGAAGAATGCTAAATGTAGGGAGAAAAACATAAAATTATGTGCATGTGTGGGGAGTTGGGGGGATAATTCATGTGACAAAGGTATAATCTCACATGGAGTGAAGTAAGTGCAAAGGGGAGGGTATAAGGCCCAAGGGAGGACACTCTCCCTTTGTATCAAGTGAGGAACTTGGGCTTCTAGGGCTCCTTGGCTTGGCTTGGTGGCTGATGGTCTCTCTCTCACATTGGCCATTATTGTTCACACCTCATGAGGTGTCTCAGCATCAAATGGTCCAGCCCCCTTCAATTTTGGCGGCTCCCCCTTGTGGATAAGTCAAAACATTAAAAAAAATACCTTTTGGAGCACAAAAATGACCGACATCAACCCTTCCTTTCCAAAAACCTAGAGAAGTGAGCCAATCAGGGGAAGTGAAAGTGATGGCTCCCAAATTGATCAAAATTCCCTTTGTATTTAAATAAGAAGCCCCCTTTTTAATAGCTGCAATTCCCTAAACACCTTTTTGGCTTACAAAGACTTATTTTTTGGAGCTTTTGAGAGATACCCCATCTTCGAAAGCTTGTAACTCTCTCATTTGTTGTCTGAATCAATCATATGGATACTCTACAGAGGTCTAAAAAACACAAGATTCATCTTTATGGTCTTCATTTTCAAAAAATTTAATCATGGTTTGGGTTAGAGTTGTTTCTCACCCATCTTTACAAGTGTTTGATTTAGGTGTTTTCTGCTGCCTTGCGATGTTTCTTTTTAATGGTGTGGTGTGTGCGAGGCTATAGGGTCATTCAATTTCCTTGTTGTTTGCAATCCACGTTGTTTGCAATTCAACATGAAAAAACTGGGTTCAACATTATGAGTTGTAGAATCCCATAGAAACTATTCAATATCTTGCCAAATTTGATCCTTATGACTAGATATGGTTACTACCTACAAAATGCATGTAGTTGTCACAAGAAACTAACAATACACTACAAGAGGTTGTGTGCTCTTGAGACGCTGTTAGCGACGGAAATACACTGGGTTTTTATAACCCCCGGCGTCGCTAATAGCGTCGCTATATGCGTCGCTATATAGAGACGCTCATAGCGACGTTTACACAGAAGTCTATAGCGACGCTACAGAGCCATAAATAGCGACAGTTATAGCAACGCTCGAGAGAAATTCTTTTGGGTGACAGGGCATTAAATGCCCTGCCACCCATCAACCATATTGTACTTGATTCACTTTTTAAAAAAAGTGCAAGGGTAGATAATAGACCCAAAATAGTCACCCACAAGACGCATTGTTTGCAAAATTGACAAGCGTAAAATTGACAATTGTACACATCATAGGCAAAATGAATTGATTGACAAATGTAATAATGACAATTGTACAACATCATAGGCATAAAGAATTGATTGGCAAAATGAACTACGGTGACAAATGTAATAATATACATGGTTCAAAAAGACGTATAAAATCCGTCTCATGATACATAAGCTATGAGAAACCCTAAACTAATGCTCTAAACTGACGTCGTCTAGTCAGACGTCTCATCGCGTCCAAGCGGCGTATCTGTCAGATTCTGCAAAAAAAGACAATAAGACAGCTTTCAATAAGTATAAACATATAACAACATTTATAAAACAATACAAAAAATAGAAAGAGTAAACCCTAATACTAACCATGCCGTCGCGAGAACTGAGAATGTCCATCAGGGCGTTTAAGCCCTTCCTGCCTGCGTACTCGCGCTCGTACGGTGTGGGATCACGTCCTGTCATCGACCACTGTCAAAACATACAAAGAATTCATTATGTTTGAATTAAAAAACTCATAAACCCTAAACTATCGAACATAAAGAGCAATGCAAAAACACTTACAAAATCGGCCTCAAATGATGCCCATCCACCGCTCCCCAAGTGGTGCGAGCTCCCTGCCTCTACTCGCGCTCTGGCTGCATCCTTTTGTTGCTTCCACTTGTCGGGATTCTCGCGCGCTGCTTTCTTCGCATTCTTCCAATCTTCTTTGGCCAGCCAATCTGGCCTGTTCCACTCATGCTTGATTGCTTTTTGCACTTCGAAACGCTTCTGTTTGCAGTATTCGCGCATTCGAATCTTTATCAGGTATTCATTGAAGCGCTGATCCCGTGTTGGAACGGGAAACTCATCATGAAGTATGCTGATGACTCTGTTTTTTAAATCACTTGGTACTTCAATCCATTTGTTTAGTATGTAGTGTCTAAACAGCTGAGAGCAAAGACCACCCATGCGCGAGATCACCTTCTTGCCGTCATCATCCATGATGATGCCACCGCTGAAGTCGACGGAGTAAGGCAAGCCCTCTGGCCGGTGACGCGTGAACCTGGGTGTCCCGGCAGGGGTCTCTAGCGGCGTGTCGATGGGGGTACGGACGTCAGGTGTCTCCACCGGCGTCTGGGCCCCGAAGCAAGGAATGTCGAGTGGGGTGGCTCCTGGCGGAGTAGGTAGAGGTGTGTAGCTGCTAGGAACAGTCAGCCGTGCAAAACATGGCGTAGATGGCGATGCTGTGGCTGGTGTGGGGGCGGGCAAAGAAGGGGAGGGTAAAGAGCCTCGTCGAACACGAGGCGGTGTGGAGGCATCGGTGGCGGAATCCCCACAACAACCGCCACCACCACCACTAGAGCGCCGGTGTCTAGACGAGTGTGAAGCTCGTCTCGTCGACGCCGAAGCTTCGAAAGAGAGGGAGATGCGGATGGAGTAGGAACGCGCGATAATGTGCCTGAGCGATGACGCTCCACGTACCACTGTCTCTGCTGCGGTGACAAAGAATAAAGAAACTCCTCATCATCCATACCTGCATTAAACACACGAATATTTAAACTTAATATTGAATGAATAGAGTAGACAATGACGCAAAGACCATTAAATACAATGATGTAATGGCGCATATAAATACAATGACGCAATGAATTGAGTGATAGAAGAGGCAAGTCGAAAACTCAAAATTTTCAATCAAAAGATGTGAGCGCGAGTAGAAAAGAGCGTTATACACCATGGAAGGTACTTAGAGAGCCAAAGCTTTTACAACACGGAGCAAAATTGTTCAAATACAATATTTGTGGCTTTAAGAGATCTCTCTCTCATCCTCGCATAACTCAGCATAACTTCCTATATCTATATAGAGCTCTCCGTTTAAACACATATCCTCTGTTTCATTTTGTAGCTCCTCTGTATGCACCCCATATAGAGTAGTAGCATCTTGATGCTCGTCTGGCACCACCGCAGCGGCTTCTGATTGAGCATCTTCTCTGATCTCCTCCATTGATGCCGTTGTGATTGGCACATGGTAGCCTTCATACGTCCTTGCACTACGAGGGGCTACCTCTATGACGTACCACCAGTTTGATGTAGACTTTGTAGGATGAAATATTACTGCCAGAGCCACATAACTTACATGAGAGCTTTCAAGCACATAACTTGTAAAAGGATGTTAACTATTTACATACTTACTTGTTCACAATGCTCGGGTAGTACGAAAGTGTCTCTTAGGTCAGTCCATTTCTTAGTAGAATCCACCTCAAGAAAACCAGACTCTCCTCTACGCACAGTAGCGTTGCGACCCTCCATGATTATCTTGAACCATTGCACGTCGAACAAGTCGACAAAAAATCCTTTGTAATCGATCCTCAAAATCTCTTGCAGCGTGCCGAAGTAAGTGAGTTCCGCCACCACAGGATCTGCATAAGAGGAACGTCGTCGACTAGACTGTTCAAATTTTGCCATGATTCCACAATGTTGAGTAAAACGCTTTTTGTCGATTCGTTCCACCCTAAAATGTCGACCTTTACACCATGCTGCTGTGTATGGCTTATACTACAACGAACAAAGATTATGAGTGTCCGTTCAAACGTTTAGAAATAAAGTCACTAGCTAGTCGTACATTGCAAACTTACCTTGGTCGCGCAACCCCGAGAGTACTCCCACTCTTCCTCAGTCACTTCGTCACCGCATTGTTGTGCGCTTTTCAATTGGTTGTGCAACCATCTTAAGCTCATGGAGGTTGGTAGGCTCTCCAGAACCGTCGGATAGTGCATCGGTGGTCGTCTTCCCCGTCTCCACTCGATTCGTGCCCTTTGTCGCTCTTGCTTTGCATCCTCATATTGTGAAATCCATTTTTGCATCACTGGATTGTGAAGCATGCAAAATCGGTTGGTTTTAGCCTCTAGATCTTCCGTCATCTTCTTCTCAACACCGAGATTGCACATGACAATCCTAGATATGCGCTCATCATCTATGGTTCGCCCTAGCGTGTCCCGGGCTTTATCAAATCTGTCTAGCCACTCTCCAATGTACACTAGGGACTCTGATACCAACCAACCTTCTGCCATGCTACCCTCCGGACGTGCCTTTTGATGCACATATCCCTTAAGTGTTTTCATGAAACGTTCTAAGAAGAATATCCATCTGGAATGAACTGTGCTAGCTATTTTCACCTCATCAACTATGTGAACAAGAAGATGCACCTGAATGGTTAGCATGGTAGTAGGAAAATGTTTCTCAAACATGCACACAAGCTCCGCAGCATTTAGTTTGGCGAATGGTATGGAGTCTACGTTGATCTCCTTTTGTGAGATCCATTGCACCAGCTTTGCAAGTTTGTAGATTGTGTTACGGATGTCGAGAGACAAACATCCCTCAATGGCAACTGGTAAAATAAACTGTAAAGTATGTACAGAAATGATATTAAAGTCCACATTTTATGCAATGATATTAAAGTCCACTATGAACGTACCTGACACATTTTATGCCAATCGTGTGACTTCAAACCGGTAAGCTTTCCTTCTTTAGTAAAACACGTTCGGAGCGAGTGCATTACGCCAGTGGGGGTCCGCAAAGATCGAATGGTCTCTTTTACTTTGCGTTCTTGGGCTCCTGTGAAAATCCATGGTGCTTTAGGGAGTTTTATCGATCCATCAGACGCTGTTTGCGGCCAATATTGCTCCATACGATCCACATTTCTAAGGTCAACTCTGGCTCCCAAAGTATCTTTCTTGCCGGTCAGATGGTCCCATAGTAGATTACCCACATTCTTGAATATGTGCATTGGATCGAGCAAGTGATTGATCATGAGTCGGGGCCAGTATGGTAACTCGTACCATAGAGATAGTCTCTTCATCCCTGGAGGCAATCCGTCATCGCACATCTCCTTCTGCTCTAACCATGCTTGTGCAGACATCCTTGGTGGCTCTCTTCCCAAAAAGCGTCGCGTAACACATGATTCTCTGGAAGATACGCTTGATGACCTTCGTAGATTTGCTTCTTCAGTGAGGGCGCCCTACGTGCATTCAGTCTAGGTCCACATGTGACACATGCTCTGTATCCGCTTGTTTGAAGCCCTGCATGTATACACATGATAATAGATCAACTATGGGAAAAAACAAGATTTACAGTGTCTGAGTGAGGAGTGTCAATAGATCACCTGAGCATTCTGTTAGCCCGGGATAGTCATGCATGGTCCACATTAGAATGCCTCTGATCAAAGCATTCCGTCGTCCTGTGTGTCGGCTCATATCCACCACCTCTATGCCAATCCACAATTGTTGTAGCTCTTCCAATAGTGGACGAAGATACACATCCATATTCCCCACTTTATATCGCCCTGGCACAATCAAGCTTAGCCATAGGTGCCCCTTCTTCGTAGTCAACCACGGGGGAATGTTGTAGTTGACGATGACAACGGGCCATACACTGTAAGATGTTGATCTTTGACCAAATGGATTTACGCCATCCATAGCCAGGCCTAAGCGCAAATTTCGAGCTTCCCTGGCAAAATCCGACCATGTTCCATCTATATGTTTCCAGGCTGCGCAATCTGCAGGAATTCGTAGCACACCATCCGAAGATTTATTCTCCTCATGCCATGATGCTAGGGCGGCCATGGACTTACATTCGAAGAAATGCTTGATGCGAGGAAGCAGAGGAAAATGTCGCAAAACCTTTTGTGGAATTTTTGTCCCGTGGAGATCTACTCGATATCTTTCGGAATCACATTTCGGACACTTCTCCATGTCTATGTATTCCCCTCTGAAAAGAATGCAGTCATTAGGACAAGCGTGGATAGAATTGTAATCCATCCCCAAGTTTCTCAAAATCTTTATTGCTTCATCTCGGGAATCCGGCATCACATTGTCAGCTGGTAGTATGTGCTCTTTAAGCAATCTACACAACATAAAAATACGATACAGTCGTGTAAAAATCTATCAGATCATTATACATTTAGAGTTTTATTAAAGTAAACTAATTGTAATAGATCACCTGAAAGCGCTGTGACGCTAGTGTCACTCCATCCAAACTTTGCCTGCATGTTGAGAAGAACCAGGAGTGCTTTCAATCTAAACATACGTGCTCCATTATACAATGGCGTATCGGCTTCGCTTTTCATATCATCATAGATAAGCCTTTCTGAATCCATGATCGTCTCGATCATTTCATCAATCTCGGGCTCAAACATTGCCTCGTTGGGAATGTGCTCTGCATGATCATCCCCCGAGCTGTCAGAGGCTACATCTTGTGGCCTCACATATGCTGCTTGACCAAAGCGCCTGCGAACACGTCTATTGGGTTGCAAGATTGTTGCTTGTTGGCCAGTGTCAGAGTCCGACGAGTTATAATTGGCAACAACTCGATCTATAATAGATGGATCGAACTCGCCAAATTCGCGAACGTGTTGCAAAGAAACGCGTCTTGTCCGTCGCACAGCATGCTTGCATTGATTACAAGGACATAAGACCCTCGTTGAGAGATAGGTGTTTCGGTTGGACGGTCCCACATCCTCGTCACTACTCATAATGAGGATAAAAATCTTATAACCTAGACAACAAATTTAATATTCTATTGGCATTCTTCGTCTTATCTCTCTCTCTCTTTCTCTCTCTCTCTCTCTCTCTCTCTCTCTCTCTCTCTCTCTCTCTCTTTACCTCACATTCTCTAGTCATGTCCAATCCCCGCACACCTCGGTCTAGAGGTGCACGGAGATCAGGACCACCGGGTTATAATCTCGTCTTTATTGGTCAATACCTATATTTTTGGGTACAATAAATCTACAGACCCACGTCTACATGATACTGCATGTAGTGGACAAAATCCCTTTGCCTCTTCTCTAGCTGTAGCACTTCACAGCATCTTAACATCTTTTCACAGTAGATCTTTTCACTGTTTGTCTAACTCTAAACCCTAAACCGTAAGTAATTCTTGCGTGGACTCGATCTAACGTAAATAAGAGTAAATCTAAATAAACGTAAATCTAACTAAAAATAAACCTAAATCTAATTTAACGTAAGTCTACATCTAACCTAATCTTTAACGTCTTTTGGGATAGTTTCCTACGACGTTAAAACTCTCTTCTTCTTGTGTGTGTGTGTGTGTGTGTGTGTGTGTGGGTAAACCTAAGTCTAATCTAATATAACATAAATCTAAATCTAACGTAAATTATGTTATATTAAAAACAAAGAACTAAACTAACAGGGATTATAAGAACCTTAAAACTGATTTAACACATAATTTTTCACATAACTCGGCAAGAGTTGGCATTCTCATCACTAAAGATGTGAGAGTTAACTTCCGGTGGTGACGCTGCCTCATCTCCATCCACATCTGATGACAGCAATTGGCCCTTTAGACCGTTCTTGCTCTTGTTACTAACTTTGAAGTTGCTGTTGAATGACTAGAGGTTGTCTAGATGGTCATTGTGTCGGGGATGTAGTGACTCTTGCCGCCCTGAAGATCCACCTTCTTCCCTATCTTCTGAAGACATTTCACCAGTACTTTTGGATCGACGGAGCCCACCATGAGTGAAGGCAGCAATACCCTATATTCCATTGAGGGCTTTCTTCACCCGCTTCATGCAGGCATCGCAGTCTATGGAGACCTAAATATAATCTAATATAACGTAAATCTAAATCTAGCGTAAATAAACGTAAATCTAATTAAAAATAAACCTAAATCTAATCTAATTTAACTTAAATAAACCTAAATCTAATTTAACGTAAGTCTACATCTAACCTAATCTTTAACGTCTTTTAGGATAGTTTCCTACGACGTTATAACTCTCTTCTTCTTGTGTGTGTGCGCGTGTGTGCCAATAAAAAGAGATAAATGGTATAACCTTTCTATCACCCATGCCAAGTATGATAGATTGGTTATGCCATGTCCCTCTTGAATAATAGGTCTTGAGTTCAACTCCTCGTCGGCTAGATCTTTAGGTCTTTTAATTTTAATTAGTTTCCTACGACGTTAAATTAGTTTCTCTCTCAATGTGTGTGCGTTTTTTTGTTTATGCATGTTTTCTCTCTGTTTTCCTCTTTCAATGTGTGCGTTTTTTGTTTATGCATGTTCTCTCTCTCTTTTCCTCTCTCAATGTGTGCGTTTTTTGTTTATGCATGCTCTCTCTCTCTTTTCCTCTCTCAATGTGTGTGTGCATTCTTTGTTTATGTATGTGTGTGTGCTTTTGTTTATATTTGTACTCTCTCTCTCTCTCTCTCTCTCTCTCTCTCTCTCAAAAACACTATGTGTGTGTGTGTGTGTGTGTGTGTGAGAGAGAGAGAGAGAGAGAGAGAGGGAGAGAGAAAGAGGGGAAGGGAACATGAGAGTGAGGAGTGGGAAGGAGCATACCTGGCTCTCCTTCCTCTCCTCGTGTGTGTGTGTGTGTGTGTGTGTGTGTGTGGAGAAGAAAGAGAGAGAGAGAGAGAGAGAGAGAGAGAGAGAGAGAGAGAGAGAGCGTTACCTGCTCTTGCTTGAGGGCGCCGAAAAACTCAGATCTGAGATCTGAGATCTGAGTTTTTGGGTGCTCTCTGTTATTGTTTTAGCCCAGCCGACGTCGCTATGAGTAAATTTGCGACACTCATAGCGACGCCGGAATTTTTTTTTTGAGCGTCGCTGTGTGAGCGTCGCTAATATGAATAGCCTCTTGAAGAGCTATACTTGATATACTAGAATGTTTTGTTTTCTTCTATAATTGAAAAAATCAACCATCGTTGTCTACTATGCAAAATAGGGTATTAGGTGCCCCAAAACTCAAGGAATATTAGCTTTAAGTTACAATATGCGACATAGAGAATCAAAACTGCATTTGGATATCATGAAAGCCACCAAAAAAATCATAGAAGAGCTAAAATTGGCTAAAAAACAGGATTTGACAATTTTTGTAATTTGGTCATAACTTACAACTTTAACATTTATTTCTCCCTAGAAGCATCAGGACATGTTTAGGACTACTAAAGATAGTTCTCTAGCATTATAGACCTCACAAACATGAATTCTAGAGTGGTATAGTTGCAAAAAGTTGAAAAAAGCCAAAAACAGGACCCGTTTTTTCACACACTTTAGGTTGTGAAATGTTGTGCAAGGACAAGGTTAAAGATGGAATTGATATTCCAAAAAAATGTCAAGTTTTTTTCAGCTCATGAGACAACTTTCTAGACAGATAGAACTTCCAAATCCATTTTGAAACTCTTGACATAATTCAAGGAAAATGGTCACTTCACAGGACATAAAAGTGTCCCAGGACATAAAAGTGTCCCATTACCAACCTAGTGTTAACAATGTTGGACAAGTTTACAAACCTTTTCATCAACTCTTATCAAGAGATCAGGGGCTTTTTTGGGGATCTAGTGAATGTTGAGTTAATCGAAGGGGCAAGCCCGGTCAGAAAGAAGTTAAGAAGGATCAGTAAGGAGTAAATGAATGCTTTGAAAGAAGAGAGTTGGATGCAGGTTTCATTGTTCCAGTTGATAATGCGGATTGGGTGAGCCATGTACTGGTCACTTCTAAGCAGGATGGGTGTTGGAAAGTCTGTATTCATTACAAGACATTGAATGCAGTGACCTGTCTCATGGAAGAGAGTACTCGAGCTACTCTGGCTGAATTACTTACTTACAAAAAGACTCCTGTCTTGGTTAAGGAAGAAGTGATACAAAGGAAGAGGATAGATATTCCCACTATTTTTGATGCTTCTTTACTGTTATCTGATGTCTCTTATTGGAAAAGCCTGCATCGGGGGGATTGTTATTTATGATGCTCGAAAAAGTCTTATGAAGAGACAAGGGTTGAAACTTGATGCAAAGAGCAATAGTGAATCAGAGTACAAGAGTGGATCAAACATTTTCTTACAGTTGGGAATCAAACACTTACAGATTAAGGGTGATGCCTTGCTAGTTGTGAAACAGGTATTGTGAGTATGGAAGAACCCTAGATTGAAAAGTTTGTGTTTCAAGGTTAAACAATTGCTTAAAAAGTTTGAAGCATGGAGTTTGCAACACATTGATAGGTCTCAAAATGAGGTGGCTCATGAAGCTGCTCAAGAAGTGATTACTTGTGTGTTTTTATTGAAAGCTGATACTCCTTTATATCCTAAAATTCAAAGTTGACTTGAAGAAGCCTGTCGTTTTTGAAGAAGCAGTCACAACTACCAGGGAGAAAGAGTGGAAAGCAGTCACAATTGCCAAGGAGAAATTAAGAGTGGAAAGCTCAAAGGCTCAATGAGTATGCGAGAGCGGCCCACGCGCAAGTTGATAGTGGCCACAATGAAGAGATTCAAGTAGAGGCTGGAGTCCAACCCATTCAAGGGGGAGTAGACATTGAGCAATTACAACAGAATATGCAAGATATGATGACCATGATGTAGGAGCTACGGCTTAATGTTCTTGGGGGTGGAGGTGGATGTGGAAGAGGTGGTTATGTGAGAGGTGCTATACCGCAAGCGGGGAGGGGGGGGCCTCTTTAGTTTGAAGCTCCACCACCTCTTGGAAACCCTTGACGTGGACGTGATGGGTACCCTAGAAAAATATTCATTTCTACATGCTACAATTGTGGAGAACTTGGACATATTAGTACTTACTGCGATCCACCACCTAGGATGGGAGGTGATACATACCCTCTTCTCCGGAATTTACCAAATAGGGCCAATGACGTTTCTTTGGATATAAGAGGGGATCAAGGTGCTCATGAAGTTCATCATGAATCCTAGGCTTCAAATGGTGATGAGAGGACAATGAGGCTAATATGATGCCATTGGGAAAGAGAGAAAGAATACAAAATGATGTTGGACCCAATAAGAAGGAAGGGAAGGAGAAAGAAGGTGAAGATGAGACTGTAAAGAGGAAAAGAAGACCTTGCTGGAAATTTGAAGTAGAAAATTTCCATTGGGTGAAGGCCAAGCAGCTTATGGGTTGAAGGAAAGTGAATTGTACCTTTGGACAGCTTATGAATATGGTACCCAAATTGAAGAGGAAATGGAAGTCGTTAGTGAATCCGATTGAGAAAGAGCCAAACCGTGGACATGTTAGAGTGTTGGCTTTGGAGGAGCTACATGACATAGGTCCTGTGGTAGACGCCTGACACAAAGGTGTAGGCATGGGAGAAGCCTACGTTGATGGAGGTGCCCAAGTATGCATCATTACACAGTCATGTGTTGAGAAATTGGGTTTACTTACCAGTGGAAGATCTAGATTCAGGATTCAACTAGCTAACCATGCCAAACTAAAGTGTTTGGGAGTGATCAAAATTTTGGATGTTGATGTCCTTAATGTGAAAGTTTTGGTGAAATTTCTTGTTATGCCAGCAGGGTTGGGAGCTTTTCCTCTCATTTTGGAACAACCTTGGTTGAGAGCTGTTGGTGTTGTACACGATTGGGGCAAGGGCACAATTCTGTGTATGGCAAGAAAGGTGAGAAGAGGGTGTTTGACATGATCACTCAGCAAAATTTCGTATTAGAGGATGTGAGTGAAAATGATGACTCCTAAAATAACCAGTGGAGGAAGCTATGAGGATTCAGATAGCAGTTTCTCTTCTAGCTCCATTGATGAAGGTGAAGTATCATTCCTACTGCTAGACGGGGAGAAGGAAGAAATTGGTGATGTGTTGTAGATGACAGGAGATATAAATGCTTCGAGCCGTATAGAACAACTTGAGGAGTTAATGCAAACTAAACAGGAATCAGTAGTGAAGAAAGAATTGATTCAAAATATGTTGAGTTCTGATCAGACACGAGAAGAAAGGAGGGAGTACTTCACAATTTTGGACAGGTTTCCAAACCTTTTCATCAACTCATATCAAGAAATCAAGGGCTTTGTTGGGGATCTAGTGAAGATTGGGTTAATTTAAGGGGAAAGGCCGGTCAGATAGAAGTTAAGAAGGATGGGTAAGGAGAAAATGGATTCTTTGAAAGAGGAGAGTTGGATGCAGGTTTCATTGTTCTAGTTGATAATGTGGAGTGGGTGAGCCATGTAGTGGTCACTCCTAGGTAGGATGGGTGTTAAAGTCTGTATTCATTACAAGCCATTGAATGCAGTGAGCAGGAAAGATCCTTACCCTTTGCCCTTTATTGATCAGATTTTTGATGTTGTGGTGGGCTTTGAGAGATACAATGTTTGTGATGGGTATTCAAGGTATTTCCAGGTTATCCTTGCTCCTGCATATTGGAAGAAGACTACGTTCATCACTCCTTGGGGCTGTTTTTGCTTTTGCTGTTTTTCCTTTGGGTTAACAAATGGGCCTGGAGCCTTTGAAATAAAAGTGGTATACGGAAAATTTGTCAAAGGGTTCATAGATTATTTTTGTGTATACAAATCACAAAAGGAACATGTTCAGAAGCTTGAAATAACTTTTGCAAGGTATGATGAATGTTGATGTCAGTTAAACCCTAAAAAATGTCATTTGGCACAACCAAGAGTGAAGCTTCTTGGGCATGCGATCTCAGAAAATGGAATTGAGGCAGACCCAGAGAAAGTGGAAGCTTTGTTGTTGTTGTCATCTCCAAACAATACAAGACAATTGCCACTTTCATTCAGAAGGTTAAGTACTTGTCTCGTGGAAGAGAGTACTCATTCACGCGCTATAAAGCAGGGATGAAAATATTCTTTAAAAACCATGTCTTGGGGAATTGAATAACCCAAAACATCAGCATGAAGATTGGCAAAATCACGCCTTTGTAAATGAATTTTACATGGCCACTTCAAAGACTTGCAGGGCTATATACACACATATACATGAGGCTAGTGGGCAAGCTTTCTGGCATGACTTAGTGACTTTATACTCATCCAAAAAATGCACGACAACCTATAAGAACTACTATATAAGATTCAAGGACCAAGTGTCTGATCATGCACACTATGTCAAGGAAGCGTTGCATACTTGGTTTCCAAATTCCCTCGACAAACATTTCTCATCATAGTGGTTGGAGGGGTATATCAAAAACTTATTAAAGAATAGGCAAACAAGTGTATGGCATAGAGCGGCCAATAAGGTCAAAAATCTATACAAGAACTATCATGGTGGGAACATGGAAAATGCAAAGTGAAGGTGGACAATGCAAGACAAGACTGAGCACGCTATAAGCGGATCATTCCACAGTCAACAACGGGAAGCTCAGACTACACAAAATCCCATGCACTATGGTTTGGGAGGCACAGTGGCCTAGAAAGATAAATCTATAAGTTATTTCTAATTGTGCAAGTTTGAATAACAAAGTATTTTAGCTTGTTAACCTTTTTGGTTAATGATAACTTATAAAAATATCACTCCGAGCTGTCCTACTAGGGAGATAGTCAAGTATCAAGAGAGACACATAGAGTTCGATATACTTGGTGATGGTTGTTGGAAAAGCATCGTATCTCTTGCAAGAAATTCAACTCAGTAGTCAGAATGCTACAAGTGCTAAGTGTATAAGACAATGAATATTACATTTAAAGTTAGTTTGGGCTATTAATTTGTCTAAATTTTCTTTGGTTGGTGTAAAGCCAAGGCGATCTAAAGTATGCATCTCAAGATGAGGAGGAGGAGGAGGAGGATAAGGATAGTTAAAAATTTGTTATGTAATCCTCTTTTACAAGACTTTGTGCAGATGTGACACACAAAAAAACCCTCTTATTTTGTACATAAAACTCGTTTTCCAATTTGGCTTTATTTGTAATTTTTCCAAAGTATTGTTCTATTCCACCTCAAATTATAAAGGTAAAGTATGAGTTGTAATTTGAATAATTTTCTTTATAATTTTCAAAAAAATGATATATTATATGTTTTATGCAGGTATAAAATAAAGATGCTCATTTGGGCCACCAAATTTTGGGTGCCCTAAATGAGCATCTTATTTTGAAAAGTTGTACAGTGGTACTGAGTATGGTAATGGCCATGGTAAAAGACATGGTAGCAGAGGTCCCCAATCCGCTGACACCAAGGTTGAGATGGGGTCGTGGACAGGTCTCTGGGCCCAATAAAATTCATAGTCTCTAAGCAAGAAAAACTCAAGGAATAGACCTTTACCATTGGCAATGACGTGGGACTTTAGCCTTAGAAAAAAGACCTAGTCTTGTCTCGCAAGCAAAATTTGGACAAAAAATTAAAAGTTCAAAAGCTTTTTTGACCCTATCACTTCAGTGAATGGGCTTAGGTATCCTAAACCAATGCTTTTTTCCCTCTACATGAGTGAGGGCACAGTCTTCTAGCATTTATTATGTGGAAATGGATAGTTACCTGACTAATCAAGTTCACCCATTGATGATCAATAACCTTAGTCTATCCCCACTTACCACCTCGCACTGAAACATGCTTTTTTGTCATTTAATCATTACCATTTTCTTTTAACATCTAAAACAATAGTTCATTTTTAATTTCTAGAGCAGTGATTCATTAAAACAAGTATTGAAATCAATATTGAAAAACATTCTTTAGCAAATAAGCATCTTTCAACTTAAGATAGGGTATGATAAACCAAAAACATTTACCATAATAACCATGATCAATACTCTTCTTGTTTCATGACCACCTAGTCACTAAAAGTTTGTGGTGCCCATACACCAAAACAGTTGTCCATAAAACTGGGCAACTCCCCTAGGATAGGAAAATGGTATCCTGAATTATGTAGAAACATCAAGACATGACGGAGTAGAGACTCATCATCCTTCATGGGGGTAATCGACTTATCAGTGGCCTTATAGTCATCATTATTCATCAAAATATAGCAAGGATTTGCAGGTGACTTGAGATAGGTTGTCTTAAGGATGATCAATCATATCTTTCCTAATTCCACTAGCCTAACCAAAAACGTTTCTTTCATAGTTTTTAACAACAATTGCATAATGGTTTCTTGGAAGATATCCTTCAATTTTTAGGCCAATTTTCATCATTTTCTAAGGCCTTATCCACTATTTAGCGGATGCAATGTTATTCCTCAAAAAAGAGTTTGAATTATTTATAACTTCCATTATAACGAAGACCAACCCATCTGTGATTGGTCAAGTATTTGTTGAAGCTCAAGGGCCTAAACAATCTCGTCTGTAGGCCTGCTACTTGGTTCGGCCTTGTGATTGTGTGAGGACCTGGCCCTCTTTGTAATACTATCATCTTCTTCAGTTACTTTGTTTTCTCAGGTCCTCTTGGGAGCCATGACTTCTACCCTTATAAAACAGACGTCTAATTATTTAGGTAAATTATCAAAACCTAATTTATTATTCTATAACATACTTCCATGACTTAGCCTAATTTATCCTAGTTTTGTCATCGGGTTTCTAAGCTTTATTAATTATCTTATAATTTTTTAGTCTTTTTCCTTCTTTTTTTAAAAACCAGTCCAAACATAGCTTATTTATGTACCGATATTTATTATGGTGATTATCTCAAGAAGATACATTTTCCTTAGCTTCTTAATAGTGTATATTACTTCTAGTAATTATCTCAAAAACTTATAAATAGATTTACCTTTTATGCCCATTTATTTTAAACACGAAACAAAAATTTTAGGCCAAGAAAACTATTAAAACTAAAAAATAATTATGAGATAATTATCACAATTTACTTACACCTAGATATTTCTTTGATAAATATCTCAATAACTTTTAAGCATGTTTATTAGTTATCTCTATTAGTTTTCAATCAAAAAATTTAGACCAAGATAATTATTAGAACTAATTAAGTAATAATAAGATAATTATAATCAATTATTAACACTTAGATATTTCTTTGGTTAATATCTAATTATTCCTTTTTTATTTTGGCCAAAAAGAGGGTTTTTAGGCCAAGATAATTACTAAAACTAATTACCTAATTATCATAGGCTATTTACACTGAGCGATTTATTTGATAAATATCTCATTTTCTTTTAATAATGTTTACTAACTATTCTTATTAAGCTTCAGCCAAAAAACAAGGTTTTTAGACCCAAATAATTACTAAAACTTAGTACCTAACTATAATCTAGTTATTATAGGTTATTCATACTTATATTTTTATATGGTAAATATCTCATTAAGTTTTAAGCATGTTGCTAATTATTGCTAAAAAATTTCAACCAAAAACAAGATTTTTAGGCCAAGACAACTACTAAAACTAATTAACTAGCTATAAGAAAATTATCACAGGTTATTTATACTTATATATTTCTTTGATAAATATTTCATTAGTTATAAGAAAATTATCACAGGTTATTTATACTTATATATTTCTTTGATAAATAATAAACATGTTTGTTTATTATCTCTATTAATTGTTAGCCAAAAATAGGGTTTTTAGGCCAAGATAACTACTAAAACTTAATAACTAGCTATAAGCTAATTAACACGGGTTATCAACCCTTAGATCTTTCTCTAAAACATATATTGGAATATCTTAAGCTAGTTTACTACATTTTTCGCCAATGTTAAGGCTAAAAACAATCAATTTCTAGCTAAATAAATACCAAAATTAATAAAAAAAGCTACGATATAATTTTCTTAGATTTCCAACATTATAAAAAATCTTTAGTATTTATCTTGTAATTATCTACGCTTAATTTATACATTTTTTCTTACTTAAGGCCAAAATTGATGAATTTCAATCTTAATAGGGATTAATAATTAATTAGACTAATAATCCTAATCATAAATTGAGTATTCACAAGTATATTAGCATAGAAGAGTGTAATTTATAATAGAGGGAGGTTTGATCTTTCTTAATTAAATAGAGAATTAAGAAAATTAGACTTCAATTTATAATATATTTTAACTAATCAACACTAATTCTTGATTAGTCAACTAGAGTTTTTATCTCTAGTGATTTCTGTGCAAATTGTCTCTATGCTAGAGAGATTTGGCTAGGTATCCGAATCTGAGTACAATTGTGAAGTCTAAGGTCCTATTTATAGCTTTTTGTGGCACATAGGGGGTGAATTTGGAAATTGCTTGCAGCTCAAACATCCCTCAGGCTCTCCCTAGATCCATGTGCTGTTAGAGAGCCCCAGGCAAGTCAATGATGGCATTTCCAAGCACCAGGGCACTTAAAATTTCAACAATGCTAATTTTCAACGCTATTTTTTGCTTTATTATTAGTAAATATCCGAAAAACTATCTAGGAGGTTATGATAAAAGTCTGTTTCTTTAATGAATATTAAATCCTTTCAATTATTTTAGTAATTTAAAGTAACTGGGAAAATTTCTAGAGGAAATAGCGGGGTTGGTTTTTACCTGAATTCACTTTTGATTTTTTTTAGCTATAGTATTGTCATGCTTAAGATTCCGAAACTGCCAATTTTGGCTACTTCTCTGATAGTGGTACCAATTTGTTGATCTGGTGCTTTCAATTAAAGCTAGAGGGTTTATTTTTCCACTTCCAAAAGGTGGAAACCTTCACAATAATAGTCGCAAATATATTATCGTGGCTATTACCACAATATATTACCGAATATCCATTACCACACTTGTTCACGCCACTATTACCGCACACAAAAAAAAATCTCTCTCTAGTTTTCTTTGTTAGATTATGGCAATACTCGCGGTTCTGGAGTTTTCTCCTAAAGCATATATGTATCTATCCGAGTGTGTGTGTGTGTGTGTGTGTGTGTGTGTGTATACGTTTGTATGTATGTATGGGAGATCTTGTGTGTATACATCTAGTATACTGCTCTTTGTAAACTAGGTGTAGATTAGGCATACGTTAAGGTAGAAAAGTAGAAGTGTGTATATTATTTAATGTTATGGTGTAGATAGGGACATCTAGATTGTAGACATATAGAGGTGTGTAGATTAGGTATAGGGAGATCCTAAACTGGCTAGTTCCTAAATCTCTTGTAGATGTCAGACAAGAGACCTTTTGGTGGGGAGTAGCCATCACATTCTTCCTTTGGCTAATTATCATCCTAGGTGGGCATCCATCCAGGGTGGACATCACCTCTAGTGGATCGATTCTTGAGGCGTGAAGTCCAAGCAATGGATTAAGGATTATCTATAACTAGTTTTTTGCAAGAATGAGTGTAGATTTCTTTCTGATATTTTCAAGTATGGCCCTCTTACAGCTTTGGAGGTGTCAGTCCATGTACCCAGGTTCCTCCACCAGTGGTAGATCTGGACCTCCAACGTGAGGAGGTCATGTGCTTGACGTAGCAATTGTTTAAATGTTACACTCCACTGCAAATTGCGACCTATGGTATTTCATAGCAGATCATACTATGGGGGAGCTAGGGAGGGACTCTATACATCCAGAGTGTCCCACCGGCGGTACCTCTTTCTACCCTCCCTTCATATCAACCCATCCCTCTTCCATTGTAGGGACCCACCCCCTTGCATCATAGGTCCCAACACCATTCCATTTGATTCTTGCTTCACCCGAGCCTCATCCAACAATTCACAGGTGGTCAACAAGAGTCTTCTAGTTGTGCAAGACAACGTTCACCTGAGGGTAGTGAGCGCCATGAGAGGCAGAGCGACGAGGGCTCTTGTTGGAATGCTTCTTTTGGTGGTGAACGGGGGGCAGTGTTGTGTCATGACACGTGAATAATTTGAAACTAAAATATCTACCCCTCTCTTATTATTTTTGTTATGTGGGAACAAGTGCTATAATGTACAGTGTCATATATGCAAAAAGGGATGCCACGCTTACAATCGTGTACATGAATTCCCGGGCAAGCAAGGCCCTGAACGTGGCACTCATGCTTATCTTTTCACATTAACACATGCCTAGTTTTCTTTAGGAATGTAAAAATGTCTAGTGTTTTGAAGTGCCACATCGTTTTCTTAGAAAGTTCAATGCGGGCATCTCGGCCAAAAATAACAGGTTTCATGTGTGGGCATAAGAGATGCATCCAGAGTGATTTCCAAGTTGTAAAATGAATTCAAGAAAAATTTAAGACCAATGGGATTTCTCCATAGTTTTAGGGATTTTTCCAACTTGTTTGGGCTTTTTACGGGCCAAAATAGACATTGTTGAGATAAAAATGGTAAAAAATGACCCAAAAATGGTCATAATTGGCTAAGCATTCAACGTCACTCATGGTACCATGACTATGAGGGATGAAAGAACATTTTAGAAGAGAAATATGAGCACTTTGAGATCCTCTGTGAAGGGATACATAGCGTACACCAATGGTCTGCTAGTGCAATCCCGTGTTGTTTTAACCTTGTATTCGAGGTCATGAGGCCACCAATTAGAGTTTCCCCACTTCAAATAATTACTTGGGATTGTCTAATGAAGTTCTAAATCTTCCATGAAATGGATATGACAAAGAATTGAAGCACTTTTTTAGTGATTTTATGAAGGCGAAAGAGCACTCCAATTAGGAGTGAGGCTATACCAAATCATCACACACACACAACAGTTTTGAGTTGATAGTGGTTCTATTTCAAAGAGAAGATTTCATGGCCGGAGCTTTTTTTCTTTTGTGTTTTTAGCTTCAAATCTTCCACGACTTGCTTGATTTTGTTGCGCATCCTCATAGTCAGAGGCTCAACGCTTTTCTAGCCTTACTGCGCACTTCTTGACACAATTTTGGTGAACCCAAGCTTGGTGAAACCTAGCCTATTTTGTGTTGGTGAACCCAACAAAAAATAGGCTACGGTGAGGGTTCAAAATATTCATCAAAGGTCTCAAATGAATCTTTAAAGGTATAGAGAAACAAGAGAAACAAGGGGTGTGGTTTGATCTAGTCACAATGCAAATGTTTCAATCTTTTGTGGTGTTTATGCAACAACATCAAGCTGCTAAAAGGAGAGAGCTTTCCTCAACCAAAGTGCTTCAATGTGTGGTGAATACAATGAGCCAATTTAATGGTAAAGATTTAAAAAAGTATCTTGGTAGGTTAAAGGAGATGGAGTTTCATAGAGTGCCCAAAGCAAAAATGGTACAAAGTTTTGAGCTAGCTATGGTTCCTGGGATCAGAGAGCATGTATGGGGTATCAGAAATGAGCATGGTGGAACTTGGGAAGCATTGAAATTATCCTTAAAAGATGATTCATGTAGGAATCCAAAAGGGTGACAAAGAGGACATTTCTAGAGTGGGTATTTTGGTCAAAAGAGGGATTTTTGCCTATTAAACTGCTAACAAAATTTGAATGCCACTATGATCAACTATCAGGGACCGATAAGGCTACCCTAAAATTGGATAGGCTAGAGCTCTTTTTGCAGGCAGTGGGCAAAGAGATTTAAGAGAAGTTATAGTTACTACTGGAGGACAAGGATGTTGAACAAGGCCTACAGACCTATTGGAACGAGGTCAAAGATTCCATTTCTTTGCTAGTTAAGTGACAACAATAGAGAGACAAGATGATAGTCAACCCTACTCAAGCCCCAAGTGTTCTTGAGGGTCCCATAAAGCCTGTTATTATGGTTCCAAAGAGTGACAAATCCGTCTTTGATGATATTGTTAAAGGAATGAAAGAGATAAAATTAAAGCTTGCAAGGCTATAAGAGAAGTGGAAACCATCAAGCCAACTTACAAGGCAAAGACCTCAAAATAGAGAAGGCTTTGTACACAGATGCATATATTGTGATAGTGCTGATCGTGAAAGGAGAGATTGTAAAAATTTCAAAGATTTTTTGATGAAGGATCTTTTTTCTTTAAAGATGGTAAGATTCACTTAAGAAAAATAGTAAATTCTTGGGGATAAACTTTGACAAAGGCGGGATGAAGAAGCTAGTTCAGGACATGGCTATTAGCCATGCCATCTCAATGGTTATTGCAGCCGTATATGGATTGAAGGTGGATCTTATTAAGCAGCAAGGATTTGAGGTTAGAGAAGAAGAATCTAATGGGATTGGATGATTGTGGCCATGGGTGACAGAATCTTCTATGAAGGGTAAAATGAATAAAGAGGTTTTGCATGAAGCTCAAGATTGCATTCGGCTAGAAACATGCTGAATGACCGTGTGGACTTTTTTTCAGTGCAGGTGTACATTCCCAAATTTCAAGACAATGAAACCATTGTTGAAGAGAAATGTAGGCATGAGAATGGGGATGAAGGGCCTTCAAAAAGGGCAACAAGGAGTTTAGGCATAAATTACATAGTGCCTCCTAGATCAATTTCTCCACAACAAATGTCTATCCTTGAAGTGCATATGCAGGAAGCCTCTAAAGAAAATAAGAAGGAATCAATGAAATCTAAAGCAAAGAATCCAACCTAAAAACTCCAATTTGATGTACATGTAGCAATAGATCTCAAAAAGGTTCTGGAAGAGAGGATTTTGCACAGTAAGGTGGAACTTACCTTGGGTGAAGTCCTTGGCTTATTAAAGAGGGAGTTCCATGAGAAAATAAATGAGATTATCAAGAGAAAACAACAGTTTCTCACTAAATATATCCATGTACAGGGTGAAGAAGAGACTTTAAATGCATAGGGAGTACATGTCTATGGCAAGCAAGGTGATGAAATTGTTCTTGGATTCTATAGGTCTAGGGGAGGATTAAAATAGGTTGTTTCTTAGATGACAAAGATGAAATTGAGAGAACTCACAAGATTTATTACTTCAAGAGTCACTAGGAAAGAGTGACTATAGAGACCTGGTGAAAGTGGAAAACTTAGAAGAGCCATACATTGTGTCGATAGATCGTGGGCTAGAAAATAACCTCGTGTCAAAGAGTCTGTATCAAAAAGAAAAATGTCCAATTGATATAAATCATGGATGGACGATTTGTGCAGCAAATAACTTATCAGGGGAGCTATATGGAGCTTGTCCAAATGTAAGAGTGACTATAGGGGATGTGTAAGAAGACCAATTTTTTTTTGTCCAGGAGATGTCTACATACCCTCTTATCCTTGGATAGCCATACATCACTGCTACTTGTATGGAAAAAAGGTGATGGACAATGGTTCAGCTTATGCTAGGATAAGGAGCAGGGATGGGAAGCGTGTAGTCAAATTCCTTACTATTTGTGTGGACCACAAAAGGAATCATGAAAGTCTTAGAGAGCAACCCTTGTCAAAGACAAATAAAAAATTCAAGGACTATAGGGATATGAGGGGTTTTGTGCATGTACCATTGTAGAGCAGGATTGTAGTGGTACAAGAAGAGAAAAGTTCTCGCATGATGTATATGCAAAGGGGATATTTTCTATAGGTTTTGTAGGATTAGCAAACTATGGATCTATCACTTTTACAAAGTGTGAGTACTTGAAGCAGGGTGAAAGACAACATGTAAATAGTGTACAAAAATGTTTGAGGACCGATGGTTTGATAGAATATGAGGAATGCATTGCAGGTGTGTTTCATTTGTGGATACCATGCAAGACTTGAATTCTTTAGTGGATTGCTATTTGTGTGTTGGAAATGGGGTCGTGAAAGTATGCTCCATATAGATGTACAAAGTTATTGAGTATTTTGAATATGCTCAAGGAATTGATGTGTGAGTGGATACTAAGTATAATTTTGTGGCACAGAAAGTAAAACCAGTGGAATTACCTCTACCAAAATATTACACATATAAGATGGAACAATCTACTTTGCAACCTAGTCTTCTTGACCCGAGCAAGATTAGGCACAAGTTTATGCAGGGTTCTTTAAAGGAGTTAAAGGTTGGTTGCGAGGATAGTTTGACAGAAGCTGAAAAAATATTCTTTGAAGACATGCTTGCCAAAACATGAACAGTCTTTTGTACTTGAGCCGCCTGAGATATGTTGTGTTGATCCTTCCATTGTTGCTCCTATGGTAATCTTCACTATTCCTCATGTACCTTGGAACTTACAGCCTATTTAAGTTCCAAAGGCTCATTTGCCAAAACTTATTGAGTTGCTTAATGAAAAGATCAAGATGGATATTTTGGAGCCTTCTTGTGCACCATATTCAAACAAGTGGTTCACAGTTCCAAAGAAAAATGGTTCTTTATGCTTTATCCACGATTTCATAAACTTCTAACAAGGTTACAATAAAACATTTGGGTATAGGGTCAATTGTAGGTGAGTTTGCAAAGGCATCCACAAGAAGGGCGATATATTATATGGGGGAATTTTACTCCGGGTATGATCAATTTCAATTAGCAATGGAAAGCATAAACCTGACTACCATGAGGACACCTTTGGTTTGTTTGTGATGTGCACCTTACCTCAAGGAGCAACTAATTCAATTGCGCATATGATGAATGGTATGAATAAAGTCCTATGTGACTTCATACAGATGCCCTTTCTTGATGATGGCCGATCAAACGATATGGTGTAGGTGATATAGATGTGGCTCTTGACTTGAGGGGGTGACACAAACATGTGGCAAGTCATAACAATGATTGTGCCAAGATCTTGTCAAGGTTGGAAAAAGTGAACCTTACCTTGTCTAGGAAAAAGTCATTGTTTGGTTTGAATGAATTTCTTATTGTGGGACATATGTGTGGGCCCTACGGTAGAATTCCATGTCCGACAAAGATTGAAGTGATTCAACTTAGAATGAAAAATAAATGTATAAATGTGACTGAGATTTGAAAGTTGGGTATATGTGTGTTTTATGTTATCTTGATTCTAGAACCTTTGTACCAACTCTTGAGAAAGAACCAAAGATTCCAATGGGAAGAACAAAATACACATGTCATGAGAAAATTAAAAAATTTGTTGCTTATGTTGCCAACTTTGAGGAAAGTAAACTATAAATATTTTCTACCCCTTCTTGGAACAATCTCAAGATTCTCAACTCCCAACATTGCTATGTTGAAATGGATTACCTACATAAAGTTCTTAAATCCTAAATTGATGCACATTGCACAATGAAACTTTAAGATAATCTAGTTGCACTTATGCTTTCTAGAGCAAGGTATGAAAATGAAGAAGAAATGTTTGTCAAGGGTGATGATGTAGGCACAAGGTTTATAATAGCTCTCATGCCAAGGATGATAATATTTTCCTATCAAATACACTTGTCATCTACTAAGGACCTACATATCAAGGAGATTGGTTTCTTATATGAGGTTACATGAGCACTTTGACAAGGCAAGAAGGGTGGAATGATCAAGAGTTGTGGGACGGGTGTCTAACCTTACTATCCTATCTTATTGCAGTTTTAGCGAAAACCACAATTAAATTGTCAATCCATGGGACGAAGCTGACTCAACTAGTACAGAGAGGCTAAAAGAGGTTGTCAATCTCTGAGAAAACAACAAACAGCTCGCATCTAACTCAAGCTACACTCAAGTGACTGAAATCACCAAAAGCCAATCGCTCATCGGCAAAACAAATCACATGAGCTGCAGCATCAAATGACATCCAAACGTAATGAAACTTCTAGGACATGTTTAAAATACCTAAGCACACTTTCTTATGGTCTCAAATCCCACTTTAGGTCAAGTGCCAAAATCGCGATTATTAACAACAGTGGATTTTTGACCTAGTCGTTTTTGACCCAGAATACACCTAAATGCTTAGCAATGATGCCCCAATACCCTGCCTATGGTTAGTTTTTTTTTTGAAGTGTAAATTCCTACTTATGATGAAATTAGGCCACGGGTCGCTAATGTCAAAAGCTACAAAATACTGTGATGTGTTTACGTCAATATGTAGAGCTCTTACCTGCGGTTGCAATGCAAGAAACGTGCTTGCAATGTGACAACCGGGGAGGAAGTAGAAAACGCAAGAAGGAGAGAAGTGAGCGCCGTTGGCTCACGCTGTGTATTTTATTATCCAAAACTTACAAAAATTGGCTTTTATACCTTACCCAAGGTTTTTGGTGGTCAAAACTAATAATTTGGGAGCTCTTACTAAAGATAGGTAATGACAGGTTGATACAATCTGAAATCTTGTAGCCCTGGCTCAACTATTACAAGGTTTACCCAAAAAAAAAGGAGTTATAATATTCTTGATTTATTAGAAATAATGAGTGTTTTTACGTGGGAGCTCTAAAAAATGGTATCCATGTTAGCTTGCTGCTATCATTCTCTCCCTCCTCGCCTGCGTCGTCCCTTGACACAGCTTTATGGGGTGAAGTAGTCTTTGAGTTGACGGCCGGCGAGGCGGTCTTTAAGTGCATTTAGTACCTTTTGATATGTGATCTTCCTCTCTTTATCTGGCACTTACGAACTGCATAGTGACTCTGTTTTTCAGCTCCACCACTGAGTAGCCTACAAACCTTGATGTCAGGTTGTTGATCTCACTGGCCCAAATATCTTCGTTCACCAAGTGAAGAACCCTGTGTAGAATGCTTTCTCAAACGTCAGCATATTGTGAGAAGGTAAAAACATGAATTTGGCGTAGAAGCCATAGAGAACTTCTTCGAAAGGTTGACCACTGAGGTCGTAGCATAATCCTTTATCACCCTCGAGGAATGACATCCAAGGGGTGCCTACTTGCTCTGGCTCATGGAATAATTCGATGCAGGTGAGTAGCATTCGGCAGGTTTTGTATAACATTTCACATGATAGATCTGGTAGAATTATAAAGAACGACATGGTGCATGTTAGGGTTTTCACCATGTACTCTTCTGTCGGTGGTCCATTTGCTGGAGCAGGCAATCTGGGGTAATTGAGAAAAGTTGGCCACTAGTGTGTTAGTGTCTCATGTGCTATCCAAGTCCTTACTCTTGGTACAGGACAGAAAGTAGAATCCTTTTGTAAGTCCGCAAGTTCTCTTGTGAACAGAATCAAATACCTTGGATTTTTGTGTTGCCTAAGTTGCATTATTCATTATTCGAGAGACGGATAATACACGAATAATGGGCATATTATTCATTTATTTAAATTATACGGCCGTATTATACGGTGCCACATCAGCATACATGGCTAAACGTATAACTTCTTAGTTTTCCGATCAAAAAACTTTTCGAACGAAATTATTTTCGAGCGAAATTATTTTTGATCTAAAATAATAACGATCGAATATGTTAGTATATAAAGCAACACGCGACAGCCAATTTTCACACCATCATTCACAGTCAGTGTTTTCCATGTGAGTATTCTCACGAAACAATTAAAAGAGTAATATGTAAAAAAATAAAACAATTTGAATTAGATAAAAGTTAAAATTCAATGGATTTTAGGTTTTGTGTTTCAAATTTATAAATTTGTTTTGAATAAATTAGTAAATAGTGAAAGTTTGTATTTTGTGAAGAGTTTAATCTCTCACCTGATACAAAATATAATTATAAGAATCACTTGTCAATGTGTTCAATTAATTGACACTTGAAAGTGACTAATTAAAAAAATTAGGATATTATCGTTGTGTGTAGAGTGTACTCTCACATGAGATAATTAGTTTAAAAATATAATTACATAAAAATTAATTTTATGTAATTTAAAGTTTGATTTTGATGTGTAGAGATTTTCTCTCACTTCAAAATGAATATAATGAAACAAAACTATATTTTTACGTTTTGTGTAGAGCTATTCACATTGCTATACTCTCACTAGAGTAAAAATTTAGGAAAAACATGTCCAAAAATATTGATATTCTCTTATCTTTATTTGGACTGTAAAATCTATCGTACTGTGTGAGAGCATACACATGCTCGCATTGTAGATAGATAATCGCTTAAAAGTCTATAGTAAAGTGTAAGAACTTTTTGTTCGCACTTTGCATAGATACGATAATTATCAAGTATTTTAAGTGATTATCGTTTTGACATTAAAAATGTCACTTATAGCTCTTGTAGGTATAACAATTTATAATGATAATCATTTTAATACTTGATTTAATTATAATTATTGATTATCGTAATGTGTTACAGCTACAAGCTTGCACTTTAGATAAATCGAGCAATTTATATGTAATCCAATGGTATTGTTTTTTATTATTGTATTTTTGTTCAATCATTGTTTTTAATTATTTTAATTTTGTTCAATCTTTTTTAGTTAAATTAATTTAATGTTTAAATTGATTTTGATTATGAAAATGATCATTGACTTTGTTTTCACTAGCAAATTACTTTTGTGCATCATGGTGAAAGGACAAGAGTGGAGTTATGTGCATGAGTTGAAAGTAGGGAGAAATACATCTCGACTTAAATGTAAATCTTGTGGCCACCATTTCAATGGTAATGAAACCATAATTAAAGAGCATTTATTTAAAGTCCCTGAAAATGTTGAAAAGTACGGGGCACCACCAAAAGATATTCATGAAAAATTTCCCATGTATTCTCGCAAAGTAAAGTTGATTCTTGCAGCTAAACATAAAGGTGATGTTTCTAAAGATATTCATGCGAATATTGAACCATCTATATGCAATGAGGCAACACAAGAGGTGTGTACCAGTCAAGTAAACGATCAGAGTTCTCAATTGAACCCTCTTCATGGACATGCTTCTACATCAGGAGGAGTTCCTAGAACAAGCAAATCTGGCAGAGCGTCATCCAATGGACAGACAATGCCTGAAGCATTAGGTAAACAATGGTTGCTTGAGTTGCATTTAAAATGGACACAAGCATTTTTTGCGTGTGGCATATCGTTCAATGCTATGCGCAATCCAATATTTCAAGATGCTTTGATGAGTACAGCCAAAAGAGGATTTGTGCTTCCTAACTATAACAAGATGCGAACTCAATATCTTGATAAAGTCAAAGATAGTACTGAAACCATACTCAAACGCATAGTGCTAGAGTTTGTTCCAGCATATGGATGCACCATAGCATTGGATGGATGGACTAACTGTCAGAAAAAACCTTTAATCAATGTAATGCTTATTAACCCTAGAGGGGCTATGTTCGTGGAAGCAAGTGACAGCTCATTGAAAGAGAAGACTATCACCCACCTAGCAGGGGTGTATGAGCGTGCAATTGCAAAGGCAGGTGGACCAAAGAATGTGACTGCTATTGTCACAGATAATGCGGCCAACTACAAAGGAGCAAGAAAAGCTAATCAAGTCAAGTATCCGGAGATTTCTTGGGTACCATGTGCAGCTCACACTTTAAATTTTCTTTTAAAAGATATTGGTAAGATGCAAATCATGTGGTGAAATTCATTAGAGAGCATCAATTTTCGTATGCTCTTTTTCGAACCAAGTCACCAAATAAAGCTTTGCAAATATTTTGCGCGACAAGGTTTGCTACGGCATACTATGTTCTTGCTGCTTTGCAAGAGTTGAAGCATGCATTGATGGAAACCTTAGCAGACAGAAGATGGGATGGATGGCTCAGCAAGTATCCAAGTTATCAAGAAGTAGTTGGTCGATGTGCGCAAATAGTAAACTCGCTAGTCTTTTGGCGTAATGTAGAAAGAATAGTAATTGTGTCAAAGCCATTTGTAGATCTTTTGAGATCAGTTAACAAAGATTCTTTTATTTTTGGTCGGGTCCATTGGTATATGTCAGAGGCTATACGCAAGCTAGAGAAAATGTCAGTTTTGGTGCAAAGGATAAAGCTACCATGATTACAATTGTTAACAAGCGTTGGGTGCAGTTGCATACGCCATTGCATGGTGAGGCTTTTGTATTGGATCCTAAGTTTCAAATGCATCAGCAATATGCCAACAAAGAAGTTATTTCCAACTTCAAAACAGTGTGCTTCCAATTCTTAGGGCACGAAAATGGAAAAGTAGCTTTTCATCAGCGAGTAGATTATGCCAACAGAACTGGTATGTTTCAGGATCCGTGGCATATAGATTCCATTGGCAAAACAAGTGCACCTTTATGGTGGAGAGAAAGTGGAGTTGCAACACATTGCCGTTACAGTTTTATCAGTAGCTGCATCAAGTGGAAGTTGTGAGCGAAACTGGTCAGCATTCGACTTTGTGCACACTAAAAAGCGCAACAGACTTCATACTAAACAGGCTGTTGATTTGGTGTATGTGTTTTGCAATATGAGACTTATTCATAAGCCTCAAAACATTGCAACTAGAGCCGCTCAAAAGCAATATGGAGTCTTCAAAACGCATGAAGCTATTTATGCAAAATTTGATGATGATGATGATATGGAATGGGAGATAGTTTTAGAATGCTCAGATATGGACGAAGTAGATGATATGGTTGCAGTTTTTGAAGATGGAGATGATTTGTGAGAGTACCATTGTAATACTTACTCAACAAGTTTTTGTATATGATGAAAGAAGTGTTATCTCGTTGTCGTTCACATCAAAACCTCTCTCTCTCTCTCTCTCTCTCTCTCTCTCTCTCTCTCTGTCAGACACACATATTCACTCACACTCAAATATATACACAATTAAGAGATGTGGTCTCTTCAGTTGAAAATAATAAACTTCTGATAATATCTTGTCGAATAAAAATTACATAAAGTCGATGTAGGTGTGAAATTACAACAAGGTTCTGGGAAATTACTCAATCGAAAGAGTTTGATATAATTTTGAGATTACAAAAAGCTTCTGAGTGACGTATAAGTTTGATAGATTTGTTATAAGTTTGTCTATGGTAAAATCTGTAATTCCTAGCTCAGGGGATGGTTCAGCAACATCTTTATGTGAAGTGGTAGTATCATCTGGCACAGGTCCATACAATGATTCATATCGTTGAAGTTTTGCTTGTGCATCACTTAACTCTATTTCAAGCTCAAGAATCCGGCCACGAAGCATGTCCGGTGTTTCTCCTTGGATGGCAAGGTCTTGTCCTTGGCTGGCTAATTCAGTCAGTGTTTCTGACTCTTCAAGAAGTAAAACAATAGGACGCTTGTGAGGAGGCATTGGATTATTTGCATTGCGTGCTGCCACCTTTTCTGCAATGTGTCCACGTCCAATGCCGGCGGTGCCTGGACGATCTGACCAATCCACTCTCTTCACCAAAACATATCGAAAATAGCATTGCTGGATAAAGCAAATTGCTACTTGGCTATTGTTTGGTAGGCATCTCTCTTGTCGTATAAACCTTTGTAGAAATACACGTGCCAGTCCTCTATATTGCAAATCAAGGAGCTTTAACAGAGCTGTATCTTTTGCATTGCCACTTATTTGAAATAGTTGATGGCGTACAAAGTGATTAGGGAAAAGCTTTTTGCACTCTTTAAGGGTTAATGGTTCGCCCTGTAGCTCAGATTCGTCTTCTTCAATGTTGGAAATAGTAGAAAGATCTGCTTGTCCACATCTAACTTGTTCTTCTTTAAAAATTGCTTGAGCTTCAGCGTGGTTGAGTTCTTGTTCCATATCTGCATATCAGGTGAACATGTCATTAGTTTTAAATACCCATTCAATTAATTTGACAGTATATCGAATGACAAACATAGACTTTTTGCTCAATTAAACATACAATTAAATCTGACACCAAAAGTAAAACAATGATGAAATCATGAGAATGCGTTTTCATTGATCATCAACTAGTCGTAAGCCATATGTCATTACAATGTTGTAACCCACTCTATGGGCACCATTTAAACATAAGGAGAGATCAAAAGCATTAGGCCGGGTTTTGAGGTGAACGTGCTTGCCGCTTTCAAGATGGGCAAGTACATTACTCAAAAAATGTCTCTTGCTTTGTTCTTGGGGCTCTGGTAAGCACTTCAAAATGCGTTTACATGTATGACATGGAATAAATATCCATAGCTTTGGTCCAAGAGGGAGGATTTCTAGATATACATTCGGGGGCTGCCCATGGATAATCTCTCTCATATTGGTTTCTAGTTTCTATCTGCATATCGCATAGAGGAGGAAAACCGGATGTCATATTTGTTTTGGTGCATGAATCCCAATCCCCAATGCCGGCATAAACACCTTTTTTGCCAAAATGCAGCATCATATTGCGAGAGTGTAGATCATTGTGGAGGTAGTTATGCGTATATATATACTTCAGAGTTTGGAGGAGAGCATTGATGATCTACAAAATATTCTCCTAGAATAGCTCTATTGTTCCTGCAGTGAGTACGTAATCGCGAATGACAGACTGGCTGCCGTCTGCAGTGCATTCTTTTATCCATTTCTCCACATGGCTACCATTCCAAAATCGTGAAATGATCATAGGTCGCTCCACGTGGCGCACCATGGCAAGAGGGTAGATAATACCACGATGTAAAATATCCATGGTGCGCCACGTGGAGCGACCTATGATCATTTCACGATTTTGACTTGCTGCTCCATGGTGGGCCCATCTAAGTGTACTTTGAACACTTTTGTAGCATACACTTGATCTTTGAAAGCGGGATGTGTGACACCCACACGCTTCACATGTGCCCATCTTCCCTCTCCCAATTGTGGAGCTTGGATATTGAAGACGGCTAAGTCGGGTAAAAGGTGTAAAATAGGTGGTAACTGAGAGAGGTCTAATGCAGCAACGGATGACGCTGCAGGTTCTGTTCTAAGAAGGATTTCTGGTCAACAGTAGCTTCGGAAGAGCTGGCTTCCACTCTTGCACACTTTGCTACTCTTTCTAACTTTTCCTTGCTCTTGAACTCCGTATAAAGCTATTGCACAAGATGTATGTGCTCAGCTATGTTTGGCAAGGAAGTAATTACAGAAATTTTCAGTTCTTGAAAGGTTTTCATGATCTGCCCAATGGTTTTTTTGACCATGTTTAATAAAGCACCTGATGTCAGGAGGGCTATGTCAAAAATAGCTGGTGCAAACTCTGCCTAGAGATACTCAAACACAGACTTAGTCAGAGTCTCTGTAAGCTGATAAAAATGCTCCGAATCGACAGGGTTTAAACAACGCCTAATCTCTGCCTCTTACATGTAATGAAAGCATCTCACAATCACTTCGGAGACGAACTTTTGTTGATGTTTCGCTAGCTTCGTGTCTGCCATATCTGTATGACAAAATTATAAATTAAGAATCTTACGAAAAGATTGTACACCATAGTAACATAGTTATTATATAATGAGTGTTAACCCTATATATATATTAAATGATGATACAATTTATTAAACAATATTAAATTATTGAAAATTAAAGAGAAAATATTATGATTACAAACCACATTGTGCAAATTGACCATGAAAATTAAATTAGAGAGAGAGAGAGAGAGAGAGAGAGAGAAATAGGCCAGGAGTGTGAGATGCTCTCAGCACAAGAACTGGACCCTGCTATGTGCAAAAGTGTGAGATGATGAAAGAAATCACATCTAAAGGATTGGAAAATCGTACATGTGAACAACTCAGCTAGTGTGAGATATTCTCAGCACAAGTCCTGGATGCTATTGTAAAATAGATCTATAGTTTTTAACAATCTAATCCCTGATAAAGTGTGTGGAACTCACAACACAACTATCAGCTAACAATTGAAGATGTAAGTTACCTATTGTATGTGTTTACGTCCAAAACAACACCAAGTCATTTAATGATGAAAAATGATGTTCCTTTGGAATATGAAACACACGAGTAACCAGTATGTCACATTAAGATGAAGAGGGCATGAAAATATGCATCTCTTCACTCTTAATATAACGAGTGGTAACGCTTTTGTTTCTATGTAACACATATGATAGAAAAACTTAATCTAAAATTGTAAATTTTATAAGCTAGTTCTAATGGAGTGTGTGGAACGCACAACACAACCATCAGCAAACAGCTCAACAATTTCAAATGTAAATCAATTGTTGTATATATCTACGTTCAGAGTAACACCAAGTCATCTGCTGATGAACAATGATGTTACTACAGAAATAGAAGCACAAAAATAACGAGAGTCACATGAAGATGAAGAGGGCATAAAATATGCATCTCTGCACTCTTAAAATGATGAACGTTAATCTTTGTGCTTCTATGTAGAATAATCAACAATGACTTAATTTAAGATTGTAAATTTTATAGGCCACTCTGAAGTGAGAGGTGTAGCATCATGCCTATTACACTCCACGAGTCGACCTCTAATCCTAACTCATCTCTATGGTGAGAGGTATACTACTACACCATACGAGTGGGAATCTAAATTTACCCTAAGCCTTCCCTGGAGTGAGTCATATGACTACACACCACGGGAAAGGAGACTATATTATACACACTTCTGAAGTGAGCCATATGGCTACACACCACGAAGTGGCCTACGACCTGCAAGCCAACTTTGTGGTGAGAGTCGAAACTACTGCACCACACAAGTCTGGCACAACACAAAGAAAAAGTTAGTATTTACTGAAAAAAGAAATATACCTGAAAACCGCTATAAACCAAAGGGGCTGTCGCGATCTGCTAATCTCTCAAAAGCTCCAAGCTCTGCAAACTCCCAAAAGCTTCATAATGCTTTTCGATCGAATACGAAGACGGTTGTATAGATATAGACCTTTTCGATCGAGATATTTTTCGATTGAAATATATCTCGATCGAAAACTGTTTTATACGGGTATTTTGGTATTATTCGGAAATACGGCATATATTAATGTTTTATATGTATAATTTTTGTTATACGGGCGTATAAATGCAACGCAGTTTGTTGTGGCTCCTCTTGGTGCTGCCATGGCTTTTCTTTTCATCTCTTTCCTTCATGCTCTTTTCTCCTCGTTATCTGAGCTTTCACTGCTATGCCATTCTGGCGAGCTCTCTGCACACTCTTCATCTGACTTGTATGTTCTCTTGGCAGCTCTTGTAGATCGAGGGGATGGTGTTCAGATCTAGGGTAGGTGGCAAGTTTTCGGCCATGCTGATAGCATGGTAGGAAATTCTGGTCAATACCTATGGTGCTCCCAGGTATGTAATTTTTCCCTCTTTCTTTGTCCCTTTCAATGTGGACAAAACATATTGTGCATGGTCAATTGGTTACCTGGTTGTTTATTTGAGAACTTGTGTAAAGGTTGTGGCAACCGCATGATTAGGTGTCGTATACCTTGGCGGTCTTTTGGCAAGGAAATGAAAGTGCTGAGGATATAATCTTGCGGGATCTTCCACCTGTTTTTGAATGAGGTAGGTAAATGTGGCGGCGATGGTTTCCTTGATGAAGGTTCCTGCCGTCTTTCTATCTCGTGCCCTCATGGTCATTCCCTCTGTTGGCAGTTTGAGTGCTTCTACCACTATCTCTTTGGTAATCACCACTTCAACTTTGGTCCCTTGCTGGTCAGAGATTTGAGCGGTTCCATCTTCTTTGATTGTGGACAAAATCTCATAATCTTTTTGGAAGTCCACTCCACACGGCTCTTGTTCGTAGAAATCTCTGAGTCCCAGCCTTTAGTTGGCTTCTTTGGTCTCGCGCTTTGTGACGACATCATACACTTCCTTGGGTAGAAGTTGCAGTTCTACCTGATGTCCTTCCTCGCTCTTGAATCTTCCTATGAACACTGTTGTGTTATGCTCTTCAAGATGTTTCTTTGACAAGTAGGTCTCTTTGGCATTCTGGACTGAATCGGGGTCCAGTTGGTATGGCAGTAGCTCATGGAGCTTTATCTTTTGCGAGAGCTTCTTCTTGGCCCTCATCGAATAACTTCTTCTAACCTTTGACTCGGCATCTACATAAAGTGTAGCCTCCAAATCTTGTGCAATAGCTGGCAGCTTGCTTTCCCTTATAAATCATCATCAAGGGAATTTAAGTGATGATATCTTCAATTTAAGTGATGATGATATCATCACTTAAATTCCCTTGCTGATGATTTGCAAGGGAATTATTAGGTAATTTTACAAAAAATTACACGTTAACATAAAAACATTTCCTCCCTCTTCAAACATTGCCCTTAATTACTTAGTACTCTTCCACCCCTCGTAGATGGCATGCTCCGGGATGACTGTGTGCATGGGTTGAACAATCGTGGCTATGCATAGCCTTGGTTGGCTCTACCATGCTTTGAAGATCAATGCAGTTCAAATCATTATGTTGTGTAAGAGTTGGGTCTTGAGTAATTAACTCAAGGGTTTCTGATGTAGAGGCTTTCTGATGCTGTCTTCCACAGAGAAAATCTTGTAGCTTGTGTGCTCTTTTCTTGATTGTGCCATTAGAATTATTTAGCACGCTGATTTCCTAAGATGTTGGTATCACTTTTGACTGTTATTGATATTTTACTCGCCATTGATACCTTGGTTTGCTTGGTGTAGAACGGTGTGGTTGAGGTTTCTGAGGCTTAACTCTCCATTGCTTGATTGGTTTTCCCCTTTGTAGAGAAGATAAGTGCTCTTTTTTTTTGCCAAATCCATTTTGTGTTAGGTTCCCTGCTTGGAGAAGCACGTCTCTGTGTTTTGACCTTTGGAGATGCACGTCTCTGTGTTGACCTTTGGAACCATCTTTGGTATTGTTGATGATGTTTTGGGCACCCAGATTTGAATCGGCTTGTCCTTAAGCTGTTCTTTCGGTCCCCAAATTTCCCTAACTCCTTCCATGCTACTTGTAGCATTTTCTTGTCGATAGGATGGAGAATATTGATTACTTTGTGGTTTGGTCTGTTGATTGCTTCCTTTTCATTTATCCTTGCATGGTGCAATTGGAACAATGAGTTGTCCTCCTTTAGGTGATAGCTTGTGCTCATTCATATCCCAATCTGGTACTGCCTTGTATGTCTGCATCCATGGAATTCCAAGAATCATCGTCTCATTTATGTGTTCATTTGGTAAGCATAAAAACTTATGAGGTCATGAACATCCATGTACTATCATATTCAAGTTGACTACTCCCAATGTTGCCATTGGGTTTTTGTTGCATCCTTTTATTGTCGCTATTCTTGCTGTCAAAGACTGACTTGTTGCTTTTTTATACATGGAATAACTGACTGCATTCACTCGAGGTCCTGTATTGACCAATGCATTCGTGCTATGATTGTTCAGATGTACTTTGATGCGAAGGTCCATTCCATCTAACCAATCATCATCTGTTGACACTACATCTTTTGGCAATTCCCATTGTCGGTCATCTATTTCCAATGTATTGATGGGAATATGTATTTCTTGATTCTTGAGAGCAACCTTTCTGTGGAGTACCCGAATTTGAGCTTCCTCTTGGGCTTCATCAATAACCTTCTGTTGTTTTATCTTTCTTTGCTTGGCTGCATGCATTCCTTCTAGAAAGTCATTGGTTAGCGGCAAATTGTACTTCTTTAAATGACATCCACTAATCCAATTAGCCATTGGTTCACCATCTAGGGTGGATAGCTTAACTGCTCACCCTCCCCTCCAAGATCCTCCGTCGTCTTGTTCATAGCCCTCTTCTTCCCTTCCTTATCTCCTCCTTATGTCCTGGAGTCTGTTACCTCCTCGTTCTTCCTTGCCCTTCCTCGCTTCCCTCGCGAACTTCCTTGCCCTTGCAGAGCCGGCCCCCGGTGAATCTTTAACGGCTAATATCTTGGCAACCGGAACTCCGATCGCTGATCTAAAAAGACCGACACACCCCACAAAGTGAGCACCTCAGGCCCGTGCATTCATTTCATTTCTATCACCTCAGTTGTAGTTGCCCAATCCGGTACAGATCTACAATCGACTCAAACTTTAATATGCCATAACCTCTTTATTGTAGCTCCAATTGTTGAGCCGTAAAGACAGGCCGGTAGAGCACTTCAAGCACTGCAGTTTTAGATCATAATATCCCATCTGTGCTCACTTCAAGCATAGTCCTTTTTAGCATCATTAAGGCATCAGTTGGCCGTTTTAAGCCGTATCTGGCATACATTAATCATTAAACTTGACCTGTTATGAAGCCCTGGTCACTGCTCACTAAATGTGTAGGCTTCAAAGAAGCTTAGCTTACATTTCTTTGCTTTTTTTCCTATCATGGTAGCACAGCTGCACGACATCGTGATCCTGCGTTTAGAGTCAGATGCCGATCGACCTTGCAGTCTCCATCTCCATCTCCAAGTAGAACAAACAGATCTCCGTTGCCTTTGCCTTTTCTGTGATCTTCCCCTTGGCCACCTCTCATGATCCTGCGTTTAGCGACCTCCACTGGTTTGAGTCCTTTGCTCCCGCGTCGCCATCGCCATCACCACCTTCTAGTTCTTGCTATTGGCGGTCTGCGACATCACCATCCAACTTCGTGCCATTGGATGTTGCAGAGACAGGTTCTTTCTCCCTCTCTCTCTCTCCTCTTCCTGTGTTAGAACCGAAGCCACTGCGTTGCGCGGTTAGAACACAATGGGAACAACACTCCAAGGGCCAAAGAGTGGTTGTTAGGGTAATATTAGAAGTCTCACACCGCATGGTTGGAATAATTACTCTTTATGTGACCATGCCTGAGTTTGGGCATAGTGAGTGAGTAGGCCTATATATCTATCACTGATAACATTAAATGCTCTGTTCTTATCCACTTGTTCCGAATGCTTGGGTCAGAAAAAAGCGAATCGGGCCCTTCGGAGATTCTTGGGGCCCCTATTCGCCTGGTTCTGACTCAAGTGACGTCAACTATTATGACACTAGTGCATGGGACAGAACCAAGCGAATAGAGACCCTGAGGGATACTCGAGGCTCAATATTCGCTTGGTTATGACACCAAATACAGGCCAAAATTTTGAAACGTAGTTTTGGCTTGCTTTTCCTTTCAGTAATGGGGGACCGCATCCTAGAGACAGACGTTGTTGGCTACAACGAAAATTCAACTTGGGTCAGAACCAAGCGAATAGGGCCTTCGGAGATTCTTGGGGGCCCTATTTGCCTAGTTCTGACTCAAGTGACGTCACCTTTTATGACATTAGCGCATGGGACAAAACCAAGCAAATAGAGAACTTGAGGGATACTCGAGGCTCAATATTTGCTTGGTTATGACACCAAATACATACCAATTTTGAATAGTGGTTTTGGCTTGCTTTTTCTTTCAGTCATGGGGATCATAGTCCTGGAGACAGACGTTGTGGGCGAGGATACATGTGAAGAAAAACTATTCGCCTTCTTATACAACGCCCGTGCTCATCACCGTGCACCAGAACTATCAGGAATGTTTAATGCAGAGTTTCCTATACAAAGGATTATAGATTGCTCATTTGAGTACCTACAAACCCATTTGCAACAGTATGAGGCAGTCACTTGTGACAGTTCCATGACAGTTGATGGTATGAGATATGTGCACCTAGCCTACCTTGACTCTAACAAGAGTGCTTCAAGGAGACTGAATCGCTGTCTAGAAAAGTGTCCCTCCAATGCACTGCTTGTACAAGACAGGTGTATGAAGCACTTCAAAATGTTTTGCTTAGTGAAATTCTACCACGGGTTTGTCTGTTACTTATACTTGAAGACGAATGGTGAGTCAGAGACTTCCCAGTCAACAAATTTTGGTAGTTGTCCATTGGTGCCGGAGGAAGAGGTAGAGGATGTGAGGTGTAGTTTGACCCAGAAGAAGAGCGGGTAGAGGTATTAAAGGAAACATTTGATGCGGGCTTAACTCTTGCTTCTCTTGTGGATGCAGCAATAGGGTGCAAGCAAAAAATCCCAAGTAAGGAAGTGACTTTGCCTCTGAATTGTGCTCCCAGCTTTACTATGGCGGGCGACACCCACTACGTTCTGCTCATAGATATCATGTATGAGCTGCGTATACGGGAGGACTACTACCTAGCTGTAATTGCAAATTTTTGTGAGGCAGACATGGGGTTTGTGGATGATGATGGAGTGGACCAACATCTTATTGCTGACAAAGCTGTCCACGAATTATAGTTTACTCAGGGTGGCAACTGATCAATGATACATTCAATGAAGCGAAGTCCAGAGAGGCCAATTTTCTAGCAGATGAGCAATTTCAATCACCAACAAAACAACTCAGCTTGGAAAACATAGGTAGGCCCGTGGCACCCAGAGCTCAAGAGTCTATTCACTTGTGGGGCAGGTCGATGCTGGAAATGGAAGAGAATCAGATGGTAATTTTTGTCGTGCATTCAGATGGTATTGGAGATGGCCCAGTGATAAAATATCATGATCAATTTTTTTATTGACAGGTGCTAGTGTATGACAATAGTTTCCTTAGAAGAGCGGGAGGCTCACGGCAAGGGCTTGTCATTGGAGTCCAAGGCAAGGATGCGGCGTTGTCTCACTACATTTGGCGTTTCAACCACAAAAAAGTTTGTAGAAACAATTTAAGTACTTGGCAATTGTACTCATCTCACTTACGGCCCATAAATTCATTACAATTTTTATGTAGATCATAATATACCACAAGGAATACTCTGAGGACAATGCAAAGTTCCCACTGTTTGCAATGAAAGTTATTACAACATTGTGTGGTGGGAACCCCCTCCCACTAAGCCCAAAAAGACTAATTTTGATTGAGAAACAGTTTTCTCTACGCGTCTTTGGCATTGGGTATGGGTGCCAAGCACTCAGAGGCCCCTATTTCATGTCCTACACAGCTCAGGCTCTGGCTGTAGGGTTTGAAGGCCCGGAGAGCTTAGATCCATACAACAAGCGGCTATTTATAAGGGAAAGAAGACACCTAATGCCCATGGGGATGCTGCCAACAACAGAGGAACGAGCTCGTCTACAGAGCTTGCACATCGAAGAGGTACAAAGTGAGGAAGAAGAAGGTGCATCGAAGAGGATAAAAACGACGGGCTCAGGTCCATCTTCTCCCGCTCCTGCCTCGTGACTGTCGCCACCTCGCATGGTACTCCTTCGCATTTGAAGCTCCCTAAGCCATCTGTTTCTTCTCTTTGTCAATGTGTTGTAAAGACCGTGTAATTTCTGAACTCTTAAGAAGCTCCTTCTGCCTTGCTCTATGAATTAGTCGTCTATAAGTCGATTGGTGTAACTCTAATAGGCTATTGGCTTTATCCTTTACTCCCCCATGTCTAGTGTGCTTAAAATAACCTGTTCTTGCCATGTACTGGGTTTTTTCCATGCCTTGTGTGGACCATATTGATAGTGAGCCGTATGTCTTGGCAAAATATGGACCATGGTTGAACAATATGTGCTGCATTGAAATAAATCAAAATGGTCAATAGAGTACAATTTAAAATTTTGTTTTGTATACGTAGAATGCTAACCCACCATGTAATGTGTGATATGTTGCCCACCCCACCCTGTAAGGTAAGCCTTCTTCCAATCCAACAAGGCTGCTTGAAATGATGTGAGCTTACTTTGGTCCCAAGAATGCTGCTCAACATAGTAAAAAATTTTATCTAGTGATTTCCACATGTTCGCCTTGTGATTCTGGATTGCCCCACCACCAGAATTGTCTTTAACCACTTTATGTAACTGTTTCTATTTGTTGAACAAGTTTCTCCTTTCTTCTCTATCTGAATCTTTGAGGCTAAACCCAAGAAACCTTCTTGCCTTCACCCCACCTATCGATGCTTTCCTAGGTACCTTGTAACAACTTTGAGACATTTTAGGGTCCTCTTTGACTTTGTCATTGCCTCCATGCAAACCAATGTCTGAGAGCACTCCCTCTAATGCTTTGATCACTCTTTTTGACTCACTCTCTGGCTTTAATGTCCATGCAAAACATATGTACAAATGAACCACCTTTTCAATTATTTGACAGAGTGCATGAAGTGTATAGACGTGAACTCTACTCAGAGGAATATCAAGCACTGGCCTAAAAGTTTTATCTTGAAGATGTCTATTAGGAGCTCTATTCCATTTCACACTCTCAAGAGATTGTGCATCAGCCATGCAATATAAGCATGGATTTGCCACATCTTCTCGGTGTGTTATGTTGTACATACACTTAAGAGTCTTTAAGTCACCTTCCATGTGCCATTTCACTGTATAGTCACCAAATCCTTCCAGTGAAAGAACGGCTCCGTTTCTTTGTTCACTGATGATAGAAGGAATTTGGGTTTGACTAAAAACCCAATCGAGGATTTCAAAATTTTCCTTATCAACCTGCAATGAAAAACAAAAACAGAAATCCAACAACCAAATAATCAATATTTTTTTATTATAGAGTGAACGAAGTATACCTAAAATGATCCTAGAGTTAGAATGTTGTTTTCGGTGGATTGCACGCTGAAGTATCGTGGATCCTCTTTCATTATTGATGGATCCATAGCTCTGTTTATGAGGGTAATGGTGACTCTCTCCAGATTCTTGTTCTTCAAAACCTCGCACTCGTCGAGCATCAAAACAAACTTGAGAACCCCACCGCACTCCTCTCGACCGATGTCAAAGAAGTGAACTGCATACCTTTGCAATGCTTCAAGATCAACGAAGAGGTTGTTGTGCTCGTTAACCTGTACCTCTCTGCCACCCTTGCCTAAGAACATTGCTTCAATATGGAATGGTGACCCAAGTTTCTCAAACACCTCATCGTTTACGTGCCGGTGAGAGGCCTTTACATGTGATGGCTTTCGCAGCAGTGATCCTCTCTGTAGTTTATTTTGAGACTTTTTAGCTAATGCTTTGAAGAGTGCCATGCATCCCATCTGGGAGATTCCACTCTCATCAAGTATTTCTTGCACTTCCATTGGTTCCAACTGATTCTCGTTCATGAAGGAGGTAAGGAGCCTCCCTTTCAACTTACGAAATTTTTTCTGAGTTATCATCTCTTCAACTACTTCTTTTGGAACTAGACGGCTGTAATGCACTCCGGTATTGAAGCCTGCACCGTTAGAGTTTGGATGCAGTAAAGACCTGCCAAAAAAGCACCATGCGTTATGATCATGTATAGGAAAGTGTATCCATTTCTTAGTGAAGCACATTGAAGATACAAAAGTAGAAACAAACTTCGAGTTACCTTAAAGTTCGTATTTTTTTTTCCAAGCCACCACTACCAATCTTCATGTTGTCAATGTTGCACAGATCTCGTTTTCTTTTATGACTACCAAGCACGGTGTCTTTTTCTCGCAAACTTGTGATCTTCTTCTCAAGGCCTATGAAATGTAAGAGGCTAGTGATATTAGCAAAGGGAGGTGGCGCATTTGTCGTAGGATCCTTTGGATAAATAGACCCATCGGTCCACAAATCTAAATGATGTTCCTTGTTTGCCCTTCTAAGTTCTTTCTCCCATTGAGAGAAGAAAGACTCCCTCCTACGTTTCTGCAACGGTGCGTACTCTTGCAATACATCAACATGAAGATGATGTGTGTTCTTTCTTTGGGTAAGTGTTAAAGATGAATAGGCTGAGGATTGCAAGTTCAAATTGGCGTTTTCTTCAAAAAAAGAATTGTTCTCCATTCCTAGAGTTGATAGAGAAAAACACGGACACTTGAAACTCATGAAATATCTCAGGTTTTGGGAAGGAAGATCATATTCTCAAGTTTAGAGTTGATAGATTTCGTGTGGCTTATGTTTCTGGAGGGAACGCTTGTAAGTTGGCATTTCAAATCATTAGTCATATAATTAGTTGGATTCCTGACAAGAGAACGAAGGATAAGAATGATAAAGACGGCAGCTACCTACCAAAGAATGTCATTTTGGCTTTTTGTTGGCGCAAAAAAGTATCACATAAAATGCACAAATTAACATTTTCATTTTCTCTCTCTAAGTCGACGTGGCACTTCTTATAGCGCCCAAAAGTGAGTCCAACTTTATCCTAATGTGGATGGATCAACACATCCTTACTCATGCACCTCGAATGCAAAAGCCTTTCCATGTTTGGCAAGCATTTCTTCAAAGCAAACTCTTTCAACATCTGTCAAGCTGTCCTTGCAACCAATCTTTAACTCCTTCAAAGTATCATGTGTAAGCTAATGTCCAATCTTGTTTGGCTCACGAAGACTAGGTTGCAAAGCAACTTGATCCATCTTATCGGTACGGTCTTTTGGTAGAGGTAATTCCACTGGTTTCACTTTCTTTGCCATGGACTTGTACTTGGTCTCCGCTCGTACATCAACACCTTGAACATTTTTTAAATCCTGAATGACTTTATACATTTCTATTGAGAAAACTTTCACAATCTCACTTTCCATACGCAAATTGCAATCCACTAAAGACTCTAGGTCTTGCATAGTATCCACAAATTAACACTCATCAAACACTCGTGTAATGCATTCATCATTTTCTAGCAAACCATTCATCTTCAAACCTCTTTGTACACTATTTACATGTTGTTGTTCACCTTGCTTTAAGTACTCAGACTTTGTAAAAGTGATAGATCCATAGTCTGTTAATCCTACAAGACCTGTAGAAAACATTTCCTTTGCACATACATCATTTGAGAACTTTTCTCTTCTTGTACCACTGCAATCCTGCTCTACAATGGTACATAGCCAAAACCCCTCATATTCCTGTAGTTCTTGAATTCTTTGTTTGTCTTTGGCAAGGGTTGCTCTCTAAGACTTTCACGGTTCCTTTCACGATCCACACAAATAGTAAGGAATTGTATTGCACGCTTCCCATCCCTGGTCCTTATCCTAGCATAAGCTGACCCATCATCCATTACCTTGGTTTCCATGCAAGTAGCAGTGATGTATGGTTGTCGAAGGATAAGAGGGTATGTAGACATCTCCTGTACAAAGAAATTCTGATAATCTTTCACATCCCCTATAGTCACCTTTACATTTGGACAAGCTCTATACAAGTCTCTTGATGAGTTGTTTGCTGCACGGATCATCCATCCATGATTTATATCAATTGGCCATTTTCCTTTTTGATGTAGACTCTTTGACATAAGATTAATTTCTGGCCCATGATCTATCAGCACAATGTAGGGCTCTTTTAAGTCTCCCACTTTCACTAGGGTCTCTATAGTTTCTCTTGCCCAATGACTCTTAGAGAAATCACTCTTGTGAGTGGTCTCAAATTCATCTTCATAATCCAAGAAGTGAACCTTTTTTACTCCTCCCCTAGACTTGTAGCATCCAACAATAGTTTCATCACCTTTCTTGCCATAGACCTATACTCCCTGTGCATTTAAAGTCTCTTCTTCTCCCTGTATATGTATATATTCAGTAAGAGACTACCACTTTCTCTTGATGATATCAATTATCTCTTCATGGAACTCCCTCTTTGCTATTCCAAGAACCTCACCCAGTGTAAATTCCACCTTACAGTTCAAAATCCTTTCTTCCAAAACGTTTTTAAGATGTGTTGCCTCCTCTATGTCAAATTGGAGCTTGTAGGCCAGACCCTTTGCTTTAGCTTTCGTTGCATCCTTCTTCTTTTCTTTAGAGGCTTCTTGCATAGGCACTTCTGGGATAGGCATCTATTTACGGGGAAGGTGATCTAGGAGGCTTCGTGTCATTTTTGCCCCCACTCCTCATTGCCCATTTTGAAGGCCCTTCATCCCCATTCTCACACCTAAGTTTCTCCTCGACAACGGCCTCATTGGCTTGACATTTGGCAATGTATGCATGCACTGACAAAGAGTCTACAGGGTTGTTCCAACCTGTTTCTAGCCGAATGCAGTCTCCAACTTCATGTAAAACCTCTGTAGTCATTTACCCTTCATAGAAGATTCTATAGCGTATGGCCATAGCTCTCCAATACCATTAGATTCCTCTTCTCCAACCTTGAATAATCCATTTTTCTTAATAGGATCCACCTTCAACCCATAGGAGGCTGCCTCAACCATTGAGATGGCATGGCTAGTAGCCATGTCCTCAACTAGCTTCTTCATCCCGCCCTTTCCAAAGTTTGTCCCCAAGAGCTTACATGTCTTACTTAAGTGAATCTTTCCATCTTTAAAGAAAACAAGCTGCTTTGTCAAAGAGCCTTGAAAGCTTTCACAATCCCTTCTTGCATGGTCGGTACTATCACACCATATGCATCTATTTACAAAAACTTCTCTACTTTGAGGTCGTCGTACTGTAGATTGACCTAATGGTTGCCCCTTCTCTTCTAGCCTTGTAAGCTTTAACTTCAATTCTTGCATTCCCTTAACAATATCATCGAGGATGGATTTGTCACTCTTTGGAACCACAATCACAGGCTTCATGGGACTCTCAAGAACACTTGGGGCTTGAGTAGGATTGATGGTCATCTTGTCTCTTCGTCGTTGTCGCTTGGCTAGCAGTGAAATTGCATCTTCGACCTCATTCCAATGAGTGTTTAATCCCTGTTCCGCATCCTTATCCTCAAGTAGTAACTCTAAATTCTCTTGAATCTCTTTGCCTGTAGATTGCAAAAACAGCTCTGTCTTCTCTGAGTTTAGGGTAGCCTTCTTAGTCCTTGAAAGTTGATCATAGAGGCGTTCAAATTCCCTTAGCAGTTTGATAGGAGAAAGTCCCTCTTTTGGCCGAACTATCCACTCTAGAAAAGTCCTCTTTGTCACCCTTTCGGAGTCTTCCATGAAATACTCTTCTTTCAAGGCTAATTTGAATGCTTCCCAAGTTTTCCCATGCTCATTTCTAGTTCCGCTTACATGCTCTCTGATCTTGGGAACCACAGCTAGTTCAAAGCTTTGCACCATCTCTGCTTCGGGCACTCGATGAAGCTCCATCTCCTTTACATATCCACAAAGATACTTTGTTACATCTTTACCTTTACATTGGTCCATTTTCTTCACTACAGATTGAAGCACTTTAGTTGAGGAAAGCTCCCTCCTTTCCGCAGCTTACTGCTGCTGCATAAACACCGCAAAATCTTGAAACATTTGCATTGTGATTGGATCAAACCAAACCCCCTATTGCTCTTGTTGCTCCATAGCTTTAAACATTTGTTTTGATACCTTCAATGAAGCTTTTGAACCCTCACCCTAGCCTACTTCGCGTCGGGTTCACCAAAAATGTGTCAAGAAGTCACTATGACATTTGGAGCACATTACCGCTCAGATAGACGCACAAAAACAAAGGAAAAGTTCAAGTCAAAAAATCTCGGAGGCGGTAATGCTTGAGTCAATGCTTGTGGTAATGGTCCTTCAGCAATGCACACGGTAATCGGCCCGGCTATATTTCCGCGCTTATTTCCACTGGCTTTACAGCAAGCATTACCGCAACAATTACCGCGCACGCGAGTATTTTACAAAAAAAAAAGCAGATGAGCATTTGGATGGTCCTTGGTAGGACCCATCCAAATGGTCATTTGCCTTTTTTTCTCCTATACATTTGATAAATAAAAAAACAAAAATTTCATTGCACAAAAACCAACAATTTCATTGCACAAAAACTTTGGGCCAAAATCAAATGTTTAATTATATTGGAGAAACTGTTCATTACAAAATTTCCCAAATAGGCGATGCATGGCGGCTATATAACTGTGGCCAAAAGAAGACTTTGGGCCAAAATCAAGTGTTTAATTGGACCTCTCAAGGGACTCCCTGGCTCTGCAAAAGAAAAAAACAACAAAACCTTTAATTAATACAAATGGATACATAATTGTGCATGCACTCATTTTAAAAAAAAGTCCACACTTACAGGTTGTAGTGTACGACATGCATTTTCAAATTCTTTGCGATTGATTTTGTTGTTTTCATACAGCCAGCACCATGTCTGATATTTGGAGTGGCTCTCTCTGTATCTCTGGATCTCTCGGCTTGGGCGGGTCATAGTAATATTTTTCTATATATCAATTAAAAAATATCACAAACCTAACCTTATTACCACTAATTAAATCAATTCAAATGAAAATACGCGCACTCACAAATTTATCTTTCCATACTGCTTTTTCGCCCGAGCCGTAATGCGTGGGCGTTTGCTGCGCCCTCGCCTCCACCTGCCAAGTGTGCGCCCTAGCACTTGCTGCTCTCTCGTCCGCCAGCTCGCCCTGGGCTTTCTCCCACTCCTTGTCGTGAACATTTCCAGGGCGATAGTTGTGACCCTCAAATTCAAATGTTCGTTTTGCCGCCCTCCGCACACTGGACTTCTTATTTTTCAAGAAATTCTTGACGTACTCCTCGAGCCACTGCCTGGAGAACTCTTCCACTTCCAGATTAGGGAACCGCATGAGCAATGTCGTGTGAATGTACGTCAAGTCGGCTGGGTCCTGATCTTTGAAAGATTTAAAGAAATCTTGGTATGTCGAGTGGATCAGCTCGTTAAGGTGCCCTCGATATGTCCTCCCCAAAGACGAACCTAGATCCACCTCCCCCCCTCGATGTATATAATAGTAGTAGCGACGAGCGTCCGGGGCGGGCGCATCGCGGTCCTCATCCTCATGTGGAGCTCCAAGGGGTGAGCGAGGAGGTCAGGGTGTAAGAGGAGGTGAATCTGTAGCACTGCCCCCTCCACCACCAAAGTAGCACGAGCCACTACCTCAACGAGAGCGTGAACCACCACTACCAGAAGAGCGCTAGCCACCCGAAGAGCGCTAGCCTGAGCCCGAACCACTGGGTGGTGTAGGCGACGGATAACTCGACGGTGCAGGTGTGGATCGCTACGAATGCAAGGTGCAGGGAGCTGCGGGTGACGGGAAAGTCGAGGGTAAGGTGGAGGGAGGCGCTGTGGGAGGCACACTCTGCACGATCGGAGTGCCGGCGCCCGGTGTCGCAAGCGGTGAGAGCCCATAGGCAGCCAACTATGCGGGTGTGTACCGCCCTAGAAGACTTTGCCGCGAGGATAGCCACTCTGCCTGGCGCGGTATGCCCTCTCGAGGTCGGGTTCGTTTACTGCATCTCGAAACCATCGAAAGCCGAAGGTGGATTGTGGCTGGTGGGAGGAAGACTGCGAGTAGTAAGCATCGCAAGCGTCCTCGTAAGAGAGGCCCTCGGCGATAAAGTCCTCTATGGATCAATAGCTGGGCATGGAAGAGGATGCCATATCTTACAATTTCACAAAAAAAAGGGACCCTAATTAACATTGGATTCTAGTCAAAGTGAGATTCTTTATTGCATAGGATTCCTTTTATCTCCTATTTAAGAAATGGTTTGTGTGCTTATTTTTTTGGCATCCATTTAGAGTGTGTGTGTGTGTGTGTTTCTAATTAATCTATTGTGTGTGTGCGTTAGTGTGTGGCAAAGAAAATAATCTAGTGTGTGTGTGTGTTGGACCTTAATCTACAGTTGGGCTTCGCGGTGACCATTGGGGTCTCAATCAACATCATCGCACACCCACATGGAGGTATGTTTTGGTATGCTTGTAACGCATGCACACTAATGCAAGCGTTAGTGTGTGCTTGTAACGCAAGCACACACTAATGCTTGCATTAGTGTGAGTGTGTGTGTGTGCTGTGTTAAAACACACCAATGCATGCACACACACACTAATGCAAGCATTAGTGTGTGCTAGAGAGGTATGCACACACTAACGCTTGCATTAGTGTGTGGAAACACACTAATACATGCACACACTAATGCAAGCATTAGTGTGTGTGTGTATAATTCATGCACACACTAATGCGGGCATTAGTGTGTGATTGTGCACCAAATAGTGTGTTTTCCTAATGCAAGCACTAGTGTGTGTGTGTGTGTGTGTGTATAATTCATGCACACACTAATGCAGGCATTAGTGTGTGATTGTGCACCAAATAGTGTATGAAAACACACTAATGCAAGCATTAGTGTGTGCATTATACACACACACTAATGCTTGCATTAGTGTGTGTGTGTGTATAATGCATGCACACACTAGTGCGATGTCGTGCAGCTCTGCTCTCATGCTAAGAAAGATGCTAGAAAAATGCACATCAAGTTGTTTGAAGCCTACATGATTAATGAACAGTAGTTAAGGCCTAGTAACAGGACAAGTTCAATGCTTAATGTATGCCAGATGCGGCTTCAAAGGGCCAACAAATGCCTTAATGATTCCAAAAAGGGCAATGCTTGAAGTGATCCAAGATGAGAGTTTATGATCTAGAACTGTAGTGCTTGAAGTGCTCTACCGGCTTGTCTTTACGGCTCGTCGATTGGAGCTACGGTGAAGAAGTTATGGCACTTTGAAGTTTAAGTCGATTGTAGATCCGTACCAGATTGGGCAAATGCAGCTGAGGTGACAAAAATGGAATGAATGCACAGGCCTGAAGTGCTCACTTTGTGGAGCGCATCGGTCTTTTCAGATCAGCAATAGGAGTTCCAGTCTCGCCAAATTATTAGTTGTTAAAGAATCGCCGAGGGCCGGGTTCGAACCGCCCTGGTCGCCCTGTTTAATCACATTCATCTGGCTTAATGCAGTGCGGTGCCGATGTGTATGCCAAATGTGGGCTGATGCAGGAGCAGGCATTACAATTTTCAAGTATTGTTAGTCAAGGCTGCTGATGAGAGCTGCAATGCTTGGCCGGCAGTGGTCGTAATTGGCAATACCCAGCTGACAAGAAATAAACTTTGACACCTTTTATCGAATGTGATGACAAGGCCTTACTTCAATGCAATCACCTATACTTACATCTTAAAGGTATGTAGGATTATATGAGAGGTTGACATGGGCATCGAAGTTCAAGATGATAAGGTTAGTCAAGGAATGCTCACAAATAATGTAGTGTTTGGCAGTGCTTTGTTAGGTATGTATTCCAGCTGAGGTGCCACAGATTTTGGCAGAGCTTCGTGTCTGGAATGTCGACTCCAATGCTTTAAAAGATATGTATGCCAAGTGTGGTGCCAAGCCCATTAATAATGGCCAAGGGCCATAATTATGTTTGCCCATGGTTGGCCGCCCAAGGGCTGCCCAAATGTGGCACTAAGGGCCGCCCACTTAAGGGATATAATGTGAACAAAAGGAAAAGAGGGAGGTCGATGGCGTGGGCTGGCAGCGAGGAGGGCCCTGAGGGAAGAAGAATAGCTCGCGGCGCTTGGTAGGAGGCTCGGGCGATGACGAGAATGAAGAGACAATTGCTCAGCACCAGGAGGCGATCCCTTTCGGTAGCATCACGTTAAGTTCTGCGTCGGTCACTGACGGGCCTGCCACGTCAGTCACGGCGCCGTGATTGCGTGGTGGGGAGAAAACAAGGAGAAGAGGAGCTATAAAAAGCAAGCTATCAACGAGAAGATGGGGGCATAATAAGAGAAGGAGATGAGGGCATTAGGGAGGAGAGGGGTTGGAGATGAAGAGACAACAAGGTCGAGGTCGACACAACAAGGAGGAGGTCAAAGCAATCTCTCTCTCGAGATAGTTCTCGGCAAGCAAGCAAGAGAAGAGAACGAGGGCGAGCTTCTCTCTTGATCGGCAATCCAAGCCAAGAAGGAAATTCAAAGCATAACGAAACGAAGGAAGAGGGGGGAGAATCAAAGGAAATCTCTCTCTTTCTCTCTCTCGTCCTCGGCTCAGAGAAGCAAGAAAGGGGCCGATCTTTCTTTCTCTCTCTTGTCCTTGGCTAGGCGAGGAGATAAAGGCCAAGCAAGGCAAGGAGAGACCAACAAGGGCGGGTAAGTAGTCATAGGAGAAGAAATAAGGTTCGGCATAGATAGTGATTGAAGACAATCAAACAGACGGAGTTCGCCGACAGACAACCTAATTTAATTGTTTCTTTTTTATGAATCATGGAGCCGTTAACGGCCCAGAGTATTTTGTAAGGGGAGTTTAAGCTCCTAAATCATCATTAGTTTCAATTAACGGTGTCGTTAACGACACTTCTTCATAATTGTGCATCAATTTCGTCGGTGTTATCCGTTTTCGAGCAAGTTTTGTGCGTCGATAGCATTATCAAGTGATTAGCTGCTGTATTGTGCGGTGCTCTCAATTTTTCCACAGCCAGCAACCCGGCGCTGACCTGGCTCAAGTTTCGATTACTTATCCCCTGACACCTGGTGAACCCGACGCGAAACGAGCCGGGGTGGGAGGTAAAGATGGAGAATTTAAAGCAGATGATGAAGATGATTGCAGAATTAAGTGCGTATGGTTTTGATGATAAGTCAAGAGTTCCAGATTTTGCAAAGATGCTTCAATTAGTTCAAGGATCTCTGCTTGAAATAGAGATAGTGAAGAAGAAAAATCAAATCAATGAAGCTTTGGATGCAGCTTTAGATGTAGTATACGACGAGAGACGACTTTTTGATGGATACGATCCAGAGGGCTACCTTGAGAGCTATGAGATGGGAACTAAGGTAAGAGGGATACCAGAAGAGTTGATGATCAAATCTTTTGAGCAGTTAGTGAGTTCAGATGTGATAGAGCAGATTTATGAGGTTACCAGAGCTTGCTCTGATGACTGGGAGTATTTCAAAGAAGCTATTGTGCAAGCACGTTATGAGGAGTATGAAATCTATCAAGAACAGAGTTCAAGTCTACCGGACTACCCAGATATCCGAGGACAAGTACGATCAAAGTTAGAAGCTGTGATTGATGAGTTTATTCTGCAGGATGCTACCTTCTTACAGGCTAATGATGAAGACATAGTTGAAGCTGTGTATGCAAAGTTGGGATTTGCAGATGCCTTGCATGAAGTAGCTGTCATTGAGGGTGAGTCTCTACAACATCAAACTACACAGGGTAAATTTTTCAAAGAATATATACCTGTAGTACAGGAAGAAAATAAATCATGGGATCAAGACAATGAATTGGCTAAAGCTCAGGAAGATGTGCAGTGAATGAGTGTAGCCATATTCAGGTAGACATGCAGGAAGCTTTAGTTATAGCTGATACTTTTGCTACTGAACCAGAACTAGAGAAAAAATTTTCTGGTACAGATTCTACCATAGAGGTGATTGAAGATTCTGGTGCAGTTTTTGCCAAAGAGTTGATTACTGATGCAGATGCTATAGGTCAAAGCAGAGCTGCTGTTGAGAGCAGCAACACCATGGATTTTGGTATACCAGATTTATCGAATTTGGATGTACCATATTTTGAGGACTTGGCTAAGCAAGAGTATGTGCTTGATTCAGAGGGGGTGCAGACTCCTTCATTGACAAGCTTTTGTGAAGCACAGCTACCAAATTGGACAACTGAACCTGAATGTGATGATGATGAATTAGAGGGGGTGCGTACTCCTCCTTTGACACGCTTTTGTGACCTAGAGCTACCGATCTGGCAGAGCTGTCATTGTCTCTTGTTCTCTCTCTTTCACACCTCCCACAGCCAGAGGCCCGGCGCCTGCCCAGCTCTCATAGCGAACACATATCCCCCGACATCTTTGGTGAACCCGACGTGAAACCGAGCCGGGGTGGGAAAATTGTTGAAGCCTACGTCTACACCACAAGAGGCAGCCATGCAACAGATGACGCAGCAATTTTCGGCATACATGCAATAGCAACAGGCTGCCCAGCAGCAACATAATTTGCAAGAGCGAATTCGCAAAGCTCGGCAAATTGTTACAGAAAAGCTGCAAAGGTTTGAGGGCCGAGATATTTCAAAATTTTGCAATTTGTATGAGCAGTCTATGGAAGATAATGGTATTGAATACCAGGATTCAGTGGAAGGATTTCATATGATTGCAGTACCGGAACTTAGGGCCCGAGTTAAAGAAATTCAAGCGGCTCATGGACCGAAGTGGCAGGATTTTAAGAAGGCGTTGCAAGAGGAGTATTTTTTGGAGGATTCTCAACGGGTGACCAGACAGAGTTTTACGAAGTGGGTGTAGAAGAAGGGTACAAATTTATCTGCACGAGAACTGTTGCGAGAGTTCGAAAAGAAATTTGATCAGTTATCGTCAGCAGAACAAAGTTCCTTGAAGGATCAAAAGGTGGAATTGTTTATTCAAGCTGCTAATCCGCGACTACAAAAGAATTTGGTGCAATTATTGGAGGACCCGGCAGGAGAATTGGGGTTGACATCGGATTGGAAAATAGTTTGTGAAGCGGTGAATATGATTGTTAATGACAGAAGCGAGCTGACAAGCAGATCGTGGTTGAGGTTGTAGATGATGATGAAGAAGAGATTAAAGAGAAGCCGCCCTCTGCAATACCCAAAGTGGAGGGGCCTGTTCTTGACGACCTGGTCAAAGGTATTCAAGAACTAAATTTGAATTTTAAAACTGTTAAATTTTAAGGGTTAGCTGCAAAGGCGTCTACTTCTGAACCTAAGCAGCAACAGCCACCACGTAAAAATTGGGATCGATGCATGTGGTGCGATAGTGAAGACCACAGGTTTGTGAGAGAGTGTCATGAGTTTGATGAAGCTTATAAGAAGAATGTGGTTTTCTGGAAAGACAAGAAGATTCATCTCAGGGCAACAGGGGAACTGCTCCACTTGAACTTTGGCAGAGGCGGAATGAAGAAGATAGTGGAGGAAATACAGCATAGTGTTGCCCTTGTGGAAGCATCTACATATGGGTTGCAAGTTTGTGGTAAGGAAGATGATGATGGTACAGGTACAAAGGGCCAGTGGTGGCCATATGCTTTAACACTAGGTTGGTAACCTAACAGGACATAAAAGTTTCCTTTCAGGATTTTGAAAAAAACCTCCAAAACCATAGTAGATCCACTCATTTTGTAAAATCCTTTCATGAGGTTATAGTTCAAGGCCTACTAAACATGGAAAAAATAAGAAACTTGTAAAATTTCTCATCTTTTGGTCACACCAAGCCTCCAAAGTTGATGGACCATTGAATTTTCATCAAAACAGTCATTTCTTACGTTTTGTTGCATAAAAATAAGATTAGGGATTTTTGTAGGACTTGAGATAAATTCCCTACTTAACTTCAATGGGTTGGTGATCAGAACATATGATTGCTTCTCACTCACTATTTTTTGTTTTTCCAAAATAAATAGGTACAAAAAAGTTGAATTTTTACCATTCTGCAAACCTATCATCAAAGTTTCTATAGCCACTCTCAATACAAATAATATATGCATGTTTTCTTAGTTCCCTATTGTCCTTTATGTTCATAAGGATCCATGGAGCATGTCAAAAGAATAATACATCTCTTACCAAGGGGAATCTTGGGGACAAAGATGAAGTGTTAAATACAGCAAACATGAAAAAACTGGGTTGAACATTATGAGTTGTAGAATCCCATAGAAACTATTCAATATCTAGACAAATTTGATCCTTATGACTAGATATGGTTACTACCTACAAAATTCATGTAGTTGTCACAAGAAACTAACAATATTGAAAAAGCTATACTTGATATACTAGAATGTTTCGTTTTCTTCCATAATTGAAAAAATCAACCATCGTTGTGTACTATGCAAAATAGGGTATTAGGTGCCCCAAAACTCAAGGAATGTTAGCTTTATGTTACAATATGCGACATAGAAAATCAAAAATGAATTTGGATATCATGAAATCCACCAAAAAAATCATAGAAGAGCTAAAATTGGCTAAAAAACAGGATTTGACAATTTTTGTAATTTGGTTATAACTTACAACTTTAATATTTATTTCTCCCTAGAAGCATTAGGACATGTTGAGGACTACTAAAGATAGTTCTCTAGCATTATAGACCTCACAAACATGAATTTTAGAGTGGTATAGTTGCAAAAAGTTGAAAAAAGCCAAAAACAGGACCCGTTTTTTCACACAGTTTAGGTTGTGAAATGTTGTGCAAGGACAATGTTAAAGATGGAATTGATATTCCAAAACAATGTCGAGTTTTTTTCAGCTCATGAGAAAACTTTCGAGATAGACAGCACCTCAAAATCCATTTTGAAACTCTTGACATAATTCAAGGAAAATGGTCACTTCACAAGACATAAAAGTGTCCCAGGACATAAAAGTGTCCCATTACCAACCTAGTGTTAAAGACAGCAGAAGCAGGTAAGGTAACATATGGGAAGTTACGCCAGGTGGGTAATTCAATTCGAGAAACTACACGGTGGACCGATCCAGTGGATTCACTTTCAGTATATGCTTATATTGCTAAAGCTCAAGCCAATGAAGCTATGGTGGAAGAGAAGCGGAAAAGAGATGAAGAGGTGGCTAGGACGTCAAAAAGGCACACGAGATCCAACAATAAGAAAGAAGAAGTGCCAGCTCCTAAACCTGCTCCGGAGGTGGTTATGGAAGAGGCTCCGAAGGACAAGAAGCAAGGTAATCCTAAAGGGCCCTCGTATAAACTCAAGTCTGATATTGAACTGGCTACGAATTTGAAGAAAGTTTTTGAAGAACGTATCTTAAATAGTAAAGTGGAGCTCACCCTAGGGGATATTCTTGGAATTGCTAAGCGCGAGTTCCATGAAGATATCATCGACATTATAAAAAGGAAGCGGCAAGTACCGAGTGATCAAGAGTCAGATCCAGTTAAAAGCCAAGTGGTTCGTCACATTGAAGCAACTTTGGAAGACTATGAAGAGTATTTAGCAGATCTTGAAGAAGAAGAGCCAAAGCCTGCGGTGGTTCCAAGCCTGATTATACCTGAGGTAAGAAACATGCATTTTAATGATGGTGAAGATGAAGAAGTTATACCCAAGAGTCACTTTTCGAGGACTCATTGGGCCAGAGCAACGACAGAAATAGTGGTAAAGCTTGGCGACATTGAGGAGCCGGTCTTAGCCCTCATAGACCATGGTTCAGAAATCAATCTCATGGCAAATAATTTGCACCAAAAGGGAAAGTCGCCTGTTGATGTAGATCATGGGTGGCGGATTCGAGCTGCCAACATGCTTCCTGGAGATCTTTACGATGCATGTGCAAATGTTAAGGTAACTATTGGGGATGTCTGTGATGAGCAGAACTTTTTTTATACAGGAGCATTCCTCCTACCCATTGATTCTGGGACAACCCTACATTACAGCTGTGCGGATGGAAACTAAGGTGCTGGATGATGGCTCGGCCTATGCCAAGGTTCGAAGCCAAGATGGTAAGAAAGAGGTTCAATTTCTAACTGTATGTGTTGATCATGCTAGAAACAAAGACAGTTTATGTGATCGTCTAATGCCAAAGATACGTAAGGAGTTTAAAGAACAAAGATTTGCTCAGGATTTTCTTGGGGTGCCACTATAAAGCGGGACTATGGTGGTGCAAGTGAGGAGAAGTTCTCACAAAGAGAAACCTTCTCTGCAGGATTTCTAGGGTTGACATCTGAGGGTTTAGTATCTTACACGAAATTTAACGATTTAACTAAGTGGGAGAAAAAATATGTTTCAAGCATTCAAAGTGACTTACAGGGATGTAATGTGCTAGAACCAAATGATGTGATTTCAGGAATCTTCGAAGAGATCTCTTATGTTGATACTATGTCAGAGCTTGAGGACATCAAGCAGAACAGGTTAGAAAGTGGAACTGAAGTTGTTAAAGTGCACTCAATGGACATGTACGAAGAGCTGGACATATACGAGGCACTTATGCATATTGAGGATGACTTGGATAAAGAAATTGAAGCACAAGTAGAGACGAAGTACAAGAAAGTTGCAAAGAAAGTGAGACCTGTGGCTACACCTCTACCAGAGGGAAGTGATGGAGTAATTAAAGAAGCTTCTCGACAGCCTATGCTCAGAAATCCTAAGAACATTGGGCACAAGTTTATTAAAGAGACATTGCAGCAGCTGAAGGTGGGAGAAGATGGTTTTCTCAACGAAGAGGAAACCAAGTGTTTTCAAGGTATGGTCGAAAAACATGGTAAAGCTTTTTCCTTTGAGCCAAGTGAGATTGGGTGTGTGGATCCAAGTGTTGTTGCACCTATGGTTATATTCACTGTTCCTCACATGCCATGGAGCTTACGTCCTATTCCAGTTCCTAAAGCTCACTTGCCAAAGCTTATCAATTTGCTTAATGAGAAGATACAAATGGGAATCTTGGAACCATCATGTGCACCATACTCTAACCGATGGTTCACTGTTCCAAAGAAAAATGGTACTTTAAGGTTCATACACGATATGCAGCCTGTTAATAAGGTAACAATCCGCAATGTGGGTACCGGCCCAATTGTGGATGAATTTGCTGAGGCTTTTGCAGGTAGGTCAATTTATTCTATGGGTGATCTTTATTCTGGATATGATCAATTTCAGTTAGCATTGGAGAGCAGGGATCTTACTACGATGCGTACACATCTCAGATTGGTAAGGATGTGCACTCTGCCACAGGGTGCTACTAATTTTGTAGCTCATATGATGAATGGCATGAATAAGGTATTAAGGGACTTTATCCCACGTGTTACTATGCCTTTCATTGATGATCTACCAATTAAGGGCGGTGATGAAAGCTCAAAAGATGAGGTAAAAGATTAGAGGGGGTGCCGACAGTTTTTTGCTCAACATATTGCTGACTGTGATGCTATTTTATCCAGGCTTGAAGAAGTTAACCTAACACTTTCAGGGCAAAAATCAACTTTTGGTGCCAAAGAGGTTCTAATTGTAGGGCACATGTGCAGTCCAGAAGGTAGAAGGCCAAGTCTGGCTAAAGTTGAAGCTATTCAAAAGATGAAGGAAATGTGCTCTTCGGTTACTGAAGTTCGTCGGTTTTTGGGTGCATGTGTTTTCTATCTTATTTGGCTGCCACATTTTGCTCATGTTGCAGAAGTGCTTTATCAACTGCTAAGAAAAGGTAAAAGATTTGTTTGGGAAGAAGTTCATACACAGGCTATCAGAAAATTAAAGAAGATGCTTCTTGAGGCTCCAACCTTGAGGAAAGTTGACTACAAATGCGGAAGGCCAGTAATCTTAACAGTTGACACTAGCTCAACAGGTATTGGCTGGGCTATAGGTCAAGATGATGAAGAAGGTAACAGGTATGCGGTTCGATTTGGAGAAAAAGTGCTCAATGCTCGCCAAAGAGGCTACCCACAGGTTAAGAGAGAACTTTGGGGCGTTGCTACTGCTCTAAGGTCTGATAAAGAATAATTTATTGGAGCTTCAATCGTGGTAGAGACAGATTGCTTGTCACTGATAGGGATGATTGCAAATTGCTCTACTCCGGATATTGCTATGCTGTGATGGATAGCCTACATTAAATCTCTTAATCCTGAATTTTGTCATATTGCAGGTAGATTTGAAGATGAAGAAGAGATACTGACCACAAGTGATGATGTTGGCTTGAAGTTCTATTCGTCTTCTTATCTGCATGCAAATTGTGGAAATATTCATGTTTTTGAGGTATTTTCTGAAGAGTTCTATGAAGGAGAATGGCTTTTGATTGGTCGCTACCTTAGCACTCTTACTAAGCATGAAGAGTGGACAGATCAAGAGTACAAAAAGATCAGGAAGAAAGCTTACGGCTATTTTCTGAAGGATGGGCATTTATGGAAGCAGCCAAAATGCTCTAAAGGAGTACCACAGCGAGTTGTTTGTGATAAATCGACTCAACAACAGGTTATCAAAGAGTTTCATGAAAGTTTATGGGCTGGACACAGAGGGGTCTGGGCAACTTTTGTCAAGATTAAGGATCGTTACTGGTGGAAAGGTATGTATAAAGATGTGGCTCATTTTGTGGATACATGCCTAATATGCCAACAATATTCTAATTTGCGACATCGAGATGGATTGCATCCCACCTATCCACCACTGGCTATGCACTACAAGTGGGTGGTGGACCTGATTACCATGCCAGTAGGTGTCTGGCAGATGTGGTATATTGTTCCTGCAAGAGAGGATCTTACTAATCAAGTGGAAGGTAGAGCTTTGTGTACCAAAGATACCAGTTCCGTGTGCAAGTTCTTGCTTGAGGATGTTATTTCCAGGTATGCATGTGTTGGTAGAATTACTGTTGATAGACGAGAGCTGGATGCAGATGAAGCTCGGGATTTTTTTGCTCGCTTGGGCATTAAATTGGCTCTCACTACAGCATACAATCCAGAGGGTAATGGTAACATTGAAAGAGGGCATCCGCCTATTGTTAAAGCTTTAGCAAAGGCATGCCAGGGACATATTGCTGATTGGCCTAAACTCCTACCATTTGCTTTATGGGCTGATCGAACTACACATAGTTCTGTTACAGGTTTTATGCCATTTGAGCTAATGTACGGGCAAAAACCCCATTATGCCTATAGAGGAAGTGGTAATCTCTTGGACCATAATGCCATGGGAAGAAGGTATGTATACAGAAGATTTGCTTGCATTGCGCATATGCCAACTTGAGAGACGTCAAGAAGATATTGAGCAGGCTAAAGTAATGCTTAAGGAAGCAAGGTTGAAGAAGAAGGCAGCGTTTGATAATAAGCACAAACTACGACCTCATGCCATTAAAGATGGGGATTGGGTCCTTGTATATGATAGTAGCCTGTAAAATCAGTACACTGCTATGCGGAAAATGGTTAAACGATGGTTTGGACCATATGTAGTACTTCATGTTTATGATAATGCGACCTACAAGTTATGCAATCTTGATAGCACTGTGCTCAAGGTGCCTATTGCAGGGAAAAGAGTTAAGTTGTTTAAGCAACGAGATGGTGAGATTAATATTGGAGACTTCAACACAGATCAACCTCTTGAAGACAATGTTATGTATGCATCAGACGATGAGTCTGATGATGCTCTTGATGATGCTTTATGAGTACGGTTGGCACAGACCAGAGGCTGTGCAGGTTCAGAGCGGGTGGATGTCATGCAGCTCCACTCTCATGCTAAGAAAGATGCTAGAAAAATGCACATCAAGTTGTTTGAAGCCTATATGATTAATGAACAGTAGTTAAGGCCTGGTAACAGGACAAGTTCAATGCTTAATGTATGCCAAATGCGGCTTTAAAGGGCCAACTAATGCCTTAATGATGCCAAAAAGGCCAATGCTTGAAGTGAGCACAGATGAGAGTTTATGATCTAGAACTGTAGTGCTTGAAGTGCTCTACCGTCCTGTCTTTACAGCTCGTCGATTGGAGCTACGGTGAAGAAGTTATGGCACTTTGAAGTTTAAGTCAATTGCAGATCCGTACCGGATTGGGAAAATGCAATTGAGGCGACAAAAATGGAATGAATGCATGGGTTTGAAGTGCTCACTTTGTGGAGCGCGTCGATCTTTTCAGATCAGCAATCGGAGTTCGGGTCGCCAAGTTATTAGCCGTTAAAAAATCATCGGGGACCGGGTTCGAACTGCCCTAGTCGCCCTCTTTAATCACATTCATCTGGCTTAATGCAGTGCGGTGCCGATGTGTATGCCAAATGTGGGCCGAAGCAGGAGCAGGCATTATAATTTTCAAGTATTTTTAGTCAAGGCTGCTGATGAGAGTTGCAATGCTTGGCCAGCAGTGGTCGTAATTGGCAATACCTAGCTGATAAGAAATAAACTTTGACACCTTTTATCGATGTGATGAGAAGGTCTTACTTCAATGCAATCACCTATACTTGCATCTTAAAGGTATGTAGGATTATACGAGAGGTTGACATGGGCATGGAAGTTCAAGATGATAAGGTTAGTCAATGAATGCTCACAAAGAATGCCGTGTTTAGCAGTGCTTTGTTATGTATGTATGCCAACTGAGGTGCCACAGATTTTTGCAGAGCTTCGTGTCTGGAATGTCGACTCTAATGCTTTAAAAGATATGTATGCCAAGTGTGGTGCCAAGCCCATTAATAATGGCCAAGGTCCATAATTATGTTTGCCCATGGTCGGCCGCCCAAGGGCCGCCCACTTAAGGGCTATACTGTGAACAAAAGGAAAAGAGGGAGGTCGATGGCGTGGGCTGGCAGCGAGGAGGGCGCTGAGGGAAGAAGAACAGCTCGCGGCGCTTGGTAGGAGGCTCGGCCGATGACGAGCATGAAGAGACAATTTCTCAGCACCAGGAGGCGATCCCTTTCGGTAGCAGCCACGTTAAGTTCTGCGCCGGTCACTGACGGGCCTGCCATGTCATCAAAGACGCTCCCACGCCACGTCAGTCGCCGCGACTGCGTGGCGGGGAAAAAACAATGAGAAGAGGGGCTATAAAAAGCAAGCTGTCAACGAGAAGAGGGGGCATAATAAGAGAAGGAGACGAGGGCATTAGGGAGGACAGGGGCTGGAGATGAAGAGACAACAAGGTCGAGGTCGACACAATAAGGAGGAGGTCGAAGCAATCTCTCTCTCGAGATAGTTCTCGGCAAGCAAGCAAGAGGAGAGAATGAGGGCGAGCTTCTCTCTTGATCGGAAATCCAAGCCAAGAAGGCAATTAGAAGCATAACGAAACGAAGGAAGAGGGGGGAGAATCAAAGGAAATCTCTCTCTTTCTCTCTCTCGTCCTCGGCTCAGAGAAGCAAGAAAGGGGCCGATATTTCTTTCTCTCTCTCGTCCTTGGCTAGGCAAGGAGATAAAGGCCAAGCAAGGCAAGGAGAGACCAACAAGGGCGGGTAAGCAGTCATAGGAGAAGAAATAAGATTCGGCATAGATAGTGATTGAAGACAATCAAACAGATGGAGTTCGTCGAGAGGCAACCTAATTTAATTGTTTCTTTTTTATGAATCGCAGAGCCGTTAACGGCCCGGAGTATTCTGTAAGTGGAGTTTAAGCTCCTAAATCGTCATTAGTTTCAAATAACAGTGTCGTTAACGACACTTCTTCATAATTGTGCATCAATTTCATCGGTGTTCTCGGTTTTGGAGCAAGTTTTGTGCGTGGATAGCATTATCAAGTGATTAAAAGCTGCTGTATTGTGCGGTGCTCTCAATTTTTCCACAGCCAGCAGCCCGGCGCTGACCTGGCTCAAGTTTCGAACACTTATCCCCTGACACCTGGTGAACCCGATGCGAAACGAGCTGGGGTGGGAGGTAAAGATGGAGAATTTAGAGCAGATGATGAAGATGATTGCAGAATTAAGTGCGAACGGTTTTGATGATAAGTCAACAGTTCCAGATTTTGCAAAGATGCTTCAATTAGTTCAAGGATCTCTGCTTGAAATAGAGACCGTGAAGAAGAAAAATCAAATCGATGAAGCTTTGGATGCAGCTTTAGATGCAGTATACGACGAGAGATGACTTTTTGATGGATATGATCCAGAGGACTACCTTGAGTGCTATGAGCTGGAAACCAAGGTAAGAGGGATACCAGAAGAGTTGATGATCAAATCTTTTGAGCAGTTAGTGAGTTCAGATGTGAAAGAGCAGATTCAAGAGGGTACCAGAGCTTGCAACGATGACTGGGAGTATTTCAAAGAATCTATTGTGCAAGCACGTTATGAGGAGTATGAAATCTATCAAGAACAGAGTTCAAGTCTACTGGACTACGTAGATATCCGAGGACAAGTACGATCAAAGTTAGAAGCTGTGATTGATGAGTTTATTCTGTAGGATGCTACCTTCTTACAGGCTAACGATGAAGACATAGTTGAAGCTGTGTATGCAAAGTCGGGATTTGCAGATGCCTTGCATGAAGTAGCTGTCATTGAGGGTGAGTCTCATCAAAATACACAGGGTAAATTTTTCAAAGAACATATATCTGTAGTACAGGAAGAAAAGAAATCATGATATCAAGAAAATGAATTGGCTAAAGCTCAGGAAGATGTGCAGGTGAATGAGTGCAGCCATATTCAGGTAGACATGCAGGAAGATTTAGTTATAGCTGATACTTTTGCTACTAAACCAGAACTAGAGCAAAATTTTTCTGGTACAGATTCTACCATAGAGGTGATTGAAGATACTAGTGCAGGTTTTGCCAAAGAGTTGATTAATGATACAGATGCTATAGGTCAAAGCAGAGCTGCTGTTGAGAGCAGCAACACCATGGATTTTTGTATACCAGATTTATCGAATTTGGATGTCCCAAATTTTGAGGACTTGGCTAAGCAAGAGTATGTGCTTGATTCAGAGGGGGTGCAGACTCCTTCATTGACAAGCTTTTGTGAAGCACGGCTACCAAATTGGACAACTGAACCTGAATGTGATGATGATGAATCAGAGGGGGTGCATACTCCTCCTTTGACACGCTTCTGTGACCTAGAGCTACCGATCTAGCTATCATTGTCTCTTGTTCTCTCTCTTTCACACCTCCCACAGCTAGAGGCCCGGCGCCTGCCCGGGTCACGTAGCGAACACATATCCCTCGACAGCGGGGTTTAGTGTGTGATTGTGCACAAAATAGTGTGTGAAAACACACTAATTTGTGCACAATCACACACTAATGCAAGCATTAGTGTGTGTATAATGCATGCACACACTAATGCTTGCATTAGTGTGTTCTTGGGCACAAATTAGTGTGTGGAAACACACTAATGCATGCACACACTAATGCTTGCATTATGTAAAGAATGAGGATGCAAGAGAGGTACACAAGACAAGCACAAAGCACACAGAGATGGAAAGCTTCTTCTTCTTCTCACAGAAAAGAGAGTAAAAATGACTAAGTGCTAAAACTGAAAAGTAGCACATATGTACATGCGGTCACTAAGTGTGAACTCGCTAGAAGCGTAGTAGGCTGGCACTATAAGTGTAGTCCAACTGTAGAATCACTGGCAGAGATCCTCCATGTCGGTCACCTAACGCGCTAGTGAGTAAATGTCGTAAGCGGCCAAGACCCGTAGTGGATGCCAGCTCAAGATGTAGAGCTCGACATCTCAACACTCCCCCTCCACCTCTGCATGTCGCAGAGTCCAAGCATAGTCCGGAAACGTCGAAGCTTCTTACCTCCGAGGGCCTTGGTAAAGATGTCCGCTATCTGCTCCCCTGTGCTGATGTAGACCAAGTCGATGTCGCCCGCCAACACTCGCTCTCGAACGTAGTGGTAATGGACCTCTATGTGCTTGGTCCTGGCATGGAACACTGGGTTCCTAGCCAACTGCATGCTGCTGAGGTTGTCACAATGGATGAAAATCTGCTGGTCCACCTGCACTTCCAAGTCCTCAAGTAATGTGCGTAGTCAAGCTACCTCGCACGCCGCAACTACTACACCTCTGTACTCGGCCTCTGTGCTCAATAAAGCAACCGTAGGCTGCTTTTTGCTGCTCCAAGTAACAGCAACACTCCCAAAAGAGAACATGAAGCCACTCGTAGATCTCCTATCAACAATGCTACCTGCCCAATCTGCATCTGTATACCCATACAATGCTAATGGCACATCTGCTGCATAGAACAATGAGTAGTCAAGATTCCCTTGCACATACCGAAGTGTGCGTCGTACTCCATCCAAATGTGGCTTCCTCGAAAGCTGCATGAATTGACTCTCCAAGCCTACTATGTAGCTCAAGTCTAGCCTCGTGATAGTCAAGTAGATTAGACTACCCACAATCTTCTTGTACATATTGACATCCTCAACAACATCACCCTTCTCTGCACTCAGCTTTGCATTCACATCCAAGGGAATAGAAATTGGCTTACAATCAACCATACCATACTTTGACAACATGTCCAAAGCATACTGTCTCTGTGACAGCCATACACCCTCTGGAGTCCTGATCACCTCAATGCCAAGAAAGTAGCGCAACTCGCCCAAATCTTTCATTTCAAACTCCTGTTTGAGAAGACCCTTCACATGGTCAATCTCCATAGCATTGTCACCCACAATAATAAGGTCATCTACATATATGGTAATGACCACAATCCCCACATCACTCTCACGTACATAGAGTGAATGATCAGCATGAGCTCTCCTAAACCCAATACTGACAAGATACTTGGCAATCCTGTCATACCATGCTCTAGAGCCCTGCTTCAAACCATACAAAGCTTTGAGAAGTCTGCATACATAATCTGGGTAACCTGGATCGACATAACCAGGTGGCTGATCCATATACACTTCCTCTTGCAACTCACCATTCAAGAAGGCATTCTTTACATCCATTTGATGCATAATCCATCCTCTAGATGCAGCCACTGCTATGACAGCTCTCACAGTCGTCATCTTTGCCACTGGAGCAAAGGTCTCCTCATAGTCTATGCCATACGTCTGTGCATAACCCTTTGCGACTAGCCTTGCCTTGTGACGCTCAATGTTACCATCAGCTTTATGCTTGGTTTTATACACCCATTTACATCCAATAGCTTTCTTGCCACTTGGCAATGCCACCAACTCCCATGTGTCGTTTGCTTCCAATGCAGCCATCTCTTCATTCATTGCATCATCCCAATGCACATTTCCAACTGCATCCTCAAAACATGTGGGCTCCACATCCTGTATCACCTTAGCCATGTAGGCTTGGTGATGCGCTAGATACCCATCATAAGTCAATTTCTGAACTGGATTTTTGACTCTGTTAGATCTGCGCGGTCCTGGGTCACTCCTTTTCCCTCTAGCATCTTCTTGTACTTTCCTTACACCAGGTGTCCTGATAGTCGGAATTCCAAATTCCTCATCAAGACTTTGTTCAGAACCATCTGAATCCATGTCTACATGTGAAAAACCTGATGATGCATCAGCCATAAAGGGAGGTTCATCAACCTTTTCCTTTCCTTTTCGTGATACATTCCCTGTACCTGCTGGTGGAGTAACCTGCGTACGTAGTCTACCATTCCATGGCTTCTCAACAGAGCCACGAGAAGAGGACTCTTGTGGTCCACTCAAAACCTGTGACTGTGGCCTCACATTTTGTACAACCACATCATCTTTTACATCAGCCTTAATAGTGCCATGTGCATTACTGTACCAGCTGCTCATCTCATCAAAGACTACATCTCTGCTCACTCGTAATTCTCGTGTAGTAGGATTGTAGCACCTGTACCCCTTTTGTTCAAGGGAATATCCCACAAGGATACATTTCTCTACTTTAGGATCCAATTTTCCTATGCAACTCATCTGGTACATGCACGTAAGCTATGCAGCCAAACACTTTCAAGTGTGCCAAATCAGGCTTTGTACCTGTAAACTTTTCCTCGGGCGTTACATCATGCACCGCAGCTGTAGGTGTCCTGTTCATAATGTACACTACTGTATTTACAGCTTCAGCCTAGAAATGATGAGGCATGTTCTTCTCATTCATCAATGCACATGCAACCTCTGCAATGTGCCTGTTTTTTCTTTCTGCAACTCCATTCTGCTGTGGAGTATATCTGCATGTAAACTGCCTGCGTATACCATGCATTCCTAGAAAATCTAAAAAATCGTTGGAGAAGTACTCTCCCCCTCCATCTGACCTCAATGTCTTGATTTGCATATCTGTCTCCTTCTCTATCATGACTTTGAAGTCCTGAAAGTGACCAAACACTTCACTTTTTTTACGCATGAAGTGGACCCATACTTTCCTTGTATGGTCATCAATCAAAGATACATAATACCTGCAACCATGTATACTTGCAGTATCGGTTGGACCCCATTCATCTGTGTGCACCATCTCAAGTGGCTTTTTACATACATTGCGCTCATGTGGAAATGAGCCCTTTGACTGTTTTCCAAACTGGCATGCTGCACACACTTTATGCATACCATCCACCTTGAATTTGGGCAAACCTTTTACAATCTATTTTGATTGCATGCTGCGCAATCTCTGCTCATTGACATAGCCAATACGTTTGTGCCAAATGTCAACATCAGCCACAACACCTGTGCCCTGTGCAAATAATGCAGCTTTTACCTTTGGACAGTCACATGACATGTGACCTCTTTCACAACAAGTCCAACATTCTCTGTTATCTGCAGTATATTGCTGCCTGCTTGATCCTGCACCACGACCTCTTTGACTCCCCCTGCCTTGAGACTGGTTTCCCTTGCCACCTGTATTGTTTTGATTTGATTGACCTTCTTGAAATTGGCCCCTGCAACCCCTTGGGCCTCGACCACGACCTCTACCTCTACCTCTGTTGGAGTTAGAATAGAAGGTCTGTTCAGAATTATTTTTGCCATGAGAAGAAGATGTGTCAAGGTTCTTCTCCTCAAGAATAAGCATAGAAATCAAATCTTGGAACATGGGGATGTCGTCTCTTGTATTCATGGAAGACCTGAAATGTACATACTCATCTCCTAGACCATCCAAGCATGCACGGACAATGTCATCATCTTCCATTGAGACTTTAATAGATCCAAGAGCCTCGATGATACTCTTGATCTTCAAAGCATAATCATTGATGGAGAGGTTGTTCCTCTTAACCTGATTTAGCTCCGACTTTAGTTGAAGCTTCCTGGCCTTGGTGTTCACCTCGAACACTCTTCCTAAGTTTTTCCATGCAATGGTGGGGGTTTTAGCATCCTGTAGATAGCCCATCATGCCATCTATGATGCTCATAGAAATCCAATACATCACTTTGCTTTGGCCTTGTTGCCAGTCCCTCAAAGCTTTTCTTTGTTCTACTGTAGCATTTGCCTTGGGAATCTCTGGTTCCTTTTCATTGTCTCCTTCTACATAGTCCCAATAACCTTTTTCTTTTAGGAAATTAGTTATTCTGAACTTCCATGCAGGGTAGTTATTTTTCTCAAGCTTCTCAGTAACAATCTGTCTGAAACCGTCAGACATCTTGAAGCACTAAGACAAAATATAGCTGCAATCTGCAAAAACCTGCAAATCTGTTGAACCTGCTATCATGGTACCTGTAACGCTTTCTACACTCAACGAGTGTCCACAATCAAGCGTATAACATACAACCACTGTACTTGTACAGTAAATCTCTGTGTACAGCACTTTGGAGACCTGTTCATCATCTGGTAGTGGATTGCGAACGAAGAGATTGTGATGCTCTTGCTCTCTTAGCCTCTCTTGCCTGCACCAGGCTCTGATACCATGTAAAGAATGAGGTTGCAAGAGAGCTACACAAGACAAGCACAAAGCACACAGAGATGGAAAGCTTCTTCTTCTTCTCACAGAAAAGAGAGTACAAATGACTAAGTGCTAAAACTGAAAAGTAGCACATATGTACATGCGGTCACTAAGTGTGAACTCGCTAGAAGCGTACTAAGCTGGCACTATAAGTGTAGTCCAGCTGTAAAATCACTGGCAGAGATCCTCCGCGTCGGTCACCTAACGCGCCAATGAGTAAATGCCGTAAGCGGCCAAGACCCGTAGTGGATGCCAGCTCAAGATGTAGAGCTCGACATCTCAATACATTAGTGTGTGATTGTGCACAAATTAGTGTGTGAAAACACACTAATTTGTGCACAATCACACACTAATGCAAGCATTAGTGTGTCTGTGTATAATGCATGCACATTAACACACTAATGCATGCACAAGCACACACTAATGCAAGCATTAGTGTGTGCTTGTAATGCATGCACACACTAATGCCGGCATTTGTGTGTGAATATTGTGCACAAAATAGTGTGTAAAAACACATTAATTTGTGCACAATCACACACTAATGATGCACAAGCACACACTAATGCAAGCATTAGTGTGTGCTTGTAACGCGTGCACACTAATGCTTGCATTAGTGTGTGATTGTGCACAAATTAGTGTGTGTGTGTGTGTGTATGTGTGTGTGTGTGTGTGTGTGTGTGCGTGTGTGTACAATGTGTGTGTGCATGTTAGTGCATGTGTGTGTGTGTGTGTGTGTGTGTGTGTGTGTATGTAGAAGAACGAGAAGAAAGAGAGAGAGTTCGAGCACTTACAGTCGTGACCTCGATCACTTGGATATGGTGGGGATGGAGATGAAGAGAGTAATAGAGCTTGGAGATGGAGAGGGAAACAGGCCCGCCCGCGCAGAGAAGGAGCTCGTTTTTGAATTTTTGACATTCAATTTTGCAGGGGCACTTCGGTGCCCCCTTTATATAAAAAGTTTGCTGGAAATTTTACCGCGCGTATTACTGCGTCTGCTCCTGTGTGTATTACCACGAAAATCCTGATGAGACATTAAGGTTACGCCGACTGGATGACCTCTTGTACCCACCTCTTTACCTTACAGTCCCCTCTAACTTTAATGAGTGTCACTCATGTCAGTACCAACATTCTTGATTCTTCTTTTTCTTATTTTAATTTTTCTTATTTAGTGTGTGGTCGTGTGTGCAAGTCGATTGGGATGACGTGGGTCCGCCGGTTGGCGCGGAACGAACTCGATGGTTGAGCAAGAAACTACCATGTCCATGTACGCGATGTAAGCGTGCGATTGCATGGCTTTGGCGTACATGCTTGGCTCACGTGGATGATTATGGACTATGGGACGATCCGAGAAAACGCGCTCAAATGGAAACTAGTGATCCGAGGGTTTTTGGCATCCATTGATGTCGCTCCCCATTGGAGTGTGATCGGGGGCGGAGGCGGGAGGAGGACGGAAGAGGGATTGCGCCAGGAAGCAGTCATGGGAGGGGGGTCACACCCACCGTCCGATGTAGGTGGGTCCACACGAGCGCATGCGCATCCTACATCCACCACATATGGGGATCTCCCCACCAACCCGCCCCACATGGAGGTGGAGGAAGATCATTTGCACAATATGGTTGAGGATCTTCTTGCACGTGAGGTGGCGAATGAGTGTGAGCCTGAGTGTGCATGTGAAGAAGCCGCCCAAAAAACCAAAGATTCATTGCTAGAGGCAGCACACACCGCTCTTTACGAGGGATGCTCCTACTCCATATTACGAGCGTCTCTTGAGATCTTGAATATTCAAGAAATGTTTGGATGGAGAAATGCAGGGGTCGATGCACTATTGAGGTACGTTTAAGTGTAATAAGTGTTAGTTGTGAGTTTTTTCGTGGTTATATGCAATAACGAGTGTTCTTTAATTATGTCATAGGCTATTAGGCAAGATGATGCCTAAAGGCAATCATCTTTTAGAAAATCTAAGGAAGGCACGACAGGTGGTGACATGGCTTGGGATGGACTATGATCGCATACATGCATGTGTCAATGATTGCGTGCTATTCCGCAATGAACATGCAGGTATGCCATGTAAGAAGTGTAAAGAATGAGGATGAAAGAGAGCTACACAAGACAAGCACAAAGCACACAGAGATGGAAAGCTTATTCTTCTTCTTACAGAAAAGAGAATACAAAATGACTAAGTGCTAAAGCTGAAAAGTAGCACATATGTACATGCGGTCACTAAATGTGAACTCGCTAGAAGCGTACTAGGCTGGCACTATGAGTGTAGTCCAGCTGTAGAATCACTGGCAGAGATCCTCCGTGTCGGTCACCTAACGCGCCAGTGAGTAAATGTCGTAAGCGGCCAAGACCTGTAGTGGATGCCAGCTCATGATGTAGAGCTCGACATCTCAACAAGAAGCTCGCTTGTTCCTTTGGTGCTGAACATGTGCTTGATGCGGGGAATGAGGGGAAAATGACGAAGAACCTTGCAAGGTATTGACAAATCGCTCCACCGATGGGGTTATGAGAGTGCCGGCTGACTCGCCGGCATGGAAACACATCGAGCAGACATGGTCGGAGTTTAGAGAAGAGCCTCGTCACTTGAGGCTTGGTCTGGCTAGTGATGGGGTAAACCCATTTGGGCATCGGTCTACCTCATGGAGTACTTGGCGAGTGGTTGTTGTGAACTACAAGATTCCACCATGGGAGTCAACCAAGAAGGGGAACATTTTGCTCTCTCTTCTAGTCCCAGGAAAACACAAGGTGAAGAACATGGATGTATATTTCGCACCTTTGATTGAAGAGCTTCAAGAGCTATGGAACGGCATAGATGTTTTTGATGTATCAAGACCACTTCGTGATCGGCGCACAATGATCAGGTGCATTCTCATGTGGACCATGTATGATTACCCCGGGCTTGGAGAGATTTCTGGTAAGCTTATACTTTGTGACGCTCTTTAATGTATTTGCATTGGTCACTTATATGCGGTTATGTCTTTTGTTTTTGTAGGACTATCAACATCTGGACATAGTGCATGCCCAACTTGTGGACCCTCACTCGTGACAGAGAGACCCTCTCTACTTGGTAAGGTGATCTACCCCAATAACCATCGCTTCTTGCCGCCCACACATCGATCTTATGCTCCACCGTGCAATGGGATGGAGCCACTCCATTGGACCATGGCCGATTGGGCAAGACATTGGAATGAGCATCACAACACATTGCCTCCTCCCAATGATCCACCTAGGGGTATGTTTAGGTACTCTATTTTCTTATCACTACCCTATTGGGCTTCATTGAAAATCCAACACCTATTGGATCCAATGCATGTGTTCAAAAATGTTGGGAAAGCTATATGGGATCACATAGTAGGCAAGAAAGATTCAATATTGGGGGCTAGAGAGGACATGAGGGCCATAAGGAGGCTCCCTCCTTCGGCTACACCTCACATGGGGCCTCAGGGGAAGATGGTTCTTTCAAAGGCACCTTGGATTCTATCAAGGGTGGATCAAGAGCGGATGAAACAAGTCATTGCATCCATGTGTACTCCAATATTTTATATGCGTTCGCTCAAGGGTTCCTTCACTAAAACTAAGAAAGGAGGATCCACACAACTGTATGGGCTCAAATCCCATGATTGGCACAAGATTCTTCAGATAATGTGTGTGTGTGTGTATGCGGTTTAGGGTTCTGGATACTACATTAGGAAACATATGGACTCTCCTTGGGCCTTTTTTATTAGTGAAGGCTTAAGGGAGAACCAATGAGAAGGCTCTTGGGATATCACCTAGAGGGGGAGGAATGGTAGGGGTGAAGCCTAATTGTCTCCCTCTTCAATGCTTGGTTCTTAGAGAGAGGTGGGAGGTAGGCTAGGGGGGGGGGGGGGGGGGGGGGGGGGGGGGGGGGGGGGGGGGGTAAATAGGAGGAGAGAGGTGTCATAAAAGAGGGAGGGACCCCCCAAAAAAAACGCGCATGCTTAAAAACCCTAAAAATTGAATTTTTTTTAAAAGTTCCAAAGTTGACCCATTTGCCTCCAAAACTGCCCCAAAACATAAACTAACTTTAAAAAGTCAATTTTCCCCCCAAAATCCACTTTTCTCTCTCTCCCTCATTACTTTTCTCTCCCACACTCTCCCTCTTCTCCCTCCTCCCATTCTCTCTCTACAGTCAAGGCAGCCATAGCCAAAAGCTTTCCACCACTCTCTTCCTCTCTCTCCATAGCTCCCCCTTCTCTCACACCTCCATCAACCCTCTACAGTCCCACACTCTATAGCCCACAGCTCCACTATCCTCTCTACCTCTCTACAACTCACTCCTCCCCTCTTTCTCTATCTCCACTGTCAAAGCCACCATAGGCAGGTCACCGCACCCTCCCCTCAGCTCCTCATTCTCTCTCCACAGTACTCAACTCTTTCAAATCACTTCCTAAGCCCAACTTCCCAAGCATGTCCACGCATAGATGGCCCAAACCAGAGATAGAGGAGATTGTGTTGCACAACACAAAAGACTCAGAGGGGGTATGGATCCCACAAGTATTCAAGAAGGGTGCATGGGTCTACATGCAACCGTCACATGATGGATCTCATCGTGTATGGTGTCGAGACGTATTGGAACGTCATTGGAAGGTCCGGCTATTGGCATTCAAAGAAACAAAGTCCGGAATGGTGGCCATCATGCAACACGTCTACAGTTCATCTGAGCTCCACCTCAAGAGAGCATCAACTCAATTTGCACCTCATTGTAAGTTTTCATGGTTTAGCTATCCCATGCATATGTCATGTTTACGTTTATGTGATCATTATGTTTAACTAAGGGTATTTGTAAAGATGTTTTTCCATCTAGCTTAGTTGAGGAGAAGCCGATTGAGTGCCTCTCATGCACGTTCATGGTTGTGCATGCTCACATTGGGGATCTTATGTTTCCTAATGTTTCATCGAAAAAACTTACCGAGCAGCAAATATTCATGTACTCCCACAAGTACGTGGTGCCGAAGTCAAGCCAAAGCTATGGTAGGTTAGAAGCCGTGGATACACCCTCATTGCAGAGTGCAGAATGGCCAACTCCAGACCATTGGGCTTTGCTTTCTTTCAAGCGCAAGGTACTGCAAGATTTCCAAGGGTCCCTAAAGTTTGGTAAGGCAACCAGATCGGTGGGTCTCAATTGGCATTGTCCCATTCATTTGTTTGTGCATGCATTCCGCTCTCTGCCGATTGTAGAAACACCAACAATGTTTGTTTGCAAAGAAGTTGACATAGATGCAATGGACACCATTCTAGGTGTCAATTGGGGCTATGTTGACGGTTTGCATGATGGTGACCGTTATAAGTGCAATGTGTCCCCCGCACAGCTTTGCCTTCGGTATTTGAAAGCAAGGTGCACCTTGTATGCACGGTTTAGCTACCAGAGGTGGATGCACAAATGTGGCAAATGGATACCCTTGCAGCTGACAGCCGAAGAGATTCAATCCTTTGAAATTCGTGTCCGCATGCCCAATAACGAGGTGGAGGTGGTTGCAGTGAATCCGCATTGGACTCTTGACAATCTTCGGGAACACTTTGTCATAATGGGATTCGAGGATGTCAGTAATGCAAGTTTCAAACTAGAACAACGCAAGGTCTGGCCACGGCGCCCATCCGAAACTGAGTGTTGTACAATTGCAAAACCTCCCTCCATAGCCTTGCGAAAGGGGCCCTCCGAATCAAGAGCTCGTTACTCTTTTGATAGTTTCGAATCTCCGCAAAAGCACGGCTGCGCTTTCGTACCTTCTGAGGTTGACATGGAGGTGCATTTTTGGCACGAGTTGGGGCAGCTTTCTTCCTCTTCTTGTAGACAATGCTCTTTCTCTTTTTTTCTGCACAGGCACTTCCAACACCTCATAATCCGATTCCACCCACTCTCCATCTGATTCGTGCTCTTCACTATTGACCAGATGTGATGGTGTAGGTCCACTCCCTTTAGGAAGTGTCTTACCCCCAATAGACATGTGAGCCTGATAAGTTTGTATTTGGACGCCGACTCATGGGGCATCTTCATCCGTTTGAATCTCTTCGGAGCCTTCTGACGGTTGCTTTTGGCTGTTTGTTTCTTTGCCCTGGTCGCTCTCATCCTCCCTGTTGCCATCAGAATCGTTGGAGTCCGATGAATAGACAACAAGGCGATGCTTCCCTCTCTCTTTTGCTGCTGTAGAGGACTGGCCATGCTGATTTGAAGCTCCAGCTTCTTCTGTGTGGACTTCACCTTGAAGTTGTGAAGTTCCAGCTTCTGCTGCTGTACCTTTGAGTCATTGGCCATCCGGCCCCTCTGGATATGCAATCCTAGCCGTTTTTTTTGTTCTTTCCATGGTAGCACCTAGTGGGGAAAATGACAAAATGAGCGCCTTCAACCTTTAAATAGGTTTTTTTGAGATTTGTGCCCTTTCACACTATGTGGCCAATTGAGTGAAACTCAAATAAAGCAATTGAATTTAACAACTAAACCTGGATCATGCGGACGGCTGACGCGACACCCAAACACTGCCTTTTCGATACTTAGTTGCACGCCAAGCTTCATGGCCCAAGGACGCTCACGAGCGTTTCCACTTCTCGGATGCTGCAGTACGGGAGGCGTTGCGTAACTGCTTTGCTAACATTGACTCTCTTGCTTTCTCAATAGTACGAGTTCTCCCAAAGGTGTGCCTAAAAAACCAGTTAAATAGTGGGACTCCTTTTGCTCGATAGTGGGACTTCTCCATGCCTTGTTTACTCCATATATCAAGCGAACCATAGCGGTCCATGAAGTATGCACCATGCGCATAGAGAATGTGCTAAAACAACCAAAAAGGAGATAAGCTAATAGAAAAGTTGCATTTTCAAACATTGCATATGTATTAAGTCCGTTAAAACAAACCATGTAGTGTGTAATCTTGCTTTCAGACCATCCGTCCTTAGCGGCTTTGTGAATTCATAAAGCACCTTCTTGAACTTCTCTCGCTGCTCAACGGTGGTGCTTGAAAGATTCATCAATTGCACAACCTTTTGAAAGGATGACCATACTAGCTTGCGTTGGTTAGCAACCTCCACATTGGGATCTTTGTCCGTCGTGCATGAACACAAATCTTTCCACAACTCCAACCTCTTCTCACTTGCTAGATTGACACTTGCCTTCGATACCTGCATTGGAGACTTTGACATCTTCTTGAAAAATCGACGTGCCTTGTCTCCATTCATGGAAACCTTCTGTGCCACCTCATATGTCTTCTCCCTACAAGTCTCTGCTACAATGTTCACCCTTGATCGGTGACATCCAATCTCATTAAGGAGCGTCTCCACCCCCTGCAAGGAGTCTTTTGACCGTTGAAGGGGCTTCATTGTGAAAGCATAATCAATGTGATGCTTAAGGATCCTATCAAATATTCACATAAACGCATGCAATGTACAAAAGTGAACATTGTTGAGGGAGAAGGGAATTATGGGGTTCCACCCAGGATCTTTGCTATCCCTATTGGGCACCTGCAGCATATCACATGAAAGAACCGAAGTTTGCCACTCCCTATTTATATGGTCATCATTATCTTCGTCCTGACCTTCCACTTGAGTTGCTCGGGAAGTAAAGAATTTGCACCTTGTTTGCATCCAAGCATGCACTTTATCGTCTTTAGATCACCACCTAAATGCCATTCAACATCAAACTCCCCACGTCCTGGAACCATGAGCTTCTCACCGTTTATTTGAGCTTTAATGACCTCTGTGACCCATGGGATTCTACTGAAAATCCATGCAAGGACTTCATGTGTCTCTTTCAGAACTTCAATTGCACCAAGCCACCATATATCCTTCTCTGATTGCACACTGAAAGAGGGCTTTGTCGCTTCACTCGAACTGCAAGATTGCTTGGCATAAGCTAGGGCTTCATTCATAAGCGTGATGCTCATTCTCTCCAACTTTCTCCCTTTTACAATTACACACTCATCCAACTTCAGCACGAACACAAGCTTGCCTTCAAGAACTGCCAACAATATAAAGCCTCAGAATGCATGTTATGACACATCATAGAGCATGTAGGCAACTCTAAACTAACCTGCATCACTCAAATTGTATAAAATAGCCATGGACTGCTTGCTGCAATCGTATCAAGTCCACAAAGATATTGTTGAATTTGGTGTAAACAAACCCTTCGGTCCGCAACACACTGTTAGAAACAACACCGCTTCCCTTCCCGTGGCCTTCCTTCCTTGTGATTTGCTACGGAGAGGCTGAAGAGGCATCGTGTCTTCAATATACAAGTAGTCCCCTAATCGATGAACAACATCTTCATTTGACACCTTCTTGGCAATCTGCACTCTGTGAGGAAGTGAAAATAGGTTTTCCGTGACTCCTCGACTTCTTAATGCATCTTTTAACACTTGATGTATTGCTTGATAGCCCTTGGTACAAATCCCAACAGCATCACAAATATCCTGAACATCTAGATCAGTGACAATATTAGAAAAATCACTAAGAACTCTCTTAGTGATTGCGTCTTTCAAGTGTTTTGCCTCTGGAGCATCAAGCATGCCAATAAAATCCTCTTTGTTGAAACAAGAACGAAGTAAAGTAGCCCTAGCTGACGCATTCTCGCCACCGCACGTTTCTTGGACGAAGTTCTTATTGCCCAAAACAACAATGATGAGACGTATTAGACTTAAACAACATGAGGGACAGAACATGTTACCTCATAGTTGTCACCCTTCGTTTTCTTGCACCTCCACGTGGTGCAAGAGTCTGAATTTCGGACAACTCTCGTTTCCTCACCCTACCTCCCATGGCAGTACTCTTCATGTGTGAAAGAGTATCCTCAAGCTTTTTAATTATATTTTCCTTGGTTGTGATGGTGCTCTTTGCCTCCTCAAGCGCACTAGTAGCTGTTTGCATCTGATCTTGAAGATTGTGGAAACTCCCATTGAGCAACTGCCAATGACGCAAGTAGATTTCGGACTGCGCAATCTCGTGTTTGTTGAGTCCCTTACAATAGCCCAACAAACCTTGCTCTCCATTTCCAATGTATTGCAACAGTGATGGAATGTTTGTAAAAGACGGATGAACATTGAGAGAAGGATCCTTTGGATACAAGCATCCGTCTGTCCAGAGATCCACATTCTTCTCCCCTTGAGCGCAACGTTCGTTGGATGAAGGTAATGTACCCAAGCATGTTTTCTTTGTCGGAACATACTCTTGAGGTAGGCGTAGGAAAAGCCCTGGAGACCTACCGCGTGAAGAGCTTGTTGGGACATTGGTCACGTCGTCAAGAGGCATTGTAGGATGGAGAGATGGAGCTTGAAGGATGGAGAGATGGGTGTGTAGGTGCAGCAGTAGGGGCAGGTGCAAGGGGGATGGGTGTAGGAGAGGAGCTTAAATTAGGAGGGAAAGTTTTCAATTTTGGGAGGAATCTCCTAAAAGTTTTGGAGGGAGTCAAAAAATGTTGAATTATGAGTAATTTAACTTAAAAATATTTTTTTTATTATGTGTATATGTTGGGGGTACTTTTTAGGAGGGAATAGAGTTTTTTTGAAAGTTTTTGAAAAAAGTCATTTTTTTTACCTCTTTGACCCACGGATTTGCTTAGGTGGCATGGGAGAGTTAAGAGGCCACTTACAAGTTGGCCAAAAAGCTAGAGAGAGAAGACCCCCTACCCCCCTACTTTTCAAATGGTTTACCCCCCCCTTCCCTACTTTTTAAATGGTTACCCCCCCCCCCCCCCCCCCTTTCCCCTACCTTTTTAGGGGTCAAAGGTGGAGGAGACCATACCAAAATAGCCCCATTCAAAGCCTTTGTCCCCCTTAATCTTGGCAGGTTTCCTTTAAATTAGGGATTCTTACAAGGCCCATGGAGAGTCCATTTTTTTCCTAATGAATAAGTTTTTTTGTTTGTGCAATAGTTTGTGCCTTCAATTAACATTATTGGATTTGTAGACACGAAAGTAAAGGCTGCAATATTCAAGGTGGGAGAAGTTGTCAGGTATAGCACATTTGATCCTCCCTCCTAAACTTTACTTTGAAGAGTAACTTTACTATGAAGATTATGAAGGGTTTTTTGGTTACAGGTTTGTGAGTTCCAAAGAAATCAAAGTTTTAGCCATTCCAACAGCTCAAATTCTAGCGATTGAAGCAACTTGTGCTATTGAGGATGCATTCCCACGTTCTATCCTTGTTAGCCAAGTTCACCTATTGCTCCATCTTGTTGAGGAGATAGCCATTTGTGGTGTGGTTCACTCCAGGTGGATGTTCTTTCTTGAGAGGTTCCTAAAGACATTGAAAGACTTTGTAAGGCTACGATCACAACCAGAGGTATTCATCGATCTTAAGCTTTAAACCTTATTAGGATTGGATTGCATTCACAACGCTTTTTATTGGTTACTTTAATCACTAATGGTTTCATGTGTTCAGGCAAGCATGGCAGAGGGTTAGGTTGTACAAGAGGCTTTTGTGTATGTCTCTCAATATCTTTTCACAATAGACCCATCATTGCCTCGTTTAAAGACGGAGGAAGAGGATCCAAAAAAACACGCAAACATTCCAAGTGGGAAAGGTTCTCTCTTGATTTTGGATAGGGAATTTCAAGCCATAGTCAACAACCATTGTCTACTCAATGCTCCCATCATGGGCAAATGGGTGGATATGTATGTGGAGGTGCGTACAACGAGAGAAAGGGAGAGGGAAGCATGGAAGAGGTCGCATGGCGGTAGGCGAGCACCTCCCTTTCCTAAAGAGCTTTGCCAAATACCCTGATCTAATTCCAGTTGGGTGGATACACAATGCCATGACCAAGGCCAAGACACAAGGAGAACAAATAAGCCCTAAAGAATGGGAGTACGCACGAGGATGTCTACCAAGGGTAATATACTCAATGTGTTTAGTGTGTGTGTGTGAGTGTGTGTGTGTGTGTGTGTGTATGTGTGTCATCTCTCTCTCTCTCTCTCTCTCTCTCTCTCTCTCTCTCTCATCTATCCTGATTGGTTTTTGCAGGCCTTCACATTCAACTCTATGTGGTCCGAAGGACGTCATTTTCGAACCCGCAAGATAGATGAGCGTCGAATCACTCACGATATTGGAGTTATGGGCAACTTTGACACGACAACACAAGAGGTGAGGGAATGTGGAACAATAGAGAGGATAATCAAAGTGGACTTCAGAACATTTCACAAATATCTCTTTGACTGCCGATGGTTTGCGGGTGAGGTTAAGAGACATGAGAATGGGCTCTATATGGTAGACTCCGGGCAATTTCATCGCGGGAAGACCGACAACTTGGTGCAACCTAGTAGTTGTGAGCAAGTAAATTCCATGTGCAACTCACTAAAACATTATATGATACATATAAAACTACATTCATGTTGTTGTTTGCTCTATGACCTACAGGTGTTTTATGTGCCTTGTGTGGATCGAAGACGACTTTGGTATGTTATTCTAGTCACACCACGGAGCAGATCTATCTTTGCAGATACAAACATAGAGACTTTGGCAGATCCCACCATACCATCTCAAGAAGACGCCAATGACGATGATGCAGTTGAGGTCGAGGAGAACCAACCATTCCCAATCATCAACCATAGTGAGGAGGAGGACGAGGATGGAGAGGATGATGATGATTCAATAGGAGAGGCTGTAGAGGATGAATCAATAGATTTATTTGTTGATTTAGCTACCATGGGGTTGGACATGGATGTAAGCACTTGTAGAGATCTCTTGGAGGATGAAAATTAATAAATATCTTTCGGATTTTGTCTTCTTTCTCTACTTATGCTGTACAAAAGGGCTATTTGTTTATGAACGCAAGACAATACAATTTTGATCATCGTTCGCTTGCCATTTCCATATGAATGCATAGTTGACATAAGATTTTGAGGTGGAAACAAAATATTTTTTGATATAGAATCTCATGGAGTACAAATGAGTAGAGTAGGAGAATCATACCAATAGATGAGGCAAGCAAAGAGAAGAGAGGTACTAAAAATCCAAATGAGAATGGGATTTCTTACACTCCATGCAAAAAGGGGGTACCAATTTCTGAAAAGTAACAAAATAGAATAGGATTTATAGAAAGAGAAAAGTGGGAGAGGAATGGGGCCAGGGATTCTTTTTTTATTGCGGTAATATGCGCGGTAATAAATGCGGTAATACTCACGAAAAAGTCAAAAAACGCGTCGACGGGGCTGCAACATACAATCTCTCTCTTTCTTGAACCTCTCTCTCTCCTCTTATGAGGTAATGCTGTGCGATAACAGCAGCATTCTCCCATAGTGAGTATGCATGCAACTAGGAAAGCGCCGGGCCTCTAACTGTGAGAATTCGTCGCAAAATTCAAGCAAGGCGTAGATAATTTGAAGTCAAAAACACACTAAAAAAGAAAAAAACTCCAGCCATGAAAGCTTCTCTTTGAAAAAGAACCAAGATCAACTCAAAAGTCTTGTGTGTGTGATGATTTGGTATAGCCTCACTGCCAATTACATAGTTGCAGTGCTCTTTTGCCTTGATAAAACCCTTACACAAACGCTTCACTTCTCCTTCGTAGCCATTTCATGGAAGCTTAAGAAATTCATTATTCATTCCCAAGTAGGTATTTGAAGAGGGGAAACCCTAATTGGTGGCCTCACAACCTCGAATACAGTGTTGGAACAGCACGGGACTACACTAGCATACCTTAGGTGCAGGCTTTGTATCCCTTCACAGAGAAGCTTATAGTGCTGATATTTCTCTTCTAAAATGTTTCCTCACTCCTCATAGTCATGGCACCGTGAGTGATGTGGAATTTTGAGCCATTTTTCACCAATTTTGGGTAATTGTTTACCATTTTATGACCATTTTTAGCCCAAAAATTCCCTTTTCTGCTCGTAAAACGCCCAAAGGAGCTAGGAGAAATCCCTAAAATTGTGGAAAAAATACATTGGGCTTAAATTTCATCTTGAACCTCATTTTTCCACTTAGCAAGCACTTTGGATGCATCTCTTACTCCCGCGCATGAAACCTACTATTTTTGACCGAGATCGCCCGCATTGAACTTTCTAGGCAAAACGAGCGTGCCACTTCGATACACTTGACATTTGTACATTTCTAAAGCAAAATAGGCATATTTTAATGTGTTAAAACATGCGTCAATGCCATGTCCAGGTCCTCGCTGTCTCGGTAAGGTATATACAGAGTTGCAACCGTGGCATCTATTTTCGCATGTATCACACTATGTGCATCATAGCATTTGGTCCCACACATCAAAAATATTGAGAGTGAGGTAGATATTTTAGTTTCAGATTATACACGTGCCACGGAACGACACCGGTACACTAGTACATTAGATCCAACCCTTGACTAACAACTCATTTTTATCATATGCTCATCTTTTAAAACCAACTTCAACCCCTTAACTGATGAGTGGCTTAATTGCAATGAGCATGACCCTAGAGAGATCTAATTTCTTTAGCATCGTACCTTTATCTTAGGTCAAGGATTTTAATCTTTAAAGTTGTGGTTACCGTATTGAGAATCATGCTCGTCCCAAAATTAGGACTTGTGACTAAGTAACCTTAGGTCAGTTCACAAAGGAGAAATAATTGTACATGGCACAACACTCTCCAGGGATCTGCCTAGTCAAAAGGCTAAAAATAGTAGAGTTTTTACTTGATACAAAATGGCGCGTCGGGCATTTTTAATTTTGCGATACGCCCGCCAAGCTATGAGAAAAGCTTGTATCATAGCCCGACAAATCTGCCAGGCAATGAAAAAGGGCTGAGAGGCTTACTAACTGAGGTGGTTTTTACACATAAATAAGAGGGTTATGTTAATATTCAACGTGTTTACTTGTTTTTGATCTGTAATCAGTGAACGTTATTATTATGTTCACGTTAATGAAATCTCTACCCCTAAGATGCAAAAAGGCCCTCCGTATGAGATAGTGAGCATATCATTTTACTTTTGAACTTTTATAACAAGTCTTGCCTTTGTGTAGTGTGTTTGAAATAGAACAATCGCTCTAGACCAAAGAGTGTTGTGCATTTTATAACAAGTCTTGCCTTTGGCTCCAAGCTTGAGACTTGAAAATGCTTTTGGTTGTGTATGCGTTGTAGCTTGTAAGGGGGGCTCCTTTACCATCACAAAAGGGCCTCTCCAATTTAAAAGGCCCTATGATTTAGAAGGTCTATGGGGACGTCCTCTTGGATCTTAAGCATGAAATTGAAAATTGATTTTTTTTTTCTTTTAACCGAGAAAAAACTGACGGTACGCAAAGGGAATGTAGGCTAGCTTGCTTTTGTCAAATTGTCACACCCACCGACGTCATGCCACAAGGAATTAGCACAGCAGTCAAGAAATTCACCTTTGCGACTAAATAATTGAGAGTAAAAGTACATGTACAAATGTACATGCAGGTGAGGTGTTACGAGTGAGAGCGATAGAGCCCTATACATCTCTCTCTTACTCAGACGCTCTCTCATCGAAATTCCATTTTCCAACTTCGAAGTATTCCCTGCGATGATGACGAATCCCATGGGCGATGATGCAGAGCCTGGGCCCTTGTTGAATTCCTTGGCACAGTACAGTACGTGCGCACAAGAATGTTGGCACTCTTGTCTCTCAGTCTCGCAGTCTGACACTATCCAGTGTTCGCTACGTCCAATGAGAGCAGTGGTCCACCATCAGCAGCTCCTCATCTTTTTTCTCTCTTTACATCCTGCAATACAAAACCAACCTTGCTGAGGTGAGGCTGCACTACAAGCGTCTGCTCTCTGTTCCGCTGAAATTGCCCGAGTCTCCCCCCCGTCCGGCCTTGCCCGCCCCCCCCCGCCCCCCTCCCTCCCTCCCCTCTCTCTCTCTCTCTCTCATTATTTCAGGTTCCAAGGTCCAAGTTCCTTACCTACCCCATTCAAATTTGCATGAAATTAATCTCTCTCTCTCTCTCTCTGCCCTGTGCCCGTTGCGCAAACAGGGGCCGAGTTGGTCTCTCTCTGTCAGAGCGAGATGTGACAGAGTGCTAAAGGCAAGCATGCCCATTTCCTTCGCAGTGCGCAGTGCGCGCCTCTCTCTCTCTCTCTCTCTCTCTCATTAAGCTATGATTTATAGCTACAGCCTACAAGCCTACAATCCTTTCTCTTTTCACCGATCTTGAATATTCCAATTTTCACTGCTGGCTTTTATGATATTGCCATGATTTTACATGGGTAGATTTAACCACTAAATTCCTTGCGTCTGGTACTATTGATGTGTACAGGCTCTCGGGCTCTCTCTCGGCTCTCTCTCTCTCTCTCTCTCTACCTCGGCCCGGGCCCCGGGGACAACTCGGGCAACCTCACACGTTACATTACGTGCAACCGGAGAAGCGAGTCGCGACTCGCGACTGAACCGCGATCCTCCTGATTCCTGAATGCTAGCTAGTACTTACTCGCTATCTGACACGAAGTAAAAGCATAGATCATTTTTCTACAAGATTACAAGAACTACCCAGCACTTGCCGTTTTATATTTGGTGAGCCTAATACGTTTTTGTCGATTGAAAATTTGAAGGGGTAGGGTAGGGAAAGGTCATTTACTGCCTTTCCCCAGTAAAAAGTGCGACCCCATTGCGACCGGCGGGGAGCTGGGAGCCATGGCGGGAGCAGTTTTTACGAGGGAGGTCAGGTACAAGACCTTTCCCTATCGTCAAGGTCTAGGGGAGTGGGGCCAAGCATTGGACTCCGATGACGAGCACGTGCAGTCCTGCAGCGCAAGTACAGGCATTTATTTTTTCGCATGCTGACGTGTTGCAAAATGATTGCCAATCATTGCCATGCGTGATTAGGTCTGTTGACTTGTTTCACACCTGATGGCCCATGCTGAAATTACTGTCAGTAATGGACAGTAGATGAGTGGCCGAGATCTCCTGCCCCGCGACCCTGGACCTTGACGGCCTAGGAATTGGCCGATGTAGGCCATTACGCTCGAGGCCAATCGCACGGCTACAAGTATGTTCTTGCTTTTAATAATATACTCATCAAACTTTCAAAGATCTCCAAAAAATGAGCCTAAGTTGAAAGAAGAGGAACAACACAAAAGTAGATATGGTTGCAAGAGTGAACAAGATAGTCGTCCTCCGTATCAGTCATCCATCTCTACCAATCCGAGATCCACCTTGCGCCGTAGGTTTTGATGCATTGAAGGCCTTGAAGTATTGTCCCTTGTTTTCAAGGTCTGCACATAACTAAAAGCAGGCATCAACCATTCTTGCAAAGTGTAAGCACAGTTGATCATCAACCTCGCTCTAAAAAGTGAGCAGCAGGAAACAAGTGAGAAGGAGGAAACGTTTGCCAATTAAAGCCTTTAAAGAGAATGCGCATGAGCTTCCTAGGCATTCATGTTGCTCGCCCTCCTAAAACAAGTACTTTTGTCCTTATGAAAGAGAGAGAATCAAAGATTTATGAAAGGACCTTGAGCATGAGGCTGACTTTGGGTTGAAATGCACAGAAGCAGTAGTGATGATGGACATGATAGCAGAAGTGAATACAATAGCTCTCACAAAGAGATGATGATGAGCCCTCACGTACGTGTCGAAAGACGTGGCAGTGATCATGACGTGAAATATATTAGCGACGCTTGAATTTGATTGCTACTGACTCTCAAACCACATCACTCTATACTGTAGATTGGGCATTCGTTCTCGTTCCCCTAAAACAAGTATTTTTGTCCCTGGTGACAAAGGGAGAATCCAAGATCTGCAAAAGAACCTTTAGTATGAGGTTGATTTTTAGTAGAACAATACAGAAGCATTGAAAGTGTTGCAGCACATGACAACAGAAGTGAGACAGGGTAGGAAATATGAAGAGACCATGCTAGAGAAGTTGAATATAAAAGGGATTCATTAGGGAAAATTTGGACTCTCAAAGGGGTCCTATAAGGACTTTGACTTTCTCTCTCTTGTCCAAAACAGGCGCACAATAATCAATTGTTCTCAAATGAAATCAAAACTTGTCCGACCTTTTGGATTTAGAATGTACTCATCAAGATCTATCCATTGATATATAGCATGCCATCAGATTTCTTATATTCTAGAAGATTACCTTTTTTAATGTGACAACTCCCTCTTATAAATGGAATCTCTCCCCACATTTCAGCTTCAGTGGGGAGGCCATAACTTCTATAAATCAACTCCAAATTTGTCTGAGTTTGGGAATGTATAACCTACCTTCTACGATCTTTCCAATGATATGCTGGTCGATACAGTTTTGACAAAACATTTATGTACTTCACCGGGTTGCCCACTTTGGACAAGAGAGGCAAAGTCAAACCTCCTTATAGGGCCCCTTTGAGAGTCCAAATTTCCCCTAATGGTAGCCATAGGGATGGTGGTTAAAAGACTCACAGAGATCATGATTATCTTAGGGATATATATAAAGGATATGATGAAGTGATGATGTTGATAAATGCAAAGATGAGAGTAGGAGGGATTGACATGATAGATCTTCAAAAAGGCACCAATCACATGAACTTGAGCAAGCTTTATTGGTGCTTTAAATATAATAATAACCTTTGGCTCCACTCCTATCCCCCACAGGCTAAACCATGGGTGTGTTGCTCACCTGTTGACTTGAGGGGTTCACCTCTTAGACATGTAAGTTACCATGTGAGTTCAAATGAATGGGTTTTTTAATTGCCAAAATTATATTAACAAAAGGGTTTTTAAATTAATTCCTGCGAGGTCAGAGGAGGCCTGCATTACCAACCTCGATAATGTAGACTTCATGTGCATGCGTAATTTCACCGACTCGCTCGCAACAAATGAGGTCATCAATGTTGCTTTGTGGTAATTCTCATGCTTGTTAATTCTTATGCTCATTAAATGGGTCTCTACCGAGACATGGGTCGATACCAAGCGAGACAGTGGCTAATGAAATTGAATTTTGGTACTACTCGCTCGGTATTGACCCATGTCTCTGTGGCAGTTGCCACGTTTTTCTTTATAATGGTTCACTACCTTAAAGACATGGGTCAATACCAAGCGGGTCAGTTGCTTATGGAATTGGAATCCGCCGCTGACTCGCTCGGTATTGACCCATGTCTTTGCGGTAGTCGTCAAGTTCTTCTTCATTTCAGCCAAGACAATGGTCAATACCAAGCGAATCAGTGCCCTATGGAATTTGATAGCTGCCCCACTCACTCGGTATTGACTCACTTGGTGTTCAAGTCTAATCTTTGCCATTTGTTCATGTTAGCCACGCTGTCTTGCTTCTGCCCCTTGAGGTTCAAGAGAAAGTATACGTAATAGATCCGCTAATATCGCCTTATCTGCAGAACAACTCAGTTTCCTTTTTGAGTCTGATGAACTGGTTTAGCAGAGTCAACTTTGATCTAGCACGCTTTCTGGTCACTGCGTACAATCAATCGTGAGTATTTTCTTGCCTTGTAAAAAACATCTTGCATTGCGAATCTCTCCTAATCTTTGATGGTGTCTTTGTAGTGATCATTGGAGTCTGATGTTATTTGACATGGAAGCTAAGATTGTTTACTACGCAAACTCCAGGCAAAGCAGGGCGTTTCACGATCGTGTAAAAACGTAAGGTCCATTTGGGTACATTTGGAAAGCAGTGTAGTGTCGCTTTGGAATGTGTTGCTGACTCAAGTGGCTATGTATGTAGTGCCGTGAAAAAACTTGTATGTTGTGTAGAGCATCTTTTGTTAGAACATGATCTAGGAAATGTAGTCAAGCACGAACGGGTAACTATGCCCATGCAGACTGATGACTATAGCTGTGGCTGGCGAACCTATTTGAATGCCGTGTTGCTCATCAGTCAAATTATGGATATACCGAACGTAAGTAATCTGCTGTTTTATTGTTTGTTGCAACGTATATATGAAGCGACAGATGTCTGTATCACACTTCTACAGGAGCTTCGATTACATAACTACACCTACAACGATGTGCGACATTTTTCTGTAATGGCCATCCAACATAGTATAGTCTCGATAAACAGATGCACAAGAGAGGAAGCGGCGAGAGCTGACGAGTTCAAAGAGGCTCGCATTAACGAAATGACGCAACGCCACAATCAGACTCAAGAAGAAGTTCGAAATATGCAAGAAGCAATACACCAATATTATGCGGACGCGGCAGAAGTAGAGGAATGGGCTGCACATCGACGGCAAGAGCAAGAACAGCGGGAAGCTTCACAGGTGCAAGAAGCATGGGAAGCCATGGAAGAGGCCCATGATTTCGAGCGACGCGAAAGGATGCCCAAGACTAGCGTCCCTAGAGGCAGAGGTAGCAGCAACCGAAGCAGAGGGCAGGGGAGCAACCGGAGCAGAGGGCAAGGGACGAGTGGCACAAACCGGGGGAGAGGACAGGGGACGAGTGGCACAAACCGGGGGAGAGGACAGTAGCTGGGAAAGGGAGCAAATTACTCTTGACAGAAACAACACAATATGTAAAGTTTTGAAACATTGAAAATGTACATTTTTGAAACATTGTTTGACCGCCAAAAAATATCTCTGCATTAGTCATTTTGAAGAGTACATCATGGTTTGCATGGCATCAAAGCTCTTTGCGTGCACAAGGTATGTGACCTAGCTTTCGGTGGAAGCAATTAAGTGAAGTGTATTTGTTATGGACTCCTTGCACAATGTTGTTTTCTCCTTGCGCCTTGGAATCGGAAAAGAAAAAAAAGTTAGATTCAGTCATAGTGTATTAAAGACAATCAAAATTTATCGATTTAGTAAGCACCTTTCTATTGTTGAGAGTGAATGCATACAATTCCAGCAAAAGTGGAAGTTCTTCATATGTAAGATCTATCCTGAGCTGTGCCAGAGTTGTGCTTGACATTGTCTGTCTCAAAAGTAGAGCTCCATTGATAAAGGTTTGTTCTCGAGGTTGTTCTCTGTATCTTGGTCGAGTGGAATAAGCTGCCCACTAAGAAGATGATATCTAATATAGTAAAACGATACTAAGAAATTTTGAGAGCTTATAATGAACTTGCAAATTATGGACTTCTTTTGCAAAATACAAATTTTGTTTTGTGATTGTTTCCTATCCAGGCTATCATCTAAAAAGTCCAAACAGCTCTCAGACTTGCAAATGAACATTGTTGCGGTAGTTCTTATTTGCTCATTGAAGAAAAAATCTGCAAACACTTCAAGAGGCATAAATAGTGCGAGCCGAACTATTTTTGTGGAAATTGAATACTTGAGGGACTTTTGTATATCTTGAAACAACTTGTTCCTGAAGCTTTCACTAGTTTGCGAAGTAGGCAGGGACCAATCCTTGCTGTCAAAGGATGGAAGTGACAAAGGAGCTACACGACCCCAACCAATGGAAGTTCTCGGTTCCACATATGACATATCATAAAAGAAAATTCCATTATTTGCAAGTTCCTTGTGTTGTCTTCCTCGGTACATTTGCTCACCAATAAATGCATGGAAAGCATCAAAAATCCCAACTATACTCTCAAGTGGTTGCCAATTTGTCCTATTCGATGGATAAATATCTGAAACATACCAAAGATGATATCCACCACTTAATATTCGAATATAATCATGCACTAAGCGAGATGCTGAAATAACTTACAGTTGGGTCGATGCCTTGGAAAACTTGGAGGAGATGTTTGCAACCTTAAGTCTGCATGTTGGAAAGCATGTTGTATGAGGACCTCTTTCACCCGCTTGCTTTGTGCACACACTTTAAACTCTTTAACTTGACCCTTGAAAGCCTCCACGAAATCATTGCGTTGCTTCCTCTTCCTCCTCCTAGTTTGCAGTAGAACCCAACTTCCGATAGTTATACGAGATGGAATCCATGCTTGATCATCTATAGTATAACTGTTAAAAATGCTAACAGAGTCAATGGTAGTGATATGCCTTCGAGAAGTAGACATGGTGTGCAGTAGAATGAATACACAGAAAGGTTAGCGCAAATATAAAAAAGGGAAAAAGTTTTGAGCGGGAAGTAGAGCTACTCAAAGTCATATTTGGGTGGGAACAAAGTACTAGATAGTGTCTTCAATGAAAGTTCTGAAATTCCTCGGTACATAGTTAGTACGACTTACGGCATTTATGCCTTGAAAGCGTGAAATTGTGCAATTTGATGAACCAAAATAAAATTTCCTCCCTTTTTTTTAAAAGATCTTGACTCCAAAATGTCGATTTTCAACGTAACGTTAGCCTCTTCCTCATTGGTCGAGCGCCACTCTCTCTCTAGAACTGAAAGGCCCAAAAGTGAGTCCAGCTTTCTCCTAATGGTACCAAAATTGGATGTAAAACCAAAGCTTGTACTGTACTACCAAAATAGGTTGTAAACAGTACCAAAGATCGTAATGTAGAATCAAAATTGGATGTAAAGAGTACCAAAGATTGTACTTTAGAATCAAAAGTGGTTGTAAATAGTACCAAAGATAGTAATGTACCAAAATTGGATGTACACACTACCAAAGATTGTACTGTAGAGCCAAAATTGGATGTAAAAAGTATCAAAGATTACCGCAGAACCAAAATTGAATGTAAACAGTACCAAAGATAGTATTATCGAACCAAAATTGGATGTAAACAATACCAACTTTAGTAATGTAGAACCAAAATTGGATGTAAACAGTACCAATTATTGTACTGTAGAACCAAAATTGGTTGTAAACAGTACCAAAGATAGTACTGTAGAACCCAAATTGGTTGTAAGCAGTACCAACAATTGTACTATCTGTCTACTTTTGACTCATTTTATAATTTTTTGCAGAAGAGTACCTATATGGAAACTTTGCAAATGCTTTGATGATAAACAAGAATGTTTTGGTACTATACAGGGAATAGTTTTGGTACTGCACAAAGACTTTGGTACTACACAAGTAGGCTTTGGTAAAATAGAGTGAGGCTTTGGTACTAAGATTGAGGCTTTGGTGCCTGTAGGGACGAAAAAGGTACTATACAGATAAGCTTTGGAATCACTAGTATGCAACAGACTATGAAATTTGGTACTGCACATGGGGCTTTGGTTCTTTACAGGATAGCTTTGGAGCTACATAGTAGTGCATTGGTACTGTATATAACCTTTGTAAGGTATTGTATACCACCACTACCATATAGGAGACTACCAAATTTGGTACTGCACAAGGGCTTTGGTTCTATAAAGGATAGCTCTGGAACCACCCAGGAATGCACTGGTTCTGTATACAACCTTTGTAAGGTACTGTATACCACCATTGCCACATAGCAGACCACCAAATTTGGTACTGTCTTGACCAAATAAACCTTAAGAATCACCAAATAAATTACAATTGCTAAGATTTGTTGGTACCTGAGATAAGCTTAGATAATGTTGGTTCCTTGTGGCAATTGTCTCTCACAAGCACTCAATGGCAACACTTCATCCTCATCTTTATTCTCCAGCCTTGAAGTTGCAGCAACTATATTTCTTTGATGGACACCCAGGACACTAGCAATTTTGGATTGGTTTACTGAGGCTACACTTGTACTACTGTTCAATATCATCGTCAGAGAGGTTCTCTTAACAAAAGATCACTTGCCGAGTGCGGGACCTTAATTTGAGCCAAAGTGTTGCGCACACCCGATAGAACGGTGTCTTTGACATTGTTGAAATTTGATTTTTACAGCTCGGAAAATGTCTGGTGGTCCAATAGTTGCTTAAATATTTCCTTTTGCTCATTCCTTGACAGCCTGAGTGTTTGCTTGTGCCAACATCATGCCACCGCTGCACAAATGTTCTTCCTTGACTTGGCTTTTGGTAATCCAGGTGCAAAAGAAGGATGTCGTTCTTTCCTTCTCTGTTCGCATTTCTTTGCAGCCCAATAATCACGAAGAAAAGCTTGATTAGTGATACATGTCTCAATGGAATTGACAATGGGATGGTTTTGTATATGTTCATCCATGCGTGATTCCTCCTCATCTAGCTCGTCGAAAGAGAGTAGTTGTGAGTCACCTGAGTGATAAACTCTTGTAGTATTGTCCATTGGCAAGGAGCACGCACGTGTGTGCACACACATGCACACACACACACACACACACACACACACACACACACACACACAGAGAGAGAGAGAGAGAGAGAGAGAGAGAGAGAGAGAGAGAGATGCAGCAGTGGTCACTAAACATCAATTAAAACCAGGGTTTCGTGTGCATCTTTCTGATGCAGAGAGTGAGAGAGAGAGAGAAAGAGATGCAGCGGCTGGTAACCAGGGCTCAACTTGCTGGTGAGAGAGAGAGAGAGAGAGAGAGAGAGAGAGAGAGAGAGAGAGAGAGAGAGAGAGAGAGAGAGAGAGAGAGAGAGAGAGAGAGAGAGAGAGAGAGAGAGAGAGAGAGAGAGAGAGATAACAAGAGAGCAGCCCAAGTTCGCTGGCTATGGAGCACGGAAGGTGCACAGGAGCAACACAACCGTGTAGAGAGAGAGAGAGAGAGAGAGAGAGAGAGAGAGAGAGAGAGAGAGAGAGAGAGAGAGAGAGAGAGAGAGAGAGAGAGAGAGAGAGAGAGAGAGGTGTTGTTGTGAAAGCCAATAACCATAATGTGGGTCCAGTCCTCTCCCCCCACTTCCTCTCTTGGAGTGGACCCTCCAAATAGTGAAACGTCTTAAAAAAAAGAATTATATGGCCCCTCTCCATTTCCAATTAAACGGTCCAATTTATACACAAATGAACCTGCAAGTCCATGTTGTGTCGACAATCCTTTTTGTACCACCATTGCATGCTTTCACTCATATATACGCATAGTACTATATAGTATAATGTTGTAGTACATAGTATATGATATTATATATATATCATAAATTATAAATTATAATATACATATATAATATAATATATTTATTAAATTGAAAAGTATATATTATAATATCTTTATTGTATATACTATGTTATATATATTATACCATATAATTTAGAGTGTCGTAACTATATATTGTACAATATAGTATACAGTGTCGTGTTGAGGCGGTCCAGGGCGGGCAACAAGAAGAGCAACCTCTAGACACCCTTCAAGGCTCCCGTGCTGCTCAATGGGGCTGGGGCACAACACAACACAAACCAAAACAACGAACCCACAGCCAAATCCCAACTACACGAGGGGCACCACCTAGTTTAAGAGCGAACTAGGACGCAAAAGAGGAGAATCGTTAGAGCAACCCACAAACAAGCAAGGAATTTACACTAACCCTAACACCAATGGAACACTCTCACACACTAAAACACGAGAGCGAGAGAGAGAGAGAGAGAGAGAGAGAGAGAGAGAGAGAGAGAGAGAGAGAGAGAGAGAGAGAGAGAGAGAGGGAGAGAGATAGTGCTCGGGCTGCTTTGAAACGTATCGGCAATGATCAAGCAAACACAAGTATATATTTAAGAAAGAGAGAGAAAGGGGGAGGGGGTGCTTGTTGCATTAATACCTTCTTACAAATCTGTCATGACAAATCAAGGTGAGATTAGTATGTGTTCAACATAGCTTGCGTAAATTTCACCACAACACATCACAAGAAAAGCCACCCCAATCACTGTCTTAAGGCCAGGGGAGTCCTCTCCACCCTGTCGCCCTCTTACAGTATGTGGGATTTATGGCTAGATTGATGACAACACCAGAGACAAGCTATCAAGAACTTAACAAAAAACACCAAGACACTTACGCATCATTGTTGTCCATTACTTCACGTTGGAAGGGAGACAAAGTATCCAAGCTTAGTCCAAATCCACCCTCCTTGATTCAGCAAATGTTGGGCTTACACTAGTAGGAGAAATGATAGATTTCCTACTCTCAATTGAATGATCACTCTCTCTCTTAAAATGGCATAGAGTTCCCTTGCTAATCCCCTATTACAACACATGCACATGCATAAGACAATGAGCTTCCACTCAAGAGCTCCTTGTAGAGAGGTTGAGCTTGGCTTCTCAAGCTATAGCATAGTGCTCTTGCTTATGGCTCCCTTTTTGTGCTAGCTACACCCTCCTTTTATAGCAATTTTGAAGGCTAGGGTTACTCCTCTAACCATGGTTAGGTTAGATTTTCAGCAATTTATCTAATTTCTTTTGCTTGGAATTATCAAGAAGTTGGTGGGGAAAGAGAGAGGAGAGAAATGGAGGTGATAGGACTTTTCATAGTGGGTTAGTGTTAGTAGAGTTAGTATTGATTTACAAATGGAATTGGATATTTACAATGGGAGTATCCATGTAGGATACAAATAAGGAAGAAAAACTCTTAAGAGGTAAGAAAAGGTGGATTTCTTACAAGGTTGATGCTCCAAGTGTCTTGAGTAGGGCCAATTTTGACGCTTGTTGACAGTCCACTAGCTTTGACGGTACATTTTTTCTCCACTCTTGACCTTCCTTGAGAGACAAGGTAATTGAAGCTGAGTAATCAACCACCATGATGCTGTCTTTTAAGAGAAGAGGCTGAATTTTGTGGTTTTTTTGATAGATATGGGTAAATTGGAGGAGGAAAAATGAGACTAGGTGGTCAATTTTGGAATGGAATTGTGTGTGGGAGGTATGAGTTCACCATGGTTTCTCTTATTCTTCAAGGTTGAGGAGAAGGTGAGTAGGGTGCAGAGAGGAGTGGTGAGAGAGGTGGGGATGATGAGTGGAGAAGTGTGTGTGAAAGAGGAACATGATAAAGTGGAAGAGAGAGTGTGGCTGCATAGCATGGGAAAACTGGGGTCCACTAATAAAATCATAGCTCACAGCTCGTAGCTCAAAAAAATATGAAAAAATTTGAGGCAAAATTTCAGCCCACGAGCTACAACTTTTGTTTGTATCACCTTTTCAAATTCGGAGAGCAAGTGAACTTTAAAAATTCAGCAAAACCGACCGGTTTTTTCCACTGCACAAGGTCCTTGTGGGGTCCTTCTTTGGATGATTCTTTTGAATACCTCCAAGAGTGAGCCCTCCATAGTGCATGTATGCATGCCACCTATCCTTGACCTTATTTGGTAGGTCTATAATTGAAGATATTGTTGAGATTATGATATAAGTGAATAGTACAACTAAGAAAATCAAATATTGAGGGGTCTAAAAAATATGTACATGTCAAATATAAATGATATAAGTGGAAAAAAATATAAAGGGGTCAAAAGAAATCTCTCTCATTATGAGGCTACCATAAAAAAATAAATATTTTTGGTGTTCTAATTTTTTAGACAAAAAAACAGAATAGATGTAGGAAGGGAAAAATCACAATAGTGAAAAAATATACACATAAATAAAACTAGTTTTTTTGGATTTTTGTTGGGGTGGAGTTACACCAAATATAAGAGAAGCTTACATGAAAATATTTCTATATGGAATAAAGAGTATGAAAAATGGTAAGAAAAAATTGTGGTAATGGTGAGGCAATGTACAGAGCATAAATAACACACACCTAGGTAGAAATATTTAAAAAAATACCAAAATAAATATGAAAAAATCTTTTATTTAGGCCCTATATACAAAGAAATATTTACATACGCATGGGCCATAATATACTTATATTTTTTATATTTTATTTTTGTTTAGCTCAACTAGCCCAATGCCTAGCTAATTGAGGGTTTTTTATTACAGTAAGGAGATATGGGAAAAGTGCCCTAACTCACACGCACCTATATACAATGAAAGGGTGAGGGTAACCACATTGTTTGAGTGATTTGATAGGGTGAGGTAACTCACTATGGCAATTACAAAGAGCCGAAAAACGGCTATCAGTGTATATATATATATTACTTGAATTTTGACTGTTTGTATGTTTTGAATAAAAAGACGGGGACAGAGAGTCTAAATGTAGAATGAATTTTCAGCATTTCTCTAAAAAATGCTAAAAAAATGGGGGGTAGAGCTCCCCCATCATCCACGCGCACGGATGATGGGAGGAGTTCTACCCCCCCTTTTTTAGCATCTTTAAGAGAAATGTTGGAAATTCAACAAATTTTTGTTTTAGAATTTTGATAATTCTTTGCAAAAATTGTATTAAAAAACGAGGAGGCAGAGCTCTCGTATCATCCGCGCGTGCAGATGATGGGGGAGCTCTACCTCCCCACTTTTTTATACAATTTTTGCAAGAAATTTCCGTTTGGAGCTTCAAGTTTTGGCTTATCTGCTCCATAAGTTCCAAAATATGAATATATATTATATATAGTATATATAATATATAGTTGAAGTATAAAGTATATATAGTTGTAACTATAGTAATCAATATAGCTTTATTCATAACATGCTAGACGTCTCGGCAAACAAGCAAAGGGAACTTTCTGGAAAGGACCGCCCTCAAGCACGCCACATTTGGCATACATGTCGACCCACGCAGTGAACACGGGGAGTTGCTTATCCTTTTCAAATATTAGCCATGAAACATGGTCGGACAAGGGCTGCATAGCATGAGAATATGGCCACCTAATAGATGCACAATAGTGACAAAGATAACTTATAGCCAAAAAAGTTTGGAAAAAAAAGGGGAGGGGCTGGAGCCCTCCCATCATCCGTGCATGCGCGGATGATAGGGGGGCTACTGCACTCCCCTTTTATTTCTCTTTGCATGGCTTGTGCGTTGATACTGTCACTTCCATGGATCACCTTTGAGCTAGCTCTCTCTCTCTCTCTCTCTCTCTCTCTCTCTCTCTCTCTCTCTCTCTCTTTCACACATACAGACACACACACACACACACAGAGTGGATCACCACGACAGATCTCATAGCAAGTCTATACGATATCTCAGGTGATTTGGGATGAGGCCTTAGTGCCTAATGAGATTATTCTTGCGCACGCTAGCTACCTCCCCTCTCTTGGTGGGCCGCCAACAGCATGCAGAGGAGCACATGGAGTGAGGAATGGTGGGACACTAACAACATGCAGAGGAGCGCATGGAGGGTAGAGTGTTGGGCAAGCTAGGCCGCCAGCATAAATGAGGAGCACATGGAGGGTGGAGTGCATTGGCAGAGGAGCGCATGGAGGGTAGAGAACTTTCTTTCATGAGAGACTTATATGTCGAGATTTGATTCAGCTAGATACTATAAACATATGGATACAACCAATTCATGAGATGGAAACAATAATGTATTTCTATAGATAGAATCTTCTCCAACTATAGAGGATGGATATGTGATCAGACCAGTCTATATGGACACTCAATTATCCTACAGGATATGATATGCTATTGGTCAGATGCACACATCATTGCATCAGCTAGACATTGACAAATTTAGGAGATTACCAACAGAGACTAGTATATGCCAGTTGTGTCATATAATGCAGAGACACTGTCATGAGATATCAAGATCATAGATTCCTCAAGTTGTTTTTGCTAGAGCTGTGCAAACACATGGAGAGTCTCTTGAGATTCATGTAGTTGGAGAGATTCACAGAGGGAGATCATTGAATTCTTTAGAGCAGGGACTTAGCATCCAAATGAGCATGCTTCATAACAGACTTCAGAGCCCTCTTATACCAGAGGTATAGTAGCTGATAGAGCCATTGAGCCTGGGAGAGCTAGATGCCCAAGGTCTACGAGGGCAACCACAACATTGATATAGGCTCCATCAATATTCTAGCACGACACGAGAGTGGCCAAATATGACTATTTACAGATGCATACATTGACAAAGCTGTTCAACAACCATTGCAATACGTTTTTGGACAAGGCCCAATGCCAGTCATTCTCAAGAATTGATGATAATGATGATAATTTTAGTCTTTCACTTCATTTTTATTTTTGTACCTAGACATTGGATTAGATCCAGTAAGATTGTATCAGTTTGTTCTCATAGGTCATTGTGGCCTTTTAAAGACGTTTAATATAGCATTTCATCTCTCTCTCTCTCTCTCTCTCTCTCTCTCTCTCTCTCTCTCGCATGCAGATCATCATCAAGAACTTATTTGGTCTTTACTAGATCACCACATTTGGCATACATATCCACTAAAGCATTGCCAAATAGAGTTTCCTCCCCCAACAGATCATGTTTCATGAAATCATCATATATTTTCTCTCTTTTTTCAAGTGATTGAATGCTAGAGCTTTTAGAAGCAACACATGGGTGACTACATCAAGCTGCTTTGAATTTCAATGCATTGATACATAGCAATTCAAAGCATCTTGATATTTGCCATGTTGGGCATACCCCCCAATCAATACAGGACAAGGGACCACATCACAATAGGGCAGCACTAGCTCAAACAATTGTTGAGCTTTTATTAGAGTACCACATCTAGTACACATATCATATCCAAGCGTAGTAATGTTTTTCTAGGAATCCTTGTCTAGAAATCTATTCATGAACTTGTTTCCCCAAGTCAATATCTTCTACATTGCCACATGTTTTTAAGTAGCTGGAAAAAGTCAGCCTATTCAAGGAGAAGCCCTTTCAGTGCATTCATTCTAAACACATTAAAGCATTAATCCTAGCCAATTTGGGCACATCTTGTTAGACATGCATTCCAAAAGATTACATTTTGTCACCAAAATATTTAGGTGTTTTGCCAAGGGCATGGCAATTGGCATGCATAACAACTCACAAAAGTGCCCAACACTACGTCACTTCCAAGTAGCTCTTATGTCTAGCTACCTATGCCTCTAAGACACCTCATCATGATTTATATAAAATGTTTTTATGGTGACAACACATAATAGTATAAAATTAAAACCTCACATCACACGGCCTCTTCCCTAATTTGTACACCAACTATTGACATTCTGCTTCTAGAGATATGAATATTGTTTTTTATTTTTCTCTCCCTTGACTGCTAGAGCATACAAGACTATAGCTGCCTATGCCTCTAAGACATCTCATCATGATTGGTGTAAGAAATTTTCGAGGCAGACAACATATAATAGTATAAATTCAAGCCTTACATCACATTGCCTCCTCCCTAATTTGTACACCAAATATGGTCATGTTGCTTCTAAATATCTGAATAATGTTTTTGTTTTTTCTCTCCTTTGATTGGTAGAGCATATAAGACCAGGAGCCTTTGGAGGCAACAACCCCTTTTCCCTCCATATACAATAGCCCCTTTCCATACCATATTACCATCTCTAAAACAAGCTGCTCATGAAATTCATCTTTCAAAAAAGTACAACAAGAGCAATAATTCATGTCAAACTCCCAAATGCCGTAGATAGTAGCTTCTTGACACATTTTCATGCATTCATACTATCCCTTTGGAACATCTGATGCATATTTTACACCTTGTAGCTCACAAAAACATTCATTATTGATCTTTAACCTTAAACAAAAGAATAAGGCTAAGTCAAGACTTTATTTGCACAGTGCACACTGCCCTCTTGGCCTTCATATATCCACTCTATGCCAAGTCTCTCCTCTCTCTTCATTCCTGACCTCCCTTCCCCTATGACTTCAAACTCTCAATTGACTAATATCCCCTCTTTTAAAATGAAAAAAAATAAGCATGATATTCACTCGAAATACACACAAGCCTGTCAAAGTGATCTCTAAAGTATGGTGTTTTCTATTCTTTAGAATATAAATCTCAATCAAAACTTTTTAGAAATGGCTCTTTTTTAAAAGTTACATTTGAGGATAATAAGAGATGTGCCACAAGCAAGTCCATGCATGCATGTTACGTTTGATTGTTTGGTGATCAAAGAATTCTACAATCTATTGAAGACTTTTCTCGTGCCACACTAATATTTAAAGATATCATCAGTATAATATGCGCATTCAAAAGCTCGAAAAAAAAACCTTCAGCTTGTGCAGCAACTACAGAAGTTGACAGTGCGGTGTGGCACTACCGACTTGGGCATATGAGTGCCAAAGGAATGAAAATCCTTCAAACAAAGAATCTTCTACCAGGTTTGAAAGAAGTGGACTTAGAGTTCTGTGAAGATTGTGTTTATGGTAAACAAAAGAGGGTAAAATTTCAAAAATCAGGAAATGAAAGAAAAAATAAAAAACTTGAGTTGGTTCATTCTGATGTTTGGGGTCTTGCAAGTACACCATCACTTGGTGGCTCATTGTACTATGTAACATTCATAGACGATGCGACTAGAAAAACATGGGTTTATGTCATGAAGAATAAATCCGATGTAGTTTCCATATTTCAAAGGTGGAAAGCCTTTGTGTAGAATGAAACAGGTACCAAGGTTAAATGCCTCAGATCCGACAATGGAGGCGAATATTGCAGCCAAGCTTTTGAAAGCTTTTGTGCTAGCAATGGCATTCAGAGGCAAAGGACAACCCCAAGGACGCCTCAACAAAATGGGATTTCGGAAAGGATGAACAGGAAAATCATGGAGCGAGCACGAAGCATGCGGCTACATGCAAGCCTACCGCTTGAGCTTTGGGCGGAAGCTGTAAGTACGTCTGTGTACTTAATCAACCGGTCACCCTCAACGGCATTGGATGGGGGAGTTCCAGAAGAGGCATGGACAGGTAAACCGGTGAATTATGCATTTCTCAAAGTGTTTGGGTGTGAGGCTTTCATGCACATAGATAGAAGCCTAAGATCAAAGCTAGATGGAAAGTCCAAAAAGAGTTTTTTCATTGGCTATGGAGAAGGTGACTTTGGGTATCGCCTATGGAATCCTGAAGATGGTAAAATCTTAAGGAGTAGAGATGTAATTTTTAACGAACAAAATATGTACAAAGATTACTGGGAAAGAAAACAAACAAAAAAAACAGGTGATGAGTACATGAAGCTTGAGGACGGTGAAGACTCAAGGATTGCAAACAGTGACAATGTGCAACAACGTCAACCAAATGAGGAGCCTCAACCTATTCCCCGAAGATCTACAAGAGCAAGTAGACGTCCAAAAAGGTTTGTTCCTTCCTTCAACCATCTCTTGATCTCAGGTTCTGGAGAGCTGGAATCATACGAAGAAGCTATGAAACATGAATCCAAAGAAGAATGGACGAAGAGCATGCAAGTGGAGATGGACTCACTACATCGCAACCAAACATGGGAGCTAGTTGAGTTGCCTAAAGGTAAGCGGGCACTTCAAAACAAATGGGTGTACAAGGTGAAGGAAGAAGAAGGTGGGAAGAAAAGGTACAAGTCTAGGCTTGTGGTAAAAGGGTTTTCTCAAAAGAAAGGTATTGACTTCAATGAAATATTTTCTCCTGTTGTAAAAATGAACTCAATCAGGCTTGTCTTAATCCTTGTGGCTGCTCATGAATCCAAAGAAGAATGGACAAAGAGCATGCAAGTGGAGATGGACTCACTACATCGCAACCAAACATGGGAGCTGGTTGAGTTGCCTAAAGGTAAGCGGGCACTTCAAAACAAATGGATGTACAAGGTGAAGGAAGAAGATGGTGGGAAGAAAAGGTACAAGTCCAGTCTTGTGGTAAAAGGGTTTTCTCAAAAGAAAGGTATTGACTTCAATGAAATATTTTCTCCTGTTGTAAAAATGAACTCAATTAGGATTGTCTTAAGCCTTGTGGATGCTCATGATCTAAATCTCGAGCAAATGGATGTAAATACGGCATTCCCTCACAGTGACTTAGAGGAGGAAATCTACATGCTTCAACCAAAGGGGTATGAAGTAAAAGGTAAGGAGAAAATGGTTGCAGATTAAAGAAGATCTTGTATGTTTTAAAACAAGCATCAAGACAATGGTACTTGAAGTTTGATCGATGTATGTTGGATCATGGATTCACAAGATGCAACTCGGATCACTGTGTCTACACGAAGAATTTGGGAGATGGGAAATTTATCATCCTAATGTTGTATGTTGATGACATGTTGATTGCAAGTGCTAACATGCAGGACATCAAAGACCTAAAAGAGGAGCTGTCTAAATATTTTTGAATGAAAGATTTAGGTGCTGCAAAAAGGATACTTGGTATGAAAATATCAAGGGACAGGACGAAGAAGACAATAAAGTTATCTCAAGAAGATTACATCAAGAAGGTACTAGAAAAGTTTGCAATGCAAAATGCAAAACCAGTTTCTACACCTTTGGCTGGTCATTTTCAACTAACGAAGGATATGTGTCCAAAGACACAAGAGGAGGTAGCCTATATGTCTAAAGTTCCATATGCTATGGTCTGGACAAGGCCAGACATTGCACATGCAGTGGGAGTTGTGAGTAGGTTCATGGACAACCCAGGTTAAGAGCATTGGCAAGCTATGAATTGGATACTTAGGTATCTAAAAGGGACAACAACAAATGCTTTGTATTTTGGAGGAATTGATAATTTTCTAGAAGGGTATGCTGATGCAGATATGGCAGGTGACAAAGATACTCGAAGGAGCACTACTGGCTATGTGTTCACGGTTGGAGGCACAGCAGTAAAGGCTGGGCTTCAAAGCTGCAGAAAGTGGTTTCACATTATACCACGGAAGCAAAGTATGTAGCAATGATGGAGGCAAGCAAGGAAATTCTGTGGCTTCACAGATTCTTAGAAGAGCTTGGATTCAAACAAGACAAATGTGTCTTGTACAGTGATAGACAAAGCGCTATCCATCTTGCGAAGAACTTAGCCTTTCATTCAAGGGAAAAGCACATTGCGGTGAGATATCACTTCATATGCACTCTTTTGGAAGAGGGACAACTAAAGCTAGGAAAGGTGCATACAAGTGAAAATCCTGCAGACATGTTTACAAAGGTGGTCAACAAGGAGAAGTTGAGCTTTTGCTCATCTTCAATCGGCATTCAAGGATAAGAAGCCAGAATGGAAAGCAGTCTCACAGGTTTAGTTTGGAGATCAGTCTCCAAGTGGAAGATTGTTAAGTATGGAGCCTGATTTACCCTTGTAATTTTCTGTGGTAAAAGCGCACATTTGTAAGGCCCCCATTATGAGGAGAAGACATCGTGCGTGAAGGAAAATCACTCACCGGAAACCAAAATTTTCACGGCCAAGAATTAGGGCCAACTTTAGGGGCCTCGGGGGCGGAAGCCCTCGAGACTTTTTTTCCCTCACCGGAATATTCCTTTTCGCCGGAATATTATGGTCGGACGGCGGCCGAAAAGTGGTCGGAAAACAACCGTCGGTTGACTGGTGGCCAGTAGTCATGGCCGGTGGCCGGTGGTCGAAATTCAATGGCTGGTGGCCGAATTCAAAAGCGAACTTGTCTTCTCAAGGGCGGCCACACATGGGCGGATTGGAGGGTCCGATTTGGACTTATTCGCACAAGGGCGGCTACACATGGCTACCTCTCATAAGAGAGGGCATCCCTTTTGGCCTATAAAAAGAGGCCATTTCTGCACACATTTCATAGTGTGTGAAGTTGATGCAACAAGGTGAGTGTGAGGTGGTGCGAGTGAAGCAAGGCGGGAGCTCTATTAAGGGTTTAATCGCTTTGTAAACTACCTCTTCTTTTGAAGTGCTAAAGCCATTGAGTGGCTGCTTTCCCGTGGACGTAGCCCACATTGGGGGTGAACCACGTATATCGTGTGTACTCTCTCTCTCTCTCTCTCTCTCTCTCTCTACTATATAATCTCTTGTGTGTGAAATATATCTCTCTCCATTAAGTAAGCTACTCAAATATCTATTTAGCTACATCTTATTTCCTAACACTTTGCATGGATCTTCCTCTTGTCCTCCCTTTTCTTTGCATCCAAACCCTTGGTGGCTTTACCTTTCTTTGGTGCAATAGGAGACTCTAGATCATTTGGATTTGATGCCATAGGAGAGTCTAAATCATTTGGGTTTATTGATCTTTCCAAGACCATAGGAAAAACCTTATCTTTCACCCACATGACACAAGACTTTTGATATTCAAGCAGCTATAAGAAATAGAAAAACAAAACAAAGAACATGAGTACATAAGTTAATAAGTCAAAACAAATCAATGGCACATGTGATACACACTTACAATTAGTGTAGACATCCTGCACCTTGATTCAAGATATCACGATGCATTGGCAAGCACCCTCCATCCACAAGATGTTGAGTCTGTTTGTAAAGGCACTTTTTGATTGTAGTACTTAAAAAATCCTAAATTGTAATCCTTATTTGTGGTACTCACGTGACCAATGCTACATTTGGCAGCAGTAAAGGCAGACATCAATCAAAGAGCTACAGGAAGAAAACAAGGGGGCATCAAGCATAGATCATACTTAAGACTTACAATTTACTTCTCCCATGAATACTTGATAGTAAATTTATAAATATAACATCTTTCTCTAAAATATTGAAGATAATAAAACTCTAATGGCCTCTACAAGAAAATAACAATTAGCTAGGAACAACACCAAATAATTAAAAATGATAGGAGTTAAGACTTACCCTTCAACATAGGGGTATCTTATGTAATTGCATGTCAACATGTCGAATTATTCAAAGAAAACTAAAAGGTTTCCCTTCTTGTTGAATAGGAACTGTGTCACTAGAGGATCAAGTATGGATATTTGCATAGCCATAGCCTCTGGTAGATCCCTCATAAGATACCTAAAGTCAAAGGAAATAAATCCCCCAATGAGGCCCTTATAGGCATGCACTAATAATTAGCAAAGGGGAAACACATACATGATGTAGATAAATAGCACAATATCACCAACTTCAATGTTTGGGTTTACAAGCATACTTGTGTCTTGAGGGAATATGTCACAACAAACATCCTCATCCCCATACATGGAGACATCCATAACCATTTGGATTGTAAATTTCTCATAAAGAAGGGAGTTGGATGCTCTTAAAAAATTTAATTTCTCTATAAGGATAGCATCTTCTTATATCACGTCTTGCTCCCTCTCAACCTCCTTGCCTGATTTGATAGCCTTGGCTATTCTTGTGTCATACTGATGTGTAACATCTTCAATGACAGCCGCTGACTTCTTCTACTACCAGGCAGGAGGAATATTTAAAATTTATAGGCCCTAAGATCCTCACTAGGAATTTGCTCTAGAGCCTTATCAAACTTGTACCTCAGCCTTGACACAAGCACAAAAGCTTTTCTCATTAGTGTGACCTTGTGAGAAAATGAACCTGCAATACAACTATCATTCATAAAGTCGATTAAGAAATCCTTAGCAGCCTCTTGAAGGCACATCAAGGCTTGATATTTCTACCTTACTTAAACAAAAGTTTTACTTCTCATCATGCTAACCAATATGTCTGATATCTCCTCAAAAACTCTCATGAAGGGCAGCCTAGGGATAAGAAGACAAGTATATTTTTGTGCTTTCCTCATCTCCATTAAAGATTTCACTTGATAATTCATTCTCTTCCTAGGAGTGGCCTCTGATGAGGTTTTGGAATTGGCTTCTCCTCTTCATCCTTCTCTGATTTCAGCTTGGTAATTGATCTTGGTTGTCATCATGTATCTTAGACTCCTCTGGGACTTTATAAACCTTTCTAGTGGTTTTCTTTGTTCTTGCCATGATATCTGATAAGAATGCCCAAACAAAGTGATAGGATAGACTTCAATCTTTCTCGAGCATGCGGTATCCTGCCATGAAGGATGATAGTGAAGGAGTACGAGCGGAAGTGCGACGCGAGAGAGAGTGCGAGAAGAAGAGCACAACGATATGGTGAACTCGCTCTACTGTAATGTGTAGAGCATAGTGAGTTCTTATTAGGTTTTTACAAAAGAATAGGTGTACATACCTGGCGGCCTGCCCACTTACCTGGGCGACCACATTGGGCTTTATACCCCAACAACCTCCCACTTAAAGTCCAATGTGGTACTTTAAGTGTGAGAGAAGCTACTATACAAGCTAATATACAAGCTAATATACAAGAGATGTAGAGAAGTGATGTACTACCCTACACCTAACTGCTTGCGAAAATGCGCAAAGCTCTCTGAGGGAAGTCCTTTTGTAAGTAGATCAGCAGGATTTTTTGTGATGTGAACTTTAACAAGCTGAAGTTGCTTATCCTCGAGCATTTCCCTGATGAAATGATACTTCACATCCACATGCTTTGTCTTTGAGTGATAAACTGGATTGTGAGCCAATTGTATAGCACTTTGACTATCACAATATAACACAGGCATCTCTTCTTTGATTCCCAAATCTGTTACTAGTCAATTAAGCCAAATTGATTCTTTGCATGCCTCTAATGCTGCAACATATTCAGCCTCTATAGTAGACTGAGTAACACAATCTTGTAATCTAGAACGCCATGATACTGCTCCACCAGCCAATGTAAAGACATACCCTGACGTAGACCTTCGGTTGTCTAAGTCACCTGCATAATCTGAGTCTGTAAAAACCTTTACACTTAGCTCCTGACTCCCATAGCATATACGCATACTCTTTGTAGCTTTCAGGTATCTCAATATTCCTTTCACTGCCTCCCAATGTTTCTTGCCTGGGTTTGACATGTATCGACTTACTACTCCCACTGCAAATGCAATGTCTGGGCGAGTAGCAATCATTGCATACATCAAACTACCCACTGCAGATGCATATGGAATCTTATCCATTTCAGCCTTTTCTTCCTCAGACATAGGACAATCTTGTTTGCTAAGTTTCACATATGGTGGCAGTGGAACACTCAATGCCTTTCCCTTCTCCATATTGAAACGTTGCAAAACCTTGTCAATATACTCTGTTTGAGATAACCAAATCAACTTCTTTGATCTGTCTCTCTCAATGCGCATACCAAGTATATGACTTGCCTCACCCATGTCTTTCATGTCAAACGATTTTGCCATCTTTGACTTCAAAGCTGAAATTTCTTCCAAGTGCTTGCCAGCAATCAACATGTCATCCACATACAAAATAAGGATCAGCCAACTGCCATCCTTAGCCTTCTTTGTATATAGACAGTGATCGAACTCACTACATTTGTAGCCTTGAGAAAGCATAAACTTGTGGAATTTATGGTACCATGCCCTCGGTGATTGTTTTAAGCCATAAAGACTCTTTAACAACTGGCATACCCAATCTTCCTTGCCTTTCTCAACAAACCCTTCTGGCTGCTGCATGTAAATTTCCACATCTAAATCACCATGCAAGAACATATTTATAATATGGCAACCAATGCAAGAAAGCATCTCAATGTAGTCATCTTGACCACCGGAGAGAAGACTTCATCAAAGTCAATGCCTTGTTCTTGCTTAAAGCCCTTGGCAACAAGCCTTGCTTTGTACTTTGGCTGACTATCATGAGCGATGATCTTATACCTGTAAACCCATTTACAAGGTAGAGCCTTTTTGCCCCGTGGTAATTTAACTAGCTTCCATGTCTGGTTTTTATGCAGAGCTATCATCTCTGAATGCATGGCCAATTGCCAATTCCCGAAGTCTTTCATTTGCACTACTTCCTTGTAACATGAAGGCTCATTGCAATCAGTCAACATGACATAGTTCATATATGGAACAAACCTATCAGAAGGTCGCGTGACATGTCCTGATCTACGCACAATAGGTGGCTCAGGATTAGCCACAACCTGTGGTTCCACTCTATCCTGTCCTTGCTCCTCTTGAGCCCTGACATTTTGTCTTGCACGTGCAGGTCCATCTTCTTGGAAGACAACTCTTCTAATCTCCTCAACCCTCTCTGGTTTAGAATGATGTTTGGATTCATTAAAGTGAACATCATTGCTGATGACAACCTTTCTGGATTCGGGATCCCAAAGTCTGTACCCCATCTCACCAGAATTACCATAGCCTAGAAAGATGCACTTTCTACTCTTTGGCTCAAGTTTGTTCCTAAATTCCTTTGGAACGTGAGTATATGCCTCACAACCAAATACTCTGAGATGCTTGTATGAGGGCATTTTGCCTGACCATACCATCTCTGGCACTGAATCCTTCTACAAAACCTTGCTAGGAGATCTATTTACAAGATGAACAGCTGTTGATACAGCTTCAGCCCAAAACCCATTTGGCAGCTGTGCATTAGACAACATACTTCTGACCTTCTCTTGTATGGTTCTATTCATCCTCTCAGCAACACCATTTTGAGGAGGATTGTAAGGAGCAGTAACTTCACGTTTTATACCTTTTGACTCACAAAAGTTCTGAAAGGCCTTTGAAACATACTCTCCACCATTGTCAGTGCGTAAGAATTTAAGCTTCTTGCCACTCTGATTCTCCACAAGTGTCACAAACATTTTGAAAACACTAAACGCTTCATCCTTGTGCTTGAGAAAGTAAACCCATACTTTCCTCGAGTAATCATCTATAAATGTCATAAAGTAAGAAGCTCCCCCTAGAGATAGGTTAGGCATAGGTCCACACAAATCACTATGAACAAGTGCCAACTGTGTATCTCTTCTACTGCTTCTTTGCTTATGTGGCTACTGTGTTTGCTTACCATATAGACAATGTTCACAGAATTCAAAATCATTAAATGAAAAGCTAGGCAAATAACTAGAACGAGACAAGATTTCCATTCCCTTCTTGGACATATGTCCTAACCGGCTATGCCACAAAGAAACGTTCGGCTGCTCGGTTACATTGATTACATTTTTAGAGACATTTGATACATAAATCATGTAAAGTCCTCCAGACTTTACTCCATGTGCTACTGTCATAGAACCCTTGGATATCTTCCACATGTTCTGTCCAAAAGTGGTGACATAGCCAGCATCATCAAGTAAACCTGTGCTGATCAAGCTCTTTGTAATTGGGGGAACATGTCTCACATTCTTCAGCGTGAAAGAAGAGCCATTCTGAAACTTCAATTGAACATCTCCAACACCTAAGATCTCACATGTCTGCCCATTGCCTAGCCGAACATGATCTTTAGTGGTCACATAAGAGGTAAACCACTCCTTGTTTGGAGACACATGAAGTGATGCCCCTGAGTGTATAATCCAGTCACTCAGTGCATTTCCATCAGATTCTGTAAGAAGAGATGAGTCCATTGTATTCTTCAAGAAGTAGATGTCTCCTGACACTAGACTGTCATCCTCTGCAACAGTGTTTGTTACATTTATTTCTTGAATCTTCACTGACGACTTGTTCTTCTCACCATGGTCTTCAGATTTCTCTTTGCCTTTTTCTTCTTTCCATTCTCTGCAGTCTCTTTTCATGTGACCCTTCTTGCCACAATGGTAGCATTCTATGTCACTCTTGCCTTTAGCACTGCGGGACTTGCTACGAGACTGATTCCTCTTTCCACCTTTGTAATTTTCTTTGGTCCTTCCCCTGACAACTAAGGCTGTTCCTTTGCCTTTGTCCATTGTCTTTCTATTGGTTTCTTCAGTAAGCAGACTTCCTTCTACACCTGCTATGTTCAAACCATCTGGAGGTGCATAATTACTCAAAGCTGTGCGAAAAGTGTCCAAACTTTCTGGCAATGTGATCAACAGGAACATAGCTCTAACAGGTTCATCAAACTTGACACCTTGAGCTGACAGCTAACTATAGATTGTGTTGAATTCATTCAGATGATTGGACATAGGTGTCCCTTCTTTCATCTTCAAGTCAACAAGCTTCTTAAGCCAGTATACCTGTGAAGCTGCACTTTGCTTCTCATAAAGATCACTCAGCTTTAACCATGCTTGATAAGCCGACATCTCGTTTGCTACATTGAAGTAAACGCTTTCTGCCAAAGTCAGCATAATGGTAGAAAGTGTCAATTCATCCATTTCGCTCCATTCATCTTCGTCCATATCTTCTGGTTTTATCCCCTTGAGCTTTATAGGTTTTATCTGCTTCTTTTGTACCAACACGTGCCAAATCTGCTGCTTCCACAATGGGAAATTGGTTCCATCCAGCTTCTTGATATTGTAAAGAGTAGTGTCCTGTGATCCAGCGATAGCTACGCTTCACAGTAGTTTACTTTTCTGGGAAAAATTCGGTAGAGTTTCCCCTGTAAACTGACCTCTGAACCAATATCAACCTGTCAAATGAACCAAGAAAGCTTCAGATTCTGCTGAAATTTTGGCAGAGTCTCCTTTGTAAAATGGCTCTGGTGTACTAAAAAACAGACCAAAAAACACCTCAAAAACACTGTCTCTCTGACACTGTAAGCTGCGGGTAAACCTGTCCTGCACCTGTATTGTCTCTGACTGTCCTGTCACTGTCCTGTAAGCATAGACTGCGACAATGCCTCAACGGCAGTAAAGCAAAGATGCAATCCCAACTGTCTAACTCACAGTCAATACATCCTAGCTGCCTATCTAAGGGTGCTCGAGGGATCGCTCCAAGACCTGTATCACCGAAAGGATCTCAACATTCGAGAATCCCCCAGCTCAATAAAACCTCACTCGACCCTCAACAAAGACTGCAGTAAATCTGACAGTACATAGACTTCCCACAAAGTCATACATCCACAAATTTCCCACTGTATGCTGTAACCGCTGCGGCGGTTGTTTGCTGCATGACTCACAGCCAGCAAACCCTCAACAGACATACATCATCTCTGACAATACATCGCATGTGGAAGTACCTGCAATGTCAGGATGAAATCTGGAATATCAAGAAGCAAACACAAGATACGTGATGAACTAGTGGATGTCGCCTACAGACTGTGTGTAGATGCGCCCGTGTCGTATGTGACACACCTCCAAGAACTGTGAGCCGTCCTTTGATGTGTAGACAGCCACAAATCAACACTCTGGGAGTGTCGATATCCTCAGCACCTGCAGTCGTAGGCCAAAAATCCCAAATTTGCAGAGTCAGATCTGCACCCGTCGAGACCACGTAGTCGAAAATGGCCTGCGCAGACCTTTATCGAAGCCGAACGGTGGCCGAGATGACCTCAGAATGAAATTCTGACAACACCGAGCCCTTTGGACGTCGCCACAAGATTCGGGGCCTTGTCTTCGCCTGTCGAATTTCACTCCAATCTGAGTTGGTGACTCTAGCCTCCTGCAGTGCTTCCCCGAGCCTCGATCTGAGCTCTGATACCAGTTGAAGGAGTACGAGCGGAAGTGCGACGCGAGAGAGAGTGCGAGAAGAAGAGCACGACGATATGGTGAACTCGCTCTACTGTAATGTGTAGAGCATAGTGAGTTCTTATTAGGTTTTTACAAAAGAATAGGTGTACATACCTGGCGGCCCGCCCACTTACCTAGGCGACCACATTGGGCTTTATACCCCAACAGATAGAAGATGTCATGAGATGGCACACGGGAATGTCCAAATGGAGTGATTGGATGTGCTCCAAAGGCTGAATACTGTCTCCTATTGCATTGTGCGTTGACAAGAATCTGTTGGGAAGATTTAGAAAAACATGCCCAAACAAACCAATGACGGGTACTTGAAACTTTTCCGACCCCCTTCTAGCACGTTGTACGGGATAGTAGGAGGGAATTTCTCCTTGATGTGTGAATATTGATCGAACGAAGTGAGGGGCGACCAAAAAACTGGGAGTATCCTTTATCATGTCGTGCGAGTTGAAGCCACAATAACTAAGAGCACAAGACGACACGATAGGAGAGGGTTCCAGCATGCAATACAATGCCTTATTGAGCATGTGGGGTGCGGAGAATTTGCAAGAAAAACGGTGAAAAGAATCTAGAACGACGCAATCGCAAAATGCAAGTGAGGTCACTGATGTCCACATGCCCTCGAGATTCTATATGACAGACCATCCGTACAAGTGATCACCATTAGGGGCTTTTGAAAGGACATTTGTGCATGGTTCACATGTGTCACCAATGGCAGATTTTGCTTCCATATATAAGTGTAGTTTACATTTACACAAACCCCATACCTCTCAAATTACCTGTTCATTATTTTCTTTTTTTAATTATTCTCTTTAAATCCTTCCATCATCAGGTTTTCTTGCATTTCTTTTACAAGCCCTCAAATTGTATTTTTGTTGTGGTTGCAGCTAAAAGCTTGATTTTTTCTTGGACCGCTTCTTTGGCCTTTAGTTGATCTTTGACTATTTATGTTGGATCTAAAGGTGACATATCCTTGAGGGGAGGCTCCTCATTTTGTTCTTGCTCCTAATCCATATCTTCACTTTGTGTTTCTGATGGTGATAATCCCATCTCTTGGCCCATAATCTTTGATGGGCTCTATTGTGGCTCTTCTCATGGTGCTTGTTGCATTTTATTTTCCTCTTCCCGTGCTATAGAAATCTCTATTGGTTGTTCAAGAAGCATCTCATCTACATCTTCTAGGTCCGTAGAAATCTGTTCATATATTTGATATTGATTGATCTTCCTTTCGGTGCATCATTCTCTTGCTGGCTCATCATCAATCTTTGATTTCTTTTCTTCTTATTTTTCAATTATAGCGTCTGTTGAGACCGCTTGGTGGTTTGGTTGATTTCCTTCTTATCAAGGCTGCCAAGCTATGTGCTTGTTCTTATTTCTCTTGCCTCTTAGCTTCGCATCTAGCATGGGTAGCGTTTTCTTTGTCTTTGCTTTCTCTCTACCTTCGCATTTGCCTTGGGCTCCTCTTAATTCTTGGCTTTTTGTTTCCTAAGAGTAATCTTTTTCTCAAGTTGAGTCTTCTTGGAGCTCAGTGGCATCCTCATCAATTTTGTTAATCCCAAAGCCAAGTAGAAAGGGAATTTCCATGTCCAAAAGAGGTGTGGTTTGGCTACTACCATTGACCATGTTTTGGAGAGCGTGTTGAGAGCCTCCATGATCTTCCCTGGCAACTCATCCGAAAGAAGCTATCTACAAGAGATGCAATCGAGTGGGTTGGAAAAAATTTACATCTAAATGGTGTGCACTTCATGCAACAGTTTGGTTACAAAAACTACTTTCAGATTCTATTAGCAAAAAAACTTGGGGTAATCAAGATTGTCGTCATCACTCCCTATGTGATGGTAGCTGAAGAGTTTGGAAAGGTGGAAGTCGAGGGAAGAGATATGTTGTGGATATACAGCCTCGTCTATGCCAAGAGGGTGCGACTGTAGTAAGTAATGTTTTACCCTACGTAATCATGGATAGTGGGCCTAAAATGGTTCCTTTTAACTTCCTACATCATATGTGTGTGAACATATATGTGGATAGAAAAACAAATTACAAGCATAAAATAATGTTATTGTTCTGACCCCAGGTATTAGATGAAATCCTTAGATCCCCACATCCTATCATCCTACCTCCATTGGATTATCGTCACTCATTTGATGTATCTATTTTCATTTTGTTCTAGCTCCCTATTCTTTAAATCCAGTTCCAACCCTTTTTACAAACCATTGTGATTTTAAAATTATTATATATGTTTAAATAAAAGTATTGCAGTTCTGAGCTCTTGAGTAGATGGCTTTTCAAAATTTTTATGGGAAGCCAGGGGAAGTCGCCCCAGATATTTGGACAATCTAGCAATGGCCTTCTTGGTATCTGAATAAGATGATGAAGCTACTAAGGTCAATCCCTTCCCCTTTGTTTTTCAAGAGGGGGCCAAGTCTTGGTACTAGATGCTCTCTCTAGATGTGAGAAAGAATTGGGAAATGTTGAAAATATGTTTTCTTAGCAACTATTAGCAGCAAGAGTCTCTAGATAAAATTTGGTGGCATCTCCAAGAACTCCGCCAGTATTCTCTGAATGGTCATAAGGCATATGAGGATCAATTTATCAGAATTTGGGAGAAGTGGTCATCCTCATTGGGCAAAGGGGAGAGGAAACCATACTGTCTCAAGAAGGATTGTTTCCTAGAAGGACTTTATTCGATCCTATGAGAAAAGGTAAAAGGAAAATTTCCAGTTTCTTATAATCTTGCTATCCTTCATTCAAGAGGAAAAGAATGCAAGCTGAAATTCCAAGCTCACCTACGAGGAGGAATCGAGCCTTTGTCCATGGCACAACAACTGGGGTATGTGGGAGGGGTGGTCCCAGCCAACCTCGAAACCTCACAACAGGAGTTATTGCAGCAAATTACCAACCAATTAGAAAGCCTCTTCCCTAAACTTGGGTCAAGGAGTGAGACCACCACCACCGGCCAATGGAGCTAATTGCAAAAGTGATCATCAGAAATTTAGGGAATATGTATGCTACAATTGTGGGTTGGTAGGGTTGGTAGGGCATGGTATGTATTACTGCCCCTTTCCTTGCCAAGGGAATGGAAATCCACAACAACTACCTCAACAGCAAGTAACTCCTCCGCTAGGAATTGAATGTGTAAATTTACTTAAACTTGGCTTGTCTCAATCACCTTATGGATGCATTGGTTTAGCTATTTTTGTCCATTTTAGGCTACCCGCTTAGGGTTAGCAGCTTCTACTTTGGTCTCTAACCCCTGGCCATGTTTTGCCTCTTAGGGTGGCTTTCTAAGGCCTCTTAGTTTTAGCCGCTCTAAATCAGGTTAGGGTGTTGTTGGTTTGGCCATTTTTTTTCTCTTAGCGCTAGGTTATTATTGCATCTAGCAGCTTTTTTTTGGCCGCTAGGAGTTGGTGGGTAAAGCTACTTAGGATTGTAAATCATCTTAGGGTAACACAATGGTTTGGCCATTTTAGTTTGCTTAGGGCTAGGATCTGATTACTAAGAGCTGGTTGTGTAAATCCACTTACAATTGGCCATTTAAATTCACTTAAGGTTGGACACCTTAAAGCCGCATTACTTTTTGACCGTGTCAATCGGCTTAGAGTTAGCTGCTTAGGCTTAGCGGCTTATACTTTGGCTGCTAAGAGTTGGCTATGTAAAGCTGCTTAGGTTTGGTCATTCTAAATATGAATAGGGTGGTGCTGGTTTGTCCATTTGAGTCCGCTTAGGGCTAGCTACTTAGGGCTAGATTCTTAGGGTTAGTGGCTTTTGGTTTGGCCACTAGGAGTTTTCCTTGTAAAGGCGCTTAGGGTTGGCCATGTAAATGCGCTTGGGATTGACCACTCTAAATCGGTTTAGGGTCACATTAGTTTGGTAATTTTAGTTTTCTTTAGGGCTAGCCGCTTAGGGTTAGTAGCTTATGGTTTATCCATTTCAATCCGCTTAGGGCTAGCCCCTAATGGTTGTCCATGTAAATTGAAGCCATTTATGGTTGGCCATGTAAAGTTTCTTAGGATTGGTCATGTAAAGGTGCTAGGATTGGCCAATCTAAATAAGCGTAGGATTGCATTGGTTTGGTCATTTCAATCCGCTTAGGGTTGGAAGATTAGGGTTTTGTCACTAGGAGTTGGCAGTTTAAAGATGCTTATGGTTGGCCATGTAAATTTGCCTCTTAAGGTTGTCCAGCTTAGGACCTTTTTGGTTTGGTTGTTTTAGTTGGCTTAGAGATAGATGCTTAGGATTAGGGACTTATAGTTTGGCCGCTAGGAGTTGGCCATGTAAAGATGCTCAAGATTGTCCTATGGCCGCATTGGTTTAGCTATTTCCTTGTGTTTAGCATTAGCGTCTTAGGATTAGGGGCTTTTGGTTTGGCCGTTAATAATTGGTTGTGTTTGGCCGCTTAGGGTTGGCTGTGTAAAGGTTCTTAGGTTTGGCTACTCTAAATCCATTTAGGGTTGCATTGGTTTGTCCATTTCAATCCGCTTAGGGCTAGCCAATTAGGGTTAGCACCTTTTGATATGGTCTATATTAGTTGTCCATGTAAAGGCATTTAGTGTTGGCTGTGTTAAGGCGCTTAGGATTGACTATGTAAGGTTGATTAAGGTTGGATGCTTTAAATCAACTTATGGCCGCATTGGTATGTTGTTTCAATTCGTTTAGTGCTAGCCACTTAGGATTTTTGTAATTTTGTTTGTCGGCTCTAAACCAGCTTAGCGTCCCATTGGTTTTGCCATTTCAATCTTGTTAGGGTTAGCAAAATACATAGCCAAGCTAAAATGCAATTTTTGACATTCTAGCTAGTTTAGGCTTACGGTAGAGAGCACAATTTAGAAATAAAAAAGAAGGTAAATGGGTTTTTTCCACTACATGCATTTTCATGTAAATGGGGGTCTTCACATATGTCTCACCCATGAATATAGGCAAGGACCAATAAAAATGAGATAATAACCCACTGGTCCTATTCTCTATGTACCTCTAGGTCAAGGTGTGTGAGGATCAGGCATGGCTAAAGAATGTGAGGTAGTTTACACTGTGCCAATATAGAACCTGTAAAGGGACATAAGTTAATGCTTGGGTCATTGTGATTTGACCATTCCAATTTGCTAGGATTAGCCGACTAGGATTAGTTGCTTAGGGCTAGCAACTTATAGCTAACCTTGCACTTAGGGTTAGCGGCTTATAGTTTGGTTGCTAAGAGTTGGCCATGAATGTTTGCTTAAGGTTGGATGCTATAAAAATTTTTATAGACACTTTAGAGCGGCCAAACCATTGGTTTGGAACGTGTTGAATGTTATATATTGAAATAGCAGAACACACTCACTATCACTTGTTTATTTTTTTTGTAATCTCTACATTAATTATAAATGATAGGATGGAATATCCTTGTGTGCTATTTAAGAAGAATATAGTTTGAAAACAAAAGTCGGTGATCAGCCTCAACTAGCATATATGCAAGGATAATATTTTTCCCATAGAGCAACTAGAAGATCTGTGTTATCGATCTCATGGTCTAGAGACAATAGGTAAACCCCCACTCTTAGATATTTCTCCAATATCATTATAGATGGAATAGAGGAAGATAATATCAAATGAACCGCCACTGGTGAAGTCTATTCCACCAAGACTCGATGTCACATTCCAAGAAGTTGAGATGGAACAAATGCTGGATGTCTTCTTTGATGGGGACCCTATCATTGAAAGTCAATGTGGAGGAATCATTCAAAAAAACACTACCTCTCAACCTCAAGTATCCCATCCACATCAAGCGCATGAGAATGACAAAGAGGAAGGAGATATGATGCAAACTCTTGCTTGCATAAAGCTTTACAATGGTACAAAAAATTCCATTCTTCGTACAACTTTGGCAATGCTTAACCTACAGTCTATTTATGGATGGTCAAACACAAGTGTCACAAAGATTCTGAGATAAATATATGATATATTAAGTTTGATTCAGCACATGAGTGATATTGATAGATCTCTCAACGAGCAGTTTTTACCAAAAGACAATCACATGCCACCTACCCCACCTGCCACCAAACAATTTCTTACAAACTTGGGGACGGATTGATTGTGTACTCTTTTGAAATGAGTATGAGAATTTGGAACAATGACCCAAATGTGGATCAAATAGGTATAGATAGGACACATAAGGAAAACTTATCCTTGCAAAGATTCTATGACACTTTCCAATCATTTCAAAAATAAAGAGCATGTTTAGGTGCAATTCTATAGCAGCTTCGATAACATGGCATCAAAACAGTAGATCCACAAATGATATGATGTGGATGCTTGCTGATTCTCTTGCATGGAAGCACATTAAAAAAAAGATGGCCTTCATTTAAATAAGATCCTTGCCGTGATCATTTTGGTTTAGCATTGGATGGAGTGAACCCATTTGGATAACGAAGTTCCTCATGGATAACATGGCATATTTTCTTGCTGAACTATAATCTTCCACCATGGCTAGCTATCAAAAAGGTCCATTTTCTATAGTCATTGATTGTCCTAAGGAAGTACAAGCAGAAGAACATGGACATCTATGTAGAACCACTTGTAGAAGAGCTTCAAATCTCAGGCGGCGGGTGGGGGGGGGGGGTGTCCAACTTTTAAAAATACCTATAGAATGTGCGTTTAAGAGGTATTATTAAAACCCCTCTACACACACAATTCCTCATGAATTAAAAGACCCCTCTTCCTTCATAAACTTGTAACCATTTTTTTGTTTTCCATTTTTAAACCCATGTTGTACATGTAATTTGTAACTCCTTGGTATATACAATACCCTGCTACAATTACATATTTTAAGATGGACCCCCTGGAATCAAATCTTATGGACAAGGATTTATGTGGTTGACATGTCCCAATCAATCGGCCAACAACATGCTAATGTGCAAGGCATTGTCATGTGGATTGGCTAGTCTTTCGTGAATGTTCGGGTAAGTACTTTGATTGATGATTTTCTTCTTTATGACTTTAAGGTTTGAGCTACTTGGGAAATCATGCATGTCCGCTATCTTTTCCTTGACTTGTCTTTTGTCGCTCTGATTACTTGAGGAAGATAGATTATGAGGAGCATGGAAGATTTTTTCTAGATGGACATGAGCTATGAGGACCAAATATATGCAAACAAGACATGCATCTACTGAAGGTGAGTGATTAGAAGAACATGTGGCAAGAATTGGAAGATTTTCCACCACTTGCCATGAAAAGAATTTCTATTTTTCATGACCTTCGATATTGGAGTGACTTACTCATCAATCATTTTCTCCACCCAATGAATATTTTTAAGAATGTGGGGGAGATCCTATGGAAGACCATTACTGGAAAAAGGGATGGCAAGGCCCAAAGAGAGGACCCACAGTCTGTGGGATAAATGCCAGAGATATGGCCTGTTGGGATGTCATCCTAGCATAGGGAGGACATCAACATAATGTCAATCCGAGGAGTAGGATCCGGCTAGGGCATGGAAACACACGAGCATAGAATAGCATAGAATGACCACACCGGGCACCAACACTCTACACAAGCCTACACACACTTAGTAGCATGCTTAAACAAGAGGGAAATATGAAAAAAAGAGAGAGATTAATCAACAAATCAGCCACTAATCTTTGATTAATCAAGCATTGATTACACCATGAGAAAATGAGAGAGAAGAGGTTAGAGTTTAGCTATTGGCATGAGGCCGAATCGTCCATGCACGCGCGTAGAAAGCTCAAGAACTCCATAGCCATCCCCTTCTTCACAAAGATTATCTCAAGTGAGTAAGAGTACCCTTTCACATTGTGTGTTTTGAGCTATATGCTCTCTTGGCTTTTTAGAAGTGGTCGGGCACCCAAATGGCCAAACTCACTTAATCTGCTATCTGCACTGCCTAGGATCTAAATATAGCTCAATGTTTACAAATTGGAACTCTTGATGAGCCCAAAACATAATTACAACCCGCATTTGCGGTCATTTGAGGGGAAATCCTAAAACTTAAGTGACCGTCAATTGTGACCATAACTCCATAGATAGTCATCAATTCCAACTCTTATCTGCATCTGCTACTTGTATTTGCTTCATCTTCATCTTTACTTCGCATCCGCATCATCTGGCTTTGTTAGCATTTACTAAAAATAGTAAATAGCATCTTTGACTGGCCACTTAGCGCCGCCAAACACTCCCCCCATCCGATTTCAGTGCACGTCCTCATGCGTTGCCTGTTTGGCTTGCACTGGAGAGATTTGAAATTGGTGGTGAAATATTGTTCTGAAGAGCTGTAAGCTGTTGGGTTGACCTGTTGGTGAATATGAGATTAGGAATTTGAGTTCAGGTTAAAGCAATTGGCTTGATTTATTATGGGAATAAAGAAAAATAAAAGTCTATGTATAGTGCTTTAGGGTTTGGAAACCCTGGATTACCAATGGGGAAAAACCTCATGGGAAAAAGTGCCCAAAGGTATGTGATCTTATTATGGGAATATACAATGATTGGTGTTTAGGGATTGAATTTAGTAGGCTTATATAAATAATGTGAAAGTGAATTGTTTAAGCCTTCTGTCCCTTGGAAAGGGTCGATGATTTGCCTTGAGTCTGGAGTTGCTTTGTTGTTGTGTGTACCTGCAAGGTGAGTGCATGGGTGGAACAATAAAGAGTGCTTAATGAAAATGTCCAACTATGGGACATTCGATATGCTTGCACAGATTTATGCATGGGTAAGATTATGTTGTGCGAGAGAAGAGTATAGATGGGTGCTCCTCAGAGTTAATGCAGCTAAAAAAGTAAATTAAATTCACTTTACTAGCTTTCACTACTCTTGAGAAGGGCGTTTGATGCAATGGTTCGTATTCTCCTAATGTGCACAAGTGTGTGTGTGTTTTGGTTTGAACACTTCGCCTTGCCACCATGATTAAAATAATACATTGACTTTGCTCCCCTATTCAGAATGAAAGTCTTGATATAATTATGCTCAACTCTTCCAGCTTGAGCTGTAGCCTAATTAGTGAGACTCATAGACCACATAAAAATATTAGGACTCGAAGCTTAGGTCTAACGCTTTCCTCATTTATCGGCTCAGTTGCCCGACTCTTGACTTTTTTTTTTGTTTTTTTTTGTGACTTGACTTGACTTGAGTACTATCTTGAGCTCTCAAAAAAGTATATATCTAGACGTTTAGAGCTGAGATCCTCAAAAAGAGGGTTGTTAAAGGACCATATTGGCAGAGTAGGTTTTTTCTGCCATACCTGGGTGACCTTGGTTGTCAAAATTGCTTGTTTTAACTTTTGGTCCATTATCTGAGAAGATTGGCGAGTTTCATTTTGTTGGAAGTGGAGATGACTTCAATCTTCTTCTGCACATTTGTCTGCTTTGGCACCCATTTGTATCTGCTATTTGTTGTTGGCTTGTTTTTACAGATGACATATTGACTTTTTGGACCTGTATCCTTGATTTGTCGGTGTTTGTAGCTGTAATTATCTTCAAGTTGTGTAAAATCTGGTCTTGGTGATGGCACAAATATTTTTGTCTGTACTTTTGTATTCAACTGTATTAGTTCCTTGCCCTTTTTTAGAATCACGGTTGGTAAATTTCCTTGAAGATATGTAGGCCTTCTAGATTGAGAATCATTTTTGAACCTATTTCAAGCCCTGTTGTTCGATCTCCTCTTTTCAGTTGAAATTGATCTGGATTTTCCTGTTTGTTGTTTTGTTTTGAAGCTATTTGCTATTGTATAGCCTAATATCTTTGGTTTAGGTAACCAACAATTTGGTTGATCACTGTAGTAGCCTTGCTCTTCCAAGCTGTACTGGGATGCAATCCATCCCATTTGTTTACCTGAATTGTTTGGACTTGGATCATTTACCCAAACTAGATCTTTGACATTGATGTCATTGGCCGCAACATAGGTTTTGATGTGCCTGTTGTGTCTTTGTTTACTCATCGTTGGGTATTTTGGCTGAAATACCTTTTTATACTTTAGTGTAGAATGTTGGTCTATCTTTCCCTGGGGTGTTGAATCTACAGCTGTTCGCATTGATTGTTTAGCTGCATTTGTGACTTCCTTGTTGGACTTCTTTGGTTGTGGATGACATGCTTTGGTGAGTTTTGCATCTAAACTGACTTGAACAGTCCTTTGTACCTCTATTTTTGATAGTTTGTTTGAGTCTTCAAATTCCTATGCCCGCTGGACAGAAGTATGTTGACTCTTTTCTCCAGATGCAATGCTTATCGTTAACTTTGGTTCACATTGCTCTTTATTGATCTGTTTGTAGGTCTTTTGACAGGCTTCATGTGCTTGATGCACCATTTGCTTCTGATTGTTCAAGTTTATTATGATTTGTGTCACCTGTGGCTCCTTGGCATCTTCCACTGGCAAGACAATACTAGGCTCTTACTTTATGACCGGCTCTGCCTTTTGATTCAAGCTAGCCTTTGAACACATTGAGATGTCTTTTTCTTGGCTTTGAGACTTGATCTCTGACTTTGTTGAATTATGAGGTACATCCCTTAGCGATGAAATATCTGTGCTATTAGAAATATTATGTAGAATCTTTGATTCCACATTCTTGCTTGTTGCATTCTTCAATGGCAAGTCCTTGACTTCCCATGCCTGCTCTGGTTCCTGGTCACATATAATTTCTTCATCCACTTCCTCTGACATTGAATCGTCCGCTACATCCTTGTTGTATTTTTTGACTTCAGGCCTGAAAAATTCCAAGCTATTTGAGACTATCTTTTGTAGCTGATCTTTTTTGGCGGCTTGATTTTCAATTGAAATATCATTGACGCCTTCGACCTCCAATATTTTAGTCATCAATTTGTCTCTGGTATCCTTTGACAAGATATGATTTCTTTCTTGCGACTTTCGACTTGGAGACATCTGCTTTAATGATTCTGCTGCTTGCTGTTTGATACTGTCTTGGTTTTGCTACTTCATCATATCTAAGTGCATCTTTACCGGGCAATTGGGTATTAGATGATTAATGCCACATTCATAGCAATGCATATCTATTCCTATTTGTTCTATACCTGGTCGAGGTATCTACCCATAATATTGTTGGTGTTCATTGCCCATAGTATCTTTGATCAAATATGTCATAAGCATGACATGTAGATACTTAAAAACCAACACTGACGCTGGCTTTGACTGAGTGCCCTTATCTTTTTCGACTGTGGTATTCTCAAAAAGCTTGTAATAGCTTCCATTATAACCCTGGTAGATGGTCGTTTCAGCCCCTACTTTAGTGACCAACTTTAATTCTATGTATGTTATCAACATGTGATCCTTTATCTGTGGCTTCTGTATACTCTTAGGACTATGTTCTCGATTCAATTTTGTATTTGGCTTCTATTGTTTGCTGAATTGTAAGAGAGTATTGTGACTCTCTTTTGTTGTTTGCAGTTGATAGGGTTGTCCTGATTTCAGTAAGTGAGGTGGAGATTGGACTCCCCCCCTCCGAGAATGTTCCCTATCTGTAAGATGTATCTTTCTTATGCCAGATGTGGATATTCTAGCTTTGTCATCTAGCTCAGCTGATTGAGCTAGATCTTTGTGAAGTCGTGCTAACTCAATAGCTGATTTTTCCATTGATTTTACGTGTGTTTGTGTTGGTACATTTTGTGGTGCATGTGTAGTGTTATGTACCTGTGACTGTTGTGTTGTGGCACTCATCTGGTTAGATATCATTTCGTCATGTGTCCGTTGCTCAATTTGGTCTTGTGGAGTTGAAGGTGACAAGATGAAAGCTGTAGCTCTTTCCGAGAATTTATCTGCAATTAAGATCTAATTCATAGCATCTTCCATCTATATCATAGCTCTGGTCTCCAATGCGCGTTGCCCATAGTGTCCTAGGAGCTGACTCGCTAAATGTCGTTACCCGTGTGACTTGAACCCATCTTTGTCCATTAGAATCTACATAAATTGGATCTTTCCATCTCGTTTTGTGGATCCAATGAAGGGCTATTGGCTCAGGTTGCTTGTTGAATTCTGAAGTGGTTGAAGGCAGCTATCATTTACACATGGCTTCAAGGAATTACCTCCTGCTGACTATGTCTTCAGTTTTTGGCAAATTGATTATAGTAGGCCCCGTCTCTTGAGTGATTTCTCTGTTCTGAGCTACCACTGTATCTGCATTAGAAGCTAAAGGCAAGCTCATTATTAAGCGGTAAATATTACAACTTGTCGACACGTATTTGTAACCCAACTTTGAACCATCTTCATGATCTATGAAGCATTGATCTGGCTCTTCCGTCGCTTGTTGAGGTGTTTCTGCTTTGTACCATCTACCCTCCATATCTCTATAGAGACTGCTACAATTTTTGTCCTTGTAATTTGACTTTATCAAGTGCAAAGTGACTCGACAACTGCTAACCTCTGGAAGATTTTGCCTGTGCAATTTTATTATGTCCAACTCAGTACCTGGTTTGAGCTTCATGTACACCGATCCTAAACAATCTTCCATTAGGTTCTTTTGTGAATTAACCATGTTGGTAGCTTCGTCTACTTCCACAACCTGTATTGTCGGGCTTTTCAAAGCATTTTGCTTGGACTTTAGATAGCGATTGTCTGAATCATCCATGTAGCATGGAAAGTCTTTGAAATGACCTATTAACTCCAACTTGATGCCAACTGATTTGACTGTTATTAATGAGCTTGAAGCTGCATCATAACTGCTTTGATTTGTTGATGTTGCCAATGACTGTGGTTGTTGCATCTACTGCTCCATTTTTCTTTCAACCCTGTTTTACTGACCTGCTGAGCACTTGTATTTCCTTTTTCTAGCCTCTCCCACGGGTGACCAGTGGTTTTCCTAATTCAAAGCTTTCTGCTAGGCTTAGCTATGATCTCGACGATCTGATTTACCTGTATAGTTGTAGCACTAGTTGGCAAGATACTTACCACTGTACTGCAACGACTACTCGCCTTTGTGATACCTCGATTCCAGTTGATTGAGCGATGAAATTTGCTCTTAATCTGAAAAATTGTAGATTAGGAAAGCACTTTTGACCTAAACTAAAACGACCTCAATTTGCCTGTTGACAGCACACTTTATATGGCTTTTAATTTAAATTAAACCACCATGCAGGTGACCATAGGTCATCCGACTTCTGAAGTGTATCTGTCCGCAACTTTTGCATTTCCGGCCTAACTGTTACTCTTATCCCTGGCACACTCAATTTTTTTTCGCTTCAATTTGCTCTTTTGATGAATTGCATGGAAAGTTCTGCCTAGTAATGCTCAATTTCCGGCCTCCTTATGGTCACTACCAGTTACTGCAACAAGTGTTAGCTATACGTACGGCGAGTCCGAGTGTATGTGTATGTGTTTGTGAGTGTGTGAATGTGCTCTTGTTATTATTATTATTAATTTTCTATTTTTTAAAAAAATAAAGCTACTGTGTGTGTGTTGATAATAAATAGGCTGCAGGCAGCGGACTTGGGATCCGGCGTGGCAGTAGGGGCCATGCCAAAAACGTGTGTGTGTCTCTGTGTGAGCCGAAGTTGATGGCGGCCAACTTGCCAAGCCAGGGTAAGGCGGGACCTGCACTTGATTACAATGCCATTTTTGGCACCTTGCGTGGAAGAGTAGACGATAGACTCCAACAAAAAGACGCGTGCAGGCTACAGCACATGTCAGAGAGCCGAGGAGTCAACTAACAGCATCTGCATGTTTGTAGATTTCCTGGCTGCTCCAAAATTGCGTGTGTAATTTGTGGTCGCGAGCATCCAAGATCAACATGGCTTTAATTGTTGAGCAACAGAGAGCGGCTTTGTGTGTGTTGTGTGTGTGTGGCAGCAAGCGCGCCGTAGCGGGTGTGAGCTGAAGCCTAAGAACCTCTAGGGTGTGTGTGTGCTAATTGCTCGTGAGTGTATATACTCTTAAGCATGCAGAGTGTGGGGTCATGTGCGAGTACCAAGCCATCTTGGCATGGGGTGTGTGCGTTATGAAGTATGCACCAGTTGTGGCTGTAGCGACAGGAGACTCATGCGGGTGTGGTTAAAGCAGGAGAGCATAGCCTACTACTTTATGCAAGTGAAGCGGCAAGTGGGGCCTGGTTGCACCGAGACAAGGTGTGTGGTGTGTGAGCTAGAGCCGACTGTAGGCAGCATGTGAGTCTGTGAGAGTGGAGCAGTGTGTTTATGTGCGCTCCAAGCCAAGTGCAGAGCTCGACTGAGCTGTCATAAATCTGCCAGCGCTGCAGGAGAGTACAGGCTACGCGAACGTTTTTGTGCGGGCCCGACGTCGGCAGCCAAGGCAGGACCAAGGAATGTGGGATCGCCAACTGTGGGGCCGACTCGGGCCACTAGACAGAGAGCGTAGGTCAAGCCGGGATCGTAGGATGTCTAGGGGTAGCAGAGCATAGGATGACTAGGGGTAGCAGAGCGTAGGAAGTCTCGGGAGCTCAGGGCGCAGTGAACACGTAGGATGTCAAGTTAGCAATGATTGCGTAGGAGGGTAGGTCAGGTCCGCGTGGATCAAGACGAGATTAAAGCCGGGCGGCCAGCTTCGTCAACGCTGCGAGACAGGTGAGCCAGTTGAGTTTTTTTTTTTAATGTAAAAAACCAAAAATAAGAAAAACACACAAATAAGTTTAAAAAACTCACATAAATTAAAAAAAGATTATACAAAAACACACAAAAATGCAAAAATTACATTAAAAATTCCAAGAATCATACAATAATTCAAAGAATCAAAAAAATTCAAAAACACTTACAAAAAATAAATTAATAAAATACACAAATAATCAAAAAACACTTACAAAAATATCAAAATGAACACCAATAATATTAAAAAAAATCTAAAAAACACTCAAAAAATCAAAACATGTACAAAATTACTAAAAAATACCAAAATATAAAAAGCGCACAAAAATAATTCTAAAAAGAAAACACAAAACAATCACCAAACACAACAAGAATAGAAAAACACAAAAAATAATAAAATACACCAATATAAAATTAAAAAATCAAAGCTTATCAAACAAAAAACCTAAAAATGTAAAAAAATTTAAACTAGCATGCAAAAACACTCAAAAACAAAAAACAAAATCCCCGGCACTCCACAATTCACCGGAATTAAGCGATTCATCAATTTTCTTAGCAAATTAGCACATTTGAGTTAAAATTAGCCAAAAATTCCGAAAAATTCTAGATCAGCCCACCGACCTAAACATTGGCAATCAAGCAATCTAAACACCAAAATTGATCACTTACTTAATCAAAATCGCACAAAACATCATTCTTTAAGCACACAAATCGTCTCGAAACTGCGCTTAAATGAACACAAAAATCACCCTCTCTTGCATGATGACTAATCGCACTCAAAACAACATTTTGCATCAATTAAACATCAATTCGAGCATCCAAATCTCGAATTTAATCAATCATTAACACGCTTTCTGCTTCAAATCATGCACATAAGCATCCATAACCAAATTTGATCGAATTTCGAGAGCATTTCGGCATCACAACGGAATTAGAAAAACATAACCATAGCTCATTGATGACCATAAGCAATCACATGCTTCTCATAAGAAAATTGGACTCCCAAACAGACCCAAATTAGGCACTTCCGCCTACACACAAGTGGGCATAAACCGCACCTAGTTTTGCATTTTATGAATGCACATGGTTCATGAACCAAACCTGCACCTAAAATCAGAGAATTAGCATTCATTTCAGCACCTTAATTAGCCACAAACTCAGCGATTAAGCACTTGATTAGTGCCCAACACACTAGTGTGTGTGTGTGTGTGTGTGTCGATCCCGTAAAATCACCTACACCCAACCAACACAAAAATCAATGTGTAGCTTTATTTAGCATGAATGTAAACACATAATCATCATGGACATGCATCAATTAATCAATCCAAATCAGCAATTTGCAAAATGCACAAATAATTAGTGAATGAAATTAGTAAAATTAGTGATTAATAGGTGATTTCGGCTACGATTTGCGCACAAATGGAGTAGGATATGAGTGTGTGGATCACATAGGCATGTTGTCCATACACCCAACACACTTTCTACTTGTGTGTAGCACAAAAAATACTTATCAATCAATGGGAAATTAGCATCAAAGTTAGGGAAAATTAGTGAAAATTAGTTAATTTGATGGTCAAAATTAGTGATCAAAATCAAGAACTAATGATGTGTGTGGGTTGTTTTGTGATGTTCTAAGCATAATCAATGCTAAACCAAGCACTAATCACACTAAAAACCACTCAATTAATCAACACACCTAATCTAAAAACTAACAAAATTAACAAAAAATTAGGGAAATTAGTGTCTCCTAATCACACCAATGGCACCTCTAGCTTAGGCAATCGCTCCCCGGCAGCAGCGCCAATGTTGGGACGTCATCCTAGCATAGGGAGGACATCAACATAATGTCAATCGGAGGAGTAGGATCCGGCTAGGGCATGGAAACACACAAGTGGCTTGTGCGTGCCAAATGGAGGATTAGAAGGTGAAACCTGCACACAAAGAAAGCTACGAAGCGGGTATGATGTTGCTACGAGGAATGAGCACACTACTTACTCTACCATTCGGCCTAATCTCTCACACACAAGATTAATCATGCACTACTCTCTAATCAATCACTAATCCGACTCTAATCAAGCACACAATGAGCATAGAATGACCACACCGGGCACCAACACTCTACACGAGCCTACACACACTTAGCAGCATGCTTAAACAAGAGGGAAATATGAAAAAAAAGAGAGAGATTAATCAAGAAATCAGCCACTAATCTTTGATTAATCAAGCATTGATTACACCATGAGCAAATGAGAGAGAAGAGGTTAGAGTTTAGCTATTGGCATGAGGCCGAATCGTCCATGCACGTGCGTAGAAAGCTCAAGAACTCCATAGCCATCCCCTTCTTCACAAATCTTATCTCAAGTGAGTAAGAGTCCCCTTTCACATTGTGTGCTTTGAGTTATATACTCTCTAGGCTTTTTAGAAGTGGTCAGGCACCCAAATGGCCAAACTCACTTAATCTGCTATCTGCACTGCCTAGGATCTAAATATAGCTCAATGTTTACAACTTGGAACTCTTGATGAGCCCAAAACACAATTACAACCCGCATTTGAAGTCATTTGACGGGAAATCCTAAAACTTAAGAGACCGTCAATTGTGATCGTAACTCCATAGATAGTCATCAATTCCAACTCTTATCTGCATCTGTTGCTTGTATTTGCTTCATCTTCATCTTTACTTCGCATCCGCATCATCTGGCTTCGTTAGCATTTACTAAAAATAGTAAATAGCATCTTTGACTGGCCACTTAGCCGCCAAACATGGCCTCAACTTAAACCCAATGAAAAGTATGCTATTGCAAAAGCTTCATGGGTTTTGATTCAAGCAAAGGATTAGCAATGAAGAATACCACATCTTCATTCAAGACTCCTATTGGGTGCATGCGATGTTTGAAAAAATCTTTTACCAAAGATGGCAATCTTTGTGGTCTTAAGTTTCATGATTGGCACAAATTTTTACAATTTATCTTATCAATTTCTATAAAAGATTTTCTGGCAGATGACATTAGAAACACAATTAATAAGATTAGTGAGTTCGTGCATCAGATCTCATCAAAAGAGATAAGAAAAGATAGCATAGATGTAGCTCACTTAAGTTCTATAGAGGCAGTGTGTATGGTGGAGAAGTAATTTCCAACAAATATTCTTACTATCCAAATGCCATTTACTTGTGCATCTGGTTGATGAAGTTGCAATTGTTGGGACCATCCATTACAAGTCGATGTTCTTCTTGGAGAGATTCATAAATATTTTAGAAGGGTTCACTCATCAAAGGACTCGCCCTGAGGGTAGCATAGCCAAAGGATGTCTTGTATAGGAGTCTCTTGTTTTTATCAGCGAGTTTTTGGGTTCAATTGACCTAGAGATACCCTAAATGTGGACTATTGATACAAAAATCAAGGTAATTGGGGAGGAGCTGTAGGGGTAAGGCATCATTAGAAAGATGGATATCAAAATTCATGAAAAGGTAATGAGATTTTAACTTCTCAATTTAGCATTCGTATAGAAGTGGATTGAAAAATATGATGAGGCAAAAGAGAAATGTTTGGTTGATTTCTTGTAGTTCAAGCACAATCGTGCTATTAGAAACCTTCGCTTTTAGATCATCTTCAAGAATTGCCATACTTTCCTATTAGACACTAACTAGATGAAACAATTTTGGAGGCAAGGCAAAACGGAGTATTGATTACTAAAAAAGAATATGAGATATCAAGAGGTTGCGATTGGCATCATGTAAATATTTTCACTACTTCTTATTTCAATCCACATGATAACATTTCTACACTAAGTCTAAGATTGTTTTATGTTCTTGTATTATCACAAATACGGAGCATTGTGGTCACATGGGTGGCACTTTAGAGTGCAACGGATAGACGGACAAAGGGTCACCTTCGACAATGGTGTTATAGAATGCTTTTTCCAAGAAAGTGGGAGTAGTGCCAATGATGACAACACACAAATGTGCAAGAAAGTGAGAGTAGTAACTCCTCCACTAGGAGTTGAATGTGTAAATTTTCTTAAACTTGGCTTGTCTCAATCAACTTATGGACGCATTTGTTTAGCTATTTTTGTCCATTTTAGGCTACCCGCCTAGGGTTAGCAGCTTCTACTTTGGTCTCTAACCCTTGGCCATGTTTTGCCTCTTAAGGTGGCTGTGTAAGGCCTCTTAGGTTTAGTCGCTCTAAATCAGGTTAGGGTGTTGTTGGTTTGGCCATTTCATTTTTCTTAGGGCTAGGTGATTATTACAGCTAGCATATTTTTTTTTACCGCTAGGAGTTGGTGGGTAAAGCTGCTTAGGATTGTAATTCGTCTTAGGGTAACATTGATTTGGCCATTTTAGTTTGCTTAGGGATAGGGTTTGATTGCTAGGACTTGATTGTGTAAAGCCACTTACAATTTTCCAGTTGAAGTCACTTAAGTTTGGACACCTTAAAGATGCATTGGTTTTTGACTGTGTCAATCAGCTTAGAGTTAGCTGCTTCGGCTTAGCGGCTTATACTTTGGCTGCTAAGAGTTGGCTATGTAAATCTGCTTAGGTTTGGTCACTCTAAATACGATTAGGGTGGTGTTGGTTTGGCCATTTGAGTCCACTTAGGGCTAGCTGCTTAGGGCCAGATTCTTAGGGTTAGTGGCTTTTGCTTTGGCCACTAGGAGTTGGCCTTGTAAAGGCGCTTACGATTGGCCATGTAAACGCGCTTGGGATTGACCACTCTAAATCGATTTAGGGTCACATTAGTTTGGTCATTTTTGTTTTCTTTAGGGCTAGCCACTTAGGTCTAGTAGCTTATGGTTTATCCATTTTAATCCGCCTAGGGCTAGCCACTTACGGTTATTAGGGGATTTTGGTTTGGTCGTTAATAATTGGTTGTGTTTGGCCGCTTAGGGTTGGACATGTAAAGGTGCTTAGGTTTTGCTACTCTAAATCCATTTAGGGTTGCATTGGTTTGGCCATTTCAATCCGCTTAGGGCTAGCCAGTTAGAATTAACACTTTTTTATTTGGTCTATAGCAGTTGTCCATATAAAGGCATTTAGTGTTAGCTGTGTTAAGACACTTAGGATTTAATGTTGGCTGACAACACAAAAATTGGCTAGCTTGTATACTCTTGCTACATCCAAGACATCTTAAAAATTAGCTTGAAAAAGTTTGATATTTTTATTTTGGATGTAAAGTGGTTCAAGGTTGCTACTAGTGGTCCCAATGAAGCTGTGTGCAAAGATAAGAGTGGATAATTCAAGTGAAATCGAGGCAAGTGTGGATAGATGATTAGGATACATTTGAACGTTGGCAAAATTGTGAACAGATTGTGTTTATCATAGATCCACTATGGAATGAAGAAGATGCAGATGATCTGACTAAACCATGCTAACTCTTTGTTGTCCAAGTTTCTCCATGGAGCAAACAAGTATGTGAAGGATTAGAGGTTGAGGATGAAGAGACACTTGAGTAGCATGCATGGATTGTGGATCAGCTCAGTAAGCTTGAAGTCGATGCTCTTGGTGGCTAAACCTAGAGGTGAGAAATTGGATATTGAGATAGATGCAGAGATGAATGTGGAGTTTGATGACAAAGATGCATAAGTTCAGATTGAGATAGATCTCTTTGATGCATCATCTCTCCTAGGAGATGAGAGATTGACTATTGATTTTTGTTACGAACTCTCTTGTAATGTCTACTTATGATTAATGGATTTTAATTATTGTCCAATATAAAAGATGCATAGAAGTTTTGGAGTGCTCATTCTTCCAGCTAGATAAAATCGTGTGGACACCTATGGAAAGTGTGCCAATTTCACCAACAAGTGGTACCACACCTACAATGAGTGTGCTAGTTACATCAATTTGTGATGCTGCATTGGATACCACACTCTCTTGTTCTTGTTTGAGACGCCATAGGACTTATTCACATGGAAGTTCATCTGGCGGTGCTACTAATGTGTCAACACCATCAAGAGATCATCCACCTCTCTCTTCAATAGAGAGTAAACCACTTGGCACACCACGTACACCTTGGGGATCACATGAGCATGATCCTAACAAGATGTACATGACTAGGGATGGTAGATATTATTATGGATAGGGCCAAAAGGTCCATGCAACAGAGGATTTGATAGCTTTGTATCGTGTAGTTTGATCATTCGATGATGCAAGATTGGGATGCTCAAGATTAACACTAGACTTGTAATGAGCCATGAAACTGGCTGAAGCCACAAAAATGGCTCACATCAGGATTCTAGTAAATGAAAGATAACTTCTGTATATGACATCAAAATTTCATGAAACTTCTTAACACTAGAATGGTAACCTAACAGGACATAAAAGTGTCCTTTCAGGGTTTTGGGAAAAATTCCAAAACCATAGTAGATCCACTCATTTTGAAAAATCCTTTCATGAGATTATAGTTCAATAACTACTACATATGGAAAAAATGAGAAACTTGTAATTTTTCTCATCCCTTGGTCACTACAAGCCTCCAAAGTTGATGGACCAGTGCATTTTGCCCAAAACAACAATTTCTTACGGTTGATTGCATATAAATAAGAGTGGAGATTTTTGTAGGACATGAGATAAAATGCCCTGTTAACTTCAATGGGTTGTTGACCAAAACATATGGTTTCTTTTACCTCAGTAATTTTTTTTTGGGCAAAAAAAAATAGGTACAAAAAAGTTGCATTTTTGCCATTCTGCGGACCTATCATCAAAGTTTCTATAGTCACGCTCAATACAGATACTATATACATGTTTTCTTAGTTCCCTTCGGGCCTCTGGATTCAAAAGGAGCCATGGAGCATGTCAAAAGGATAATGGATCTCTTACAATTGGAACCTTGGGGGCAATGATAAAGTGCTAAATATAGCAAACATGAAAAAACTGGGTTGAGCATTATGACCTCTAGAAACCCATAGAAACTACTCAATATCTAGCCAAGTTTGTAGGCTATGATTAGATATGGTTACTACCTACAAAATACACACAATTGGCCTAAGAAACTAGCAATATTGAGAAAGTTATACTTGCTACTCTAAAATGTATCGTATTCTTCAGCAATCAAAAAACTCAACCATCATCATATACTATGCTATATAGCATATTAGGTCCCCCAAAACACAAGGAAGATTAGCTTTATGTTATACATTACACTTACACAATCAAAATTGAATTTGGATATCAAGAAATCCACCAAAAAATTCATAAAAGTGCTAATTTTGGCCAAAAAACAGGATTATGCAATTCTTGTAACTTGGTCATAACTTTCAATTTTAACACTTAGCTCTCCCTACAAGCATCAAAACATGTAGAGAACTATGAAGTCCTAAATTCTAGCCATCTAAACCTCACAAACATGAAGTTTAGAGTGGTATAGTTGCCAAAAATTGAAAAAAAAGCCAAAAACAGGACCCGTTTTTTCACACAGTTTAGGTTCAAAAATGTTGTGCAAGAGTAAGGTTAATGGTGAGATCGATACTCAAAAAAAAAATGCTAAGTTTTTTTCAGCTCATAAGGCAACTTTGTGGATATATAGCACCTAGAAATTCATTTTCATACTCTTCAAATAATTCAAGCAAAATGGTCACTTAACAGGACACAAAAGTGTCCAAGGACATAAAAGTGTCCTGTTACCATTCTAGTGTTAATTATGGGTTCAAGATAGGAAAAACGTGTCTAAGTACACAATTTACATGAAAATTTTAAAAATAAAATTTTTGCTTTTTTTAAATTATCAACTTATACGTAAAACTTCACTTCACTACTTAGCTTGGAGAAGTTAAAAATGTCGGCAATCTTTGTATATGAGTTAGAAACTCTTTATACATATTGAGGGATTTTTCTAAGAATTTTGGGCCTGCTTAACAATGATTTGATTTACTTTCAAAAGAGAATAGAAAAAAATTGTCCATCTGCACAAATTACTTGTAGAAGATGGAAATGGAAAGACACCTTTAGATCGTCATTTTATATCAACTCATATTGAGTGTTCGTCATAATTCCTTGAAAGAATTTTCTATTTAGATAGCTAACATAGTGTTGGAATTTTTGTTACAAAAGTCTCAAAAAGCCACAAAAGTGGCTAATTTTTTACAAGACTAGTTTGAAGAGTGAAAAAATTATATTATTGAGGCCATTCATAGAGTTAACAAATCGATAGATGGGTATGTTCATATCTCCAATGCTTGGATCAATGAGCGTGGAAATTGCAAGGATGTCACACCATTGATTGGAGGCAAGAGACAAGTACAAGAATAATGAACCAAATATGGCATGGTTGGATGCAGAGGAGTGAGCGAGGAATCATGCAAGAGGCAAAGGGCCATCTTGATAGGTTCCAATAGGAAAGAGATACAACTAGAGTATGTCTTGAGTCTATTGGATCACTAGATCTTGGGAATGGAGGCTATGATACACTTTGGCATAAGTTTGTAAGTTTTATAGAATATTTAAATAGCATATATACATGTGTTCTTTTAATATATATATTATATGATTAAGTGCATGTTTATCTTACAAAAACCTGCCATGAAGCATCCTCTGATACATCGAGAAGAAAAGTATGGATACAAACATGGATTGTCAGCTCTTTTTTGATAGCTTCAGGATGAGGGAGAGGTTGTAAACTTTGAGGCATTACATACCTTGACAAGTATGGTTCATGTATATGTTTTCATTGGGGTATAATTCAGGTATAGTTAGTTATGGTTATGCTTTTGGTTCATGCATACTTAGTTATGGTTATGGTTTTGGTTCATGAATATGTTTTTATTGAGTATGGTTCATGTATACTCAGTTTTGGTTTTGGTTATGACTATGGTTATGATGCAGATCAAGCTCATGGACATGATTATACTTAGGATCATTGTTATGTTATGGTTGTGGTTTTGATTGTGGTCATGTCTATGGAATTTCTCTTTGGTTATGATTTTGAAATAGTGTTATGGTTATGTTTTTAAAATCTTGTTATGGTTATGGTTTTGGAATCTTTTTATGGTTTGGGAATCTTGTTATGGTTATTATGGATATGGTTATGGTTTCAAAATCTTGTGATGGTTATGGCTATGGTTTTGAAATCTTGTTATGGCTAAGATTATCGTTTTGAAATATTGTTACGCTTATGGTTATGGTTTTAAAATCTTGTTATGCTTATGGTTATGGTTATGGTTATGATTATAGTTATGGAATCTTGCTCTAATTACGATTATGATTACGGTTATGAAATCTTGCTATGCTTATGGTTATGGCTTAAGAATCTTGATTTGGTTATGGTTATAGTTTAGGAAGCTTGTTTTATGGTTATAGTTTGGGAATCTTGTTATGGTTATGTTTTTGGAATATTATTATGGCTATTGTTATGGTTTGCAAATCTTCTTATGGTTATGGTTATGGTTATGGTTGTGGTTGTGGTTGTGGTTGTGGTTATGGTTATGGTTACAGTTCTAAAATCTTCTTATGGTAATGGTTATGGTAAATATTCATTAGGTGGAAAGTCGTTGCTCATTATGAAAAAATTGGGATCTAGAGAGGGCCTTTTAAGAATTGAGGGTCGGAAGGTAACAACCAATCAACTTTAAGCCGTCATAATGGTGAAAAGTATTATTAAAAGAGTTTAAAAAGAATAATTTTGTAAAAATAATATGAAAACAACTAAAAAACCCTTAAAACAAAGATATCAATCTTTATTGTCTCAAAGGTCAAGAAGCTTTATTCGTTTTAAAAAAGGCCCTTTTAAATCAACCAGTACTTTCATGATGTAGTCCTTCTCTCAAGAAAATATCTATTATTATGATTAAAATCACACATAAGTGGATTTCTAGTCACAAAAATATCCCCTTCATGTTACTTATGATTAATTATACTTGTCTCATCTAAAGCTTCTTGAACTTCCTCCTCTCAACTTTCTCTTGTTTTCTCTCTACATTCTATGGCTTCCTCAAACATGTTACTTAAACCCTATGTGTCTATTGATTCTATAACTCTTTTCAACACAATTGATGATCAAAATAATTGGATACCTTTGACAATAACCAAAGGATCTTGGATTCTAATGCAATCAAGAAAGCAAAAGAGGCAAAGTGCAAATGAATTTTTGTCCTATTGGAAAGCAAGCTTGAAGGATTTTTGTGTTGATGACATTTATTGTGTTTCATATACTTTTCACTTCAAAGTACTCATTTATTGTTTTTCGTATACATTTTCAAACCACCCCATCTCTTCTAAAAACTTTGATAGGTCATCATAAGTAGCCTCCCATCTCTCCTAATCATAGCATTTGAGAGTTTCTCTTAGCAAGTCCCAACCAAGCTAATGCACACCCGTTACCTACCCTTTGTATGATCGCAGTCCTCTACATGGATGACAAACCCAAGACCACTCCCACCAACACCACCTTGAGGAGACATCGTGGGTCCTCCTTTGCAGATTATAATCTACCTGTTAGAATTAGGGTTGCAAGAAAACACACACAGCTTGGAGAAGAGAAAGGAAGCTCAAGGTAGACGATAGAGAGTGTTTTACTTAGTGTGCAATGGAAAGATAGATAACCAAAGAATGATAGGCGTATATACAATGCACAGGGGAAATTTTTCCTAAAGAGGAAAAAAATGCCCCAGTGGTCCTAAGTGTGTTCACACACATCAATACCATATGTATATGGTAACCAATCCCCCCCGGAGGGATGTGATGAACGAGAGCTGGTACATATGCTAAAGGGAAGTTCCATGCCCTGAAGACATGAAAACTCCACAAAGGGGAGTAAGCCCAAAGCTTTGATGAAAGATTCAAACTTCTCACAAGACAATGCCTTTGTGAAAAGGTCTGCAAGGTTGTCCCGTGTTGGCACATAATCCAAGATGATCTCTCATGCTGAGAGCCTCTCGTTGACATAGTGGTAATGCACCTCAATGTGCTTTGTGCGAGTAGGAAAAACTAGGTTCCTCGCAATTGCCAATGCGCTCTGAGTGTCAGTGTAGATAGTGTTGGTAGTGTCCTATCTAACAACCAAATTAGACATAAGGTGTTTGAGGCATACACACTCAATTTTAGTTGTGAAGACTTCCCTGTACTCATCCTCACAACTAGAAGTGGCCACATTAAGCTACATTTTACTTAACCATGATATGCATGAGCTGCCAAGCATGAAACAAAAACCACTTGTGGACACTCGTGTGTCAAAACAACCATCCCAATACGAGTCCAAAAAAGCATGTAAATCTGGAGGCAATGATCCCCCCTTGGGATAAAACAATCCAAGATCTAAAGAGCCACTCAAGTAGTGGAAATGTTTTTTGACAACCTGATAATGCTTAGACCCTGGGCTATGCATAAATTTGTTGACTTGTGAGACTGCAAATTGATTATCTAGCCTTGTGTTGCATACATAAATGAGGCATCCAATAGCAGTTTGGTAAAGATTGACATCTGTAGGATCACTAGCATCATGAAGACTCAATTTCAAACTTGTGTCCATGGGAGTATAGGTTTGCAATTCTCAAGTCCAAACTTACATAGCAATGTCTCTATGTAACTTTTCTTACACAAGGAAATACCACCATCACACTGCTTAAAATGTATAGCCAAGTAATGATGCAACAGACCCCTTCATCTTGAAAGTAGCATTCAAATTAGTCTTAAATTCAGCAATGTCTCTCATTTGTTCCAATGATCAACAAATCATCCACATAAAGAACCACAATGAGAAGTACATCACCCTCACGCTTTACATACAATGTGCTTTCTGTTGGACTGTTACGAAAGCCTCGTTTGACCAAATGAGTGTCAGCCTTCTCATACCAAGCACAAGGAGATTGCTTCAACCCATACAAAGCTTTGTTACATTTGCACACTTTATCCTCTTGCCCTTTCTTGGAAAAACTGGGAGACTATGTTACATAAACTTCCTCAAATATGTCACCATTCATGAAAGCAACAACAATGTCGGATTGATGTACATCCCAACCAAAATGAGATTCCAATGCACATAGAAAATGCACAAGAGACATACAACAAGTGGGAGTAAAATTCTCTTCATAATCTATGCTTTTTTATTGTACACAACCCTTTACAACAAGTCAAGCCTTATAGCGATCTAAGTTGCATTTATACGCCCGTATATTATAAATTGTACGTATGTTACAGATTTATACGCTGTATATATGTATTATACGTGCATATCCGAATAAAAAGGAGTTCGATCGAAATATATTTATACTTATAAAAAAAGCGACATCGCGGCAGTCCGAACGAACTGCTGCGACAGTGATTGCTAGAGAGATAGAGACAGAGTTGCTAGAGCTTTAGAGAGAATAGTAGACAACGAGTACAACACATCTAGAGCGAGCCACAAAGCAAGTAAATTTTCTTTCAGTGTTTTTTCTATTTTTTTGCAGTTAATTTGTTAACAATGTTGTTGTGGAGCTTTGCTCGCACCTCAGTGTTAGTTTGTATTTTGTTTTTTGCTAGCGCTGTTGCTGTGGAGCTTTGCTCACACCTCAGTGTTAGTTTGCAGGTTTAGAAACCCGTCCTTGGCTGTGTTGATCCTCGTGACACACTGCAAGGGGGGTTAGACTTTAGACGCTTCGTCCTTGACTGTTGTTGACCTCCGTGTCGCACTTCAGGGAGTAGCTTAGGTTGTACAATTAGACTTTCCGTCCATGGTTGTTGCTGACCATCGAGTCGCACTACAGTGAGGAGTTAGCTATCATGCATCTTTTCTTCCTAGTTATTGTTGACCATTGTGTCGCACTATTGGAAGATTGGATTTTTAAAAAATAGATTCCTCGTCTTTGGTTGTTGCTGACCACCGTGTCACACTGCAGGGAGAGGTTTAGGGTTGTCAAATCCATCTTCCTTGGTTGCTGCTGACCATCGTGTCACACTCCAAAGAAATTAGATTCAATAGATTCCTTGTCTCTAGTTTCTGTTGACCATCGTGTCCCATTGCAGGGAGAGGTTTACGATTTTTATATCCATCATTCTTGGTTGTTGCTGACCACCGCGTCGCACTACAAGGAGATTGGATTCAATAACTTTCTCGTCTCTGGTTGTTGCTAACCACCGTGTCGCACTGCAGGGAGAGGTTTCGAGTTTTTAAATCCATCGTCCTTGGTTGATGCTGACCATTGTGTCACACTCCAAGGAGATTGGATTCAATAGATTCCTCGTCTCTGGTTGCTGCTGACCATTGTGTCGCACTGCAGGGAGAGGGTTAGGATTTTTGAATCCATCATTCTTGGTTGTTGCTGACCATCACGTCGCACTACAAGGAGATTGGATTCAATAACTTCCTCGTCTCTCGTTGTTGCTGACCATCGTGTCGCACTGCAGGGAGAGGTTTCGAGTTTTTAAATCCATCGTTCTTGGTTGTTGTTGACCATCCCATCGCACTTCAAGGAGATTGGATTTAATGAATTCTTCGTCGTTGGTTGATGTTGATCATGCAAGGAGAAGATATATATTATACGTTCTTCAATCCTGAATGCTTTAACCATCGCGTCTTTCATTACTGTTGTTATTATGATGCATGAAATGTTTAGATCTTTCATTACTGGAGGTTATTATTGGCCATGAAATATTTTTGTTTAGATTTATTAACAATCATATATGTCAAATTTTTATCTATTCTGGATTTACCTTACTTATAAATCCTTCATGTATTTTCAGGCTTCAGTCATGGTAGAGACAAAGTTAACGCGTCCGCATCGCAAAATTTTTAGTGATGCTCTTATTTTTTCTCTCTATGGAGCTTCAGATGATCATTTGCGACGAGCATTTGATCCACTGTAGGCAAAGTTCGATGATTTTGTGATTGAACTTGTGGAACATTGTTGGCTGAAGCTGTGCAGTGAATTCCCAGTTTTGTTTGACCCAGCTCTGCGCACTAATGGAGTGATGCATAACACAGTAAAGTAAAATTAGGCCAAATCACTAGAAGTTTTTAAAGTATGGTTCATCCAGAAATCAAAACCAAACCTGGAATCAAAGAGCGAATGCAGCTTGTAGTACAACTACATTCAGAATTGAAGAGAAAAGATAAGATCAAAGGCTCTTCAAAATGTCCTAGGACAGAAGAGGATGTACCTCCTTCATCAGGTTCTCAGTCGTCCACTGTAAACCTGGATGATACGATGTGTCCTCCTGTCCTACACTTACTTGGGGAGCATTCCATCTTTCACTTGCAAGCATCCCAATTAGGTGAAGGACGTTTTGCAAATGTGAAACAAGTATCAGTGGCTCATCCTCTCTTCAAAGATCCCGTCTATGCAGCGAAGATATACAAAGACCAAATAGGAAGCAAGCCGACATTATAGATCGTGCTAGAGGAGGCAACTGCTACAACTGTTCAGCATTGTGGCATGATATTGCCCCGTGCTCTTGTTTGGTATAGCAAAAGACCTATGTTGATCTTCCAGCTTTGGAATGGAGGTCATCTTGAGCACTGGATTCAGGCATGTCATCATGATGGAATCAAGCCTGCAATTAGAAGTTCCAACACACATCTGGAACTATAGAGCAGTTCATAGACAACATTTTGCCAATATGCAATGCTCTTCTATAGAAGATTAAATTCGTGCATACTCACGAATTTATTCACAATGATCTACACACTAGAAATATTCTACTCCATTTTGGCGAGCGAGGAGTGTATGCCGGCATTGAGGCCTGGGGACAAAGTACACCATCAAACACTTTGGCAACATTTACCAATCTGCCAAATCTCACCCCTCAATGTAGAGCTCAATTTGAAAATATCAGCACCCATCCTCCTCCATTCACCAAGGCATCTGATATATATAGTCTCTCCTACATTCTTAGGCACTTGCTTGCATGTATTCCAGAGCCCATTGGTGTTCTCAAGTGCGAATTTTTACGCAATGTAAACAAACATCTTGCTAGTGGAAAATCTCCCAAACCATTAGATAGACCTAAGATATGGGATTTAAGCCTTTGTTTGAATGGAAGCCATAATGTTGGCTATCATATTGTAACCGAATCTGGCTTGAGACCTATTGATGATTAAACCAGTAATCAACTTTTTTGGCATTAATGGTGTCACGTGTGCAATGTGTGGTGTCATGTGCGCAATGTTTTTAAAGTTCTTCAAGTTGAAGTTTTAAAGTATTTCAAGTTAGATCGCTCAATTCTTTAAACCATATCTCTTTTTCAAGTGCTAAAACTTGTCTGGCTAAAGTTTATTATTTTGCATTTCCGTTATGGAAGATATTGCTCCCGACCAGAACGCACAACAGCCTAATGATCCTTTGCTTAATCATGCATTGGCTTAACAAATTTACAAAGAGGAAGATATTCGGGTGGCTCAAGGAGATCTCAGTGCTTTGGCTGCAACCCAACAAGACGAATCAGAACTTCAAGGGGAGCCACTGAATACAGGCAATGTAGACAGTTATGCCCGAATCACTTCGTACGCAACACATTATTTTGAGTCAGTGGAAATGCAAAGGCTTCTGCTCCCTTGAAGGTTTCAGATCTGCAACACACTGTCCTCGCATGAAATATCCTTGCAAGATTTATCCAAATGTACAGATCGCCACCAAATAATAATCAAGTGGCAATATACTTTGTGCAACAATGTTATTGCTACTATGTATTGCGGCTCAAAGTTGATTGGAATAATCATCCCACTACAGGAGGTGTTGGGAAAGGGCGCCCAACCGAGAAGATTCATGCACGGGAAGCTAATAAAAAAGACCCTCCTCGCAAGAGAGGTTACACATATTTTACCGAAGAAACTCAGTTATCGAGCACTGGCTTGCAACCCAAGGCGTGTATTTGGCAAGTGAAGGAGAGACCCCATCCATGTTGCACGCTCGTATAGCTGAGCTAGAAAGAAAGTTGGCATGGTACGAGGCAAGGTATGGGCATGTGCCCGAAGAAGAGATGGGCAATGCCGGCGCAAGTGATTCAGTTGGCACTCCAGAATTTCGTGTATCTGATCTCTTTGGAGAACAAGAGATCAGATACACGAACAATGCATAGCTCTTTTTGTATCTTAAATCTCAAGATTAGTAATTAAGACCTCTTTTTGATATGTAAATCTTTGTTTTTTGGAACAAATAGACGTGACAGATGTTGTTGCAATTGTGTAAGTTATGTTCTCTCTACTACCCTCTTTTTAACAATAAGAGAACATAAGAGAGATAGGGAGAGAGAGAGAGAGAAAGTATGGATTGTAAAGCTAAACTCCACATAATTTTTGCATTGCAAAATTAATTTAGAATATAGTACAAACTTTACAGCTCATATGTCCCCTCAATCACATGCACCATGTCATCAATTTCTTTGACATCTGAACATTCCGGATCAATATCTTCCGAGTTCCATTCCATTTCATCATTAGAGTTGAGCTCATTTGCAACTGCTTCGTATGTTTTGAAGCGCCCAAAGCATTCTTCTGTGGCATGTGTGGCTAACTTCACAGGTTTATGCATAAGTCGCATGTTACAAAGACATACACCAAGTCCGCAGCTCGTTTAGGACTTAATCGATTTCGTTTTTTAGTATGCACGAAAGTGAATGAAGACCAGTTTCTTTCACAAGTACCACTTGAGGTGGCAATAGACAATATTGTCACAGCCACATGTTGAAGTTCCACTTTTTCTCCACTGTACACTTTCCACCAAACTAGTGCGCTCATCGTCTTGATAGCATCTATATACCAAGGATCCCCAAATCTTCCCTCTCTACTAGTGTATGCCGTCTTCTGTGTGTATGCCACCTGTCCATCCACAATGCCTAATAGTTGAGCACACACTTTCTTGAAATCACTGATCATTTCATTGTTTGAAGATTGCTCATGCATCTGGAACTTGGGATCCAAGACAAAACCTGCTCCATGTAAAGGAGTATGCAACTGCTCCCATCGTCTTTTGACAAATGTCATCATCATGGATTTCTCTTTTCCTACATAAGATGTAGTATCTTTTAACTTGCGAGTGGCTTCATGCATGTAACAATAAACCCGTCCAAAGATAGAGGCTTCTTTTTCCACTAATCGTATTAGATGAGTGAAAGGTTCTATGACAGTAACTATTTTGTCTACGTTTCTCCAAAAAACAGGAGAGTTTACAAGCTGATAGCATTTGGAAGCAACAGGTTCATACTTGGGATATTTATCAAGCCAAATGTCCCATCTTCTATCTACCACTGTTTCAACAAGGGTTGCTTTTACCTGCTGCAGTGTGGAGAGAACCTAATATGCTGTCGCAAAGCGGGTCACACAAAAAATCTGTAAAGTTTTTGTTAGCGACTTTGTTCTAAACAAAGCGTAAGAAAATGAATGCTCTTATAAACTTCATCAAGTGGTTTGCATCTAGAAGAGTTTGCTTAATAGAAGGAACTTTTCCAAAGTCCTTTAAGAGAAAATTCAAAGTGTGAGCAGCACATGGAACCCATGTAATCTCTGGCCCTCTTTGCTTCAATTGCTTTTCCAGCTGCTTTGTAGTTAGATGCATTATCTGTGACAATGGTTGTCACATATTTAGGTCCCCCTACTCTTCTAATTGAACGCTCATAAACACCAGCAAGATATCCACTAGTTTTTTCCTTCAGGGATGTATCGATCGCTTCAAGAAAGATGGCACCTTTTGGACAAATCAACATCACATTAATCAATGGTTTCTTCTGGCAATTTGTCCAACCATCTAGAGAAATTGTGCATCCATACCCCGGCACAAAATCAAGACTTGTGCGCTGTAAAATATTCTGATGTTGGTTTTACTTTATCTAAATATTATGTACGCATCTTATTATAATCAGGAACCACAAAACCCTTCTTCGCCGTGCTCATTAAAGCATCTTTGAAGATAGGATTTCAAATGACATTAAAAGGAATTCCACATGCAACAAATGCTTGAGTCCACTTAAGATGGAGTTCAAGCAGCCATTGTTTCCCAAATTCTTGTTGTAAAGTAGGATCACTTGGTGCAAATTCTCCTCCAGTCCATGCTTCACTTCGGCTTATGTTAGCCATTGAGCTTCCGGTAGGATTAGAGCTACAATTCCCAGCAAAGGATGAATGGCACCCTCCTTGACTTGTTCCTTGACCTGTATTAGGGGTCGAGTGAGGATTTTGATCATTCTCGAGTGTCACCTCGATGTCCCTAGACATAGATGGATCCATCATTTCAGGACCTCCCTCTTTTTTGCCCTCAAGAATTCTCTTTGCCTTGAGCAACCACTCGGGAAATTTTTCAGCAATAGCTCTTGGGGGGTATTTGCAAGCTAACACATTTCCAGGGATTTTGAAAACATGTTCTTTTATCTTTTGAGCATTTCCACTAAAATTATGGCCACAGGTCTTACACCTCAGCTTTGATGTATTCTTCCCACTGACCAATTCATCTACGTAGTTCCACTCGTATCCTTTCACCATCTTCTTCAAATCTGCAAACTCAAACAGAACTAGTTACTAAACGCACATCTAAAATCAAACTCTAATACCATTTACATTACTCTATTCATCAATTTTTTCAGCTTCTTTAAATTGTAAATACCAAAAAGTAATTTTTTTAAGTGTGAGCTTTTACTTTACACATGAATCATGATAAATAAATCGCTTAATCTATCTCAATAACTTCCAAGTGTGAGTAAACTCTACACAAAGCAAGATATCTTTAAAAGACCTATTTAAATTTCCTGCAAGTGTGAGTGTAATGGCAAGCAATTAAAATTCACTACTCTGTAAATCTCTTCTAGGTGTGAGAATACATCTACACAAGAGAGAGATTATTATCTAATCTACCTAAATTGTTTGTAGTGTGAGTATTACTTTACACATGACAGTCAATCATTAGATAAATCTAACGTAAGTTACTTCCAGGTGTGAACATAGTTCAACACACAGCAAGTAACTCTTAATTTTAACTATTTAACTAAAGTTACTTATAAGTGTGAACATAGTTCAACACAAAGCAGATAACCGCTAACTTTAACTACCTTGAATCACCTCCAAGTGTGAGTTTCCTCTACACAAGGCAAGTAATCATTAACTATCTTACTTAACTTATCTCTCAGTGTAAGATATACTTCACACAGAGCAGGTAACTCAAAACTCCAAAGCCTATAAAATTAAATATATACAAGCTCTAAATTTTCACTAGAAAAAATATGCATATTTAAACTAACATTTTTAGATTTTTCTTCGTTTTGTAAGGCTCACCTATAGGTGAGATGAGGGAAGAGAGATCAATGGAATGAGCAAAACAGTCCGTTTCAACGTATACAAACAAATTTATTTCGTCTAATTAATATTTCGATCAAAGTATGATTTTGATCGAACTAATATTCCGATCGTAATAATATTTCGATCGAATTGCTGAGAAATTATACGATACGATGTTTTTGCTGATGTGGCATCGTATAATACGGCTGAATAAAAATGGGTGTCGTATAATACGCCCGTTTAAGGCATATTATATGTACAACGTATAACGTACAATGCAACTTAGATAGCGATCAATCTCACCATCCAACATGCGTTTCAACTTGTAAACCCACTTTGTACCAATGGCATATTTGTTAGGAGGAAAATCACATAAAGTCCATGTGTCATTTCATATAAGTACATCATATTTTGATTGCATGGCTGCCATCCAATTTTCAAAGTTCTGTGCTTCATCAAAAGAAAGAGGTTCCTCAAAATCATGTAAGGTAGAAACAGTCAAAGCATAACAATCCGATGCATAAGATGCATGGTGAGAGCCTGAATGAGTGCAATTAAACAAAGGTGCATCCAATTTACTATCACGCAATGTATGCACCAGTCATTTTGGTGTACCTCTACCCTACTCATTTTCAGCCCTTTCCTCATCAAGTACATCATGTACAGCTGCATCCATAATAGGCTGATTTGTAAAATTTTCAAAAGAACCCCATAGGCTGTACATTTGCCTCATTGGAATTTACATCAAACTTCCACCACCACTGAAAAGAGGCAACAAAGTGTCATAAATGTCATGTGATCTTACACTATTGTGTCTAGTACATGATAGAAGGGTTAAACAAAAATTTTCACAAACACAACATCTCCTGAAACCAAGATACACTTTGTTTGCGGATGATACAACCTATAACCTTTGCTTTCAGCACTATAACCAACAAAAATACATTTGAGAGCCTTGTCATCTGTAGAAGGCGAGGACAGTCCCAACAACAGGCGAGAACTACCCCTTAGAAGGTCGACCAGTGGGAGCAGTCACACTAGCAGTAATTACTGCATGCAGTTACTATAGTAACTCTTGAGAGCTATAAATAGGACCCGCTACACTTTAACCGGGCTTCTTGTCTTTTGGCTCTTGGCTTTCTAAACACTTTCGGGTTTATGAGCTATTAGCTTCTAGCTTCACCCTGTAATCATTGCTTCTGTAATCATCTAAGCTTAAATCTATTGTATACTGTACTGGTCATCCTTGAGCTATTTATCTGAATTTGCAAATACCAATTTCTATCTTTCATTTATGTCTCTCATTTCAGTATAACATTCGAGTTCAGTCCTCTATTAAAATCCAACACTCTATTTCAATCTCACTAACTGAGCTGACGACATAACCAGTAGCTCTACATTCTACCATTGGAATAAGCTATCTGAAGAGACCTCCTCCAATTCCATTTTGGCGATCACGGTGGCTAGAGCTATTCTCTCTTTGACCAAAAAACTCTTATCTCCTAGTTAGAATTTTCAATTGTACACATGGAGCCCAAAGTCAGTCATGGTAGCGAACCGTCAACCCAGTTAGGCACTGATTCCACCCGCATTGACCCTATTCCTGAGGTATCAAAAAGAGAGTCTCATACTAAGAAGGATCCTGCGAGTGAGATTGAGGCTCAGGAGGATCAAAGTCGTGCTAACAAGGCCAGAGACTCTCAGCATTCCAGTCACTCTAGGAGGAGAAGGGTTGAGCATGAGGAACACAAAACCAGGAGTTCTTGGTCCACACACAAGGCAGTTAAGGCCAAGGGCAGTCGTCAGAGTTCTAGCAGGAAAGCCAAAGAAGAGACAGAGATTGAAAATAAAGAAGAAGTTTACTAGGATGATGACACAGATCAATACAAGAAGTCTTCAAGACAAAGTCAGGATCCCAAGGATAGAGGAAGCAGAGACGATGCTGACCAGCATGATTATACTTCTTCATTGAAGATCTCTTTCCCAGTGTTCAAAGGAGGAAAGAAAGATGATCCAGATGTTCATATTCAAGCTTTTCAGCAGTATGCTGAGTTGAAGAATATTGATGAAGATGACTGTGGAGAATATTTTACTCAAACACTGAAAGATGCACCAAGGAAAGGATATTACTATTACCCAGCTAGCCAACTCATATCATACAACAAACTGCTCAAGGATTTCAGACTTGAGTATTCAGACAATAGAGGTGATGAGGACATCCTCTGTGAGCTAGATAAGCTCAGACAAGGGAAGTTGTCTATGAGAAGTTATGTTGAAAAAATCAAGGAGTTAACCAAGCAGTTGTAGGAGACACCACCAAAAAAGAGGCTACGTGCATGGTTTCTAAATGGGCTCTGTAGTAAGAAGCTCATAGAACGGGTACCTGCACCAACAAAGAAATTTAATGATTTGGTGCAGAGAGCTATGAAGCTTCAATAGCAAGCTAAGAAGGAGAGAATCCACAAGAAGAGGAGGTCCAGTAGTAGCAGTTCTTCCACTGAGAATTCTGATTCTAGTGAAACCTCCAGCAGCTCTGACAACAGCTCAGATGAAAAGAGCAAGGAGAAGGCTAAGAAGGGGTCTTGGTCGAGAAAGCATAGGGGTTGGTATATATAGCTCCAACATGTTGAACAAGAGGGAGAGAACGCATGTAGACAAGAGTAGAGAGAGATGACACCAACATGTACAAGCCCCAAAGTGTATGAAGAACACACACTATGTATACCAACCCCTATGCTATACAAAGTGTATAGCATAGGGGTTGGTATATATAGATCCAACAGACCCACTCAAATAGGAGTCCCTAACTGTGGATGAAAAAACCCTTGGGGGTACAAGGGAAAAACCCACAACACCATATACATGCACTATTATCTTAACAATTATCAAAGTTTACAAAATTCATCATTAGGGAATTTTTGGACTCTCAAATGGGCCCTATAAAGACTTTGATTTTCTCCCTCTTGTCCAAAACAAGCGCACCATAAAATTTTTACAAATTGAAATCAAAACTTGTCGGACCTTTTGGATTTAGAATGTACTCTTCAAGATCTATTCATTGATATATAGCATGCCATTAGATTCCTTATATTCTAGAAGATTCCATTTTTGGATGTGACAACTCCGTCTTATAAATGGAATCTCTCCCCACATTTCAGCTTTAGTGGGGAAGCCATAACTTCTACAAATCAACTCCAAATTTGTCAAATTTTGGGCATTTAGAACCTACTTTTTAAGATATTTCCAATGATATGCTGGTTAATAAGGTTTTGACAAAGCGTTTATGTACTTCACCAGGATTCCCATTTTTTACAAGAGAGGCAAAGTCAAACCTCCTTATAGGGCCCCTTTGAGAGTCCAAATTTTCCCTAATGTGTCGAGGAGCTACATCACTCCATAATATACAATGTGTGCTTTCAAGCATCTTTGAAAGTTCAATAACCCTATATATACAATTGAATTGGTGCAAATTCTTCAAGAGCTTTGAGCAGCTTCAATATCTTTGAGTCCCTGTTCACACTGCTTGACGTTCCTTTCATCCTGTAAACAACATCAACTCAAGAAAAATATCAAGACGTGAAGGTTAGAGATAACCACATCACATTATCCTTAGAGACGGTTCTCGATGCCGCTCTAGAGATGACATAGAAACAAACGTAAAGCTGATGCAATCACATGTGCATACAACATAGAAACAACGTAGCATCAATGTAATCACATGTGCGCACATGTATACAAATCCCACATGTAATAAACAGTTTGGGGTCCCCAAGATCTCAATTGGCAGCTATCATCATCATGGATTTACGTACCATGGCATCACGGTGTTCACCATGGCATTAAAGACGCTTAGAAAAATTTTGAAATAGCAATCATCATGGCTTTACGTACCATGGAATCAGAGACTCTTAGGAAACTTTGAAACATAAATAATCAACATGGTCCTATGCGCCATGGAATTAGAGACGCTTTCAACAATTTAAACATTTGAAATAGCAATAATCATCATGGATTTACGTACCATGGCATCATGGTTCTCAGCATGGCATTTAAGACGTTTTCAACAAATCAAATAAAATAGCTCCAACACTTTCAACAAATCAAAGAAAAGAAATCATCATCATGCTTTACGTCCCATGGCATCGTGGTACTCAGCATGGTAGTCATAAAGTCATTCTACCATTTGCTAGACATCTTCGACCACTGCAAGAATTAGTAGCCCATCACATTTAATAATCAATTATACACAGATAACTCCATGGAACAATTAATTCATAAGGCAAACCTCTTATAAAAATAATTAGTCATCTTCGATTAGCTAATAAAAATATTTGCAACCTCTTAGAAGATAAGCATATGGTCACTTAAGATTGGCTCTTATCCATAGTTGGTGACAACATGAACTTGAACCCATGTATTTACGTTATTTGGGCAAGGTCACTTACGTTTGGCTCTTATCCATAGCTGGTGAAACCATGAACATGAACCCATATTTATGTTATTTGGAAAAGTTCAAGGTAGTTATTGAACAAAGCTAAGTGACGACGAAGGCCAAAAAAAATGAAAATAGAGATACATGAGATGGCATTAACTGCGATGACAAAATATACTAGGGATGCTACCGTAAACCATTTGCCAAATATACTACAATTAGAATTAGGCAATAGAATTCTACAAAATATACTAGGGATGCTTTCGTAAACCACTGACCAAATATACTACAATAAAAATTAGGCAATAGAATACTATGGCATAGGCCAGCTCAACTTAAGAAACAAAATTAGGCTTTGAAGGCCAAAAACCATCGCCACTCAAACTTGTGTTTAATCTGCAAAGTCTATATAGAGCTCCAAAATCAATATGTGGCAAAGTCTATATACGGCTCCCAAAGCTTTATGGGCCAACACAAAATTAAAGAGGCACCACCTGCTCTTTTTTCTTGCCCTCTTTCTATTGCATGCAATTTCGCGCAATGGCTACACACAATTACACTAATAATAGCAAAGGGCTTTGACTCTATTAATTAGCAAGAACGGAGGCTCTTGCATGTAGCTGAGGGCCGTAACCTCTTACATCATAATATGTTGTCATGAATGTTGTCTATGGCTCCAAAAAGGGATTTTTGGAGTGTATTTTTGGCTGCAAGCCCTCTGGCTTATGCAATCATCTACAAGCAATGCTAATTTCGGTCCTCTCTTATAACACCTTGCATGCAGCTCCTTTGTTCAGATATTTCTCTCTACTGAAACGTCAACCTTGTTGCAATTGTATGCACCTGCTTACTTATCTATGCTTCTTGGACCTGACCTCATATATAATAGAGTAAGATTGCTACTTGTAAGCCACTTCCAGCTCTGTAGCAGGTATACCAAAACCACCAGCTAGCTACTATGAGCATCTAAAAGCAGGGCAGATTGACATAGAACTACCTCAAGAAGGTCACCCCATATTTAAGAAAAACATCACAGTATTTAAGAAAAATGAGCGAGCATGACCACCAGCTAGCTATTACGAGCGTCCAAAAGCAGGGTAGATTGACGTAGAACTGCCTTTGTTTTGTCGTGAAGCTTCATCACAGCCCACTGACCAAGAAGAACTTTTAGAACGAACAAAAAACATGACTTATCTTTGATTCTGTGTTGCGATGATTTTTGTGTCACAAAGCTTTGTCACAGTCATTAGCCATTTCCTTGGTTGCACTCTACCTTGGAAGGCCTTTGGCCCTGCGTTACGCACCAAATTTGATTATTGTGTCATGAAGTTTCATCATCGGACATCGAGCCTCGCCTTAGATGTCTTGCGCACTGAGCCTTGCCTTGGAAGGATGGCTCTGATACCATGTTGAACCGGAGAGAGAGAGCTAATGTAGACAAGAGGAGAGAGAGAATCCCCAAAGTGTATGAAGAACACACACTGAGTACACATATATAGTGGGGACTCCTAGCTATATATAGCATACGTGTGGACTCTTATATAGCTCCAACACAAAGCGTATGGTCATTTATGGAACAATTGTGGCATTCCATTCATCACTTCAAGAAGGGAAAGGATCTGTCTCTAGTGGCATTTACCAATGTTGAACCAGCTCAGGCAGGACAACTAGTGTACCTCAAGAGGAGAAATCGGGTACCAGTGACACTGGTACTGGGCGCGGAAGAGACCAAGGGGGTACTGGCCGAGGCCAAGGACGGGGTAATTTTCAAAATCAAAGCCTTAATTGCTATACTTGTGGGAAGTATGGGAACTTTGCGGCTCAGTGTCCAAAGGCACCCAATACTGCGGCTATTGAGGCAAAATCCCAAGAACCACTTCCAGTACACGAGAGGTTACACGCAATAAAGGGGTAGTCATTGAGGAAATCCCAAATGATTCGGTGAAACCAGTTAGTCTTGAAACTAGAAAATGGACTCAGCAGAGAGAGGTACGGAAGGAAAAAGGCAAAGAGAAGGTAGTAGATGAATGGAAATATCAGAGAAAACTAGCGGCTAAGATCACAGAAGATCTAGCTAAGAAGCTACCAGAGTAGCAAGAAAGTTATGATGCTCGAGTCATTAAGAAGATACCAACCCAGCCTTCTGAGAAAAGGCAGCCAGATCAATCAGCATTTGGAATGCCTGAGACTATGCTTGCTACAGTCCAAGGATTGGTGGAAGATCTAGGAAATGTCAAATCATATCTAACTGCAATGGGAAACAAAGAAGTGGACAAAGTAGACACTAGAACAGAGGATTGGCACTGTGAAGATAGTCCCGATTCCTCGAGGTCTGATAATAACTTCGATCAAGAGAGAGAAGAAATTCATGTCAAAATCTACAAAAGAATTTAGAACTAATAGTTGAATTAAAAGACATCAGAAAAACTTTGCTTGAAGCAGCAAAATTCATCAGACAACGAAGAAATGCTGAAGCCAATGCTAGAGAAAATTACTTGATATCTGTCAGAGATGATGAAGTGCTGGTAATCCAGGTAGACTACAAAGTCAAGAAACAATGGGAGCCGCTATCCGGTGACATACTAGATGGAGGCATAGGTGTAAATATCTTGGGGGCACATCTTCAGCAAAGAATGGGTATCACTGGGAATAAGTGTTTGTTGATTTTTGAAAGTAGCTTTCCTCTTGAGTACTCAAAGTCAAGCTTCCTCTTGAGCTTCATCAATAACCTATTGTCATTTAATCTTTCTCTGCTTTGTTGCATGCATTTTCTCTAGAAAATCATCGACTAGTGGAAAATGGCTCTTCTTTAAGCGGCATCCACTAATCCAATTAGCCATTGGTTCACCGTCTATAGTGGACAACTTAACTGCTCCACTTGGAGATACGTCTTCAATGATAGATGGTCCATTTCCATTTTTCTTGAACTTGAGAATGTGTTGCTTAAGGGAATAAACTAAAACTAGGTCCCCTTTTTTGAAGATTTTTCTGACTAGATGTGAATCAAAAAATTGTTTTTGCTTCTGTTTTTGTGCATAGATGTGAGCTACAGCTGTTAGCATTTGCTCATCAAGATTTTCTAAATCTTCAAGCCTATCTGAAATTTTGTGTCCGATCCACTCAAGATCTTTAGCTACCCTTGGTGCTGGCAATAGAAATCCTATCAGTAGTATCGGTAGTATGGCATCAAAACCATAAACAATATTAAAGGTGAAGCATTTAAATCTTTCTTGATTGAAACTCTATAAGCCCAAAGAGCATCATGTAGACTCATTTCCCAATCAGTACCGAGCTAAGAGTTTTATTTGTGTGCTTAGCTTGTCCATTTACTTGTGGATGATATGGAGTGGATTTGTTATAGATGACCATAAATTCATTCAGCAGATACTCAGTTACCTCATTGAGGAGATGAGTTTCCCTATCATTGACAATTTCTTTTGGAAGTCCATATCTTGTGAATACATTCTCATACAAGAATGCAGTTGTGATTCTAGCATCATTCTTTCTGGTTGCCTTAGCCTATGCTCACTTGGTCAAATAGTCCGTAGCTACAATGATATATTGAGCTTATGTTCTATAAGCAGGTGGTTGTATTGGTCCGACAAAATCCATGCCCCATTTTGCAAAATCTCTCACTCCCATCATTGGTCTTAAAGGCATGCTATCTACCCTTATTGGCATTTTTTATTGTTGGCATGCATCACATCTCTATACATATTCTTTGACATCTTTAAAAAGTGTTGGCCACTATATGCTTGCCATCAAAATTACTCTAGCAATGGTTTCACTAGAAAAGTGACCTCCAGCTAATCGAGCATGTGCTTGTTCTAGCGTGGGTATATATTCATCTTTATTTTCAAAAAAACTCAAATGTTGATCCTTTCATCTCCAATGCAATTGGTTTCCAATAAGAGCATAGTCTCTTGCTTCAGTTTCAATAGCTCTTTGGCGGTGTTTACTCATATCTTTTGGAAATGTTCTGCTTGATAAGTAAGTAACTAGATAGTTACTCCACTTAGAAACAAGTGAGGTTTATAATAATTTCACATGAGGTATGGGTGTTTGTTTCTGGCATTGAAGATAGTTTTTCGCAAATGGGTGAACATCACTCCTCATGGTTGGCCAAAATACTCCAAGTCTCAAGATCCGTTGCATAGGTTTGTGTTCCGCAAAGTGAAGTCTACTATGGTAATGTGAGCTTGACTTAGGTATTGGGTTTTGTCCTTAGGTTTAATACACAAAATCAATATTTCATCTCAATTTCTTTTGTATAGCCTTCCAACTAGTAATTGATACATAGCTGATTGCCCAATTAATCCAAGTGTAATAAAAAGTGTTATTTGAGAACACACTTGAGCTAAAGTCATCAATGAAACCTATTTTCTGACCAACGGGGTATCATTTCCACGGAGAATAAATATGCATCTGGTAGATCATCGTCTACCCCTTGGTGGTTCTCTTGAAATAACCCTTGATAAATGATTTGTCTTTGGTGTGTGGTACCCTTTTTTACAACTACAATGAAATCAAATTCCAAAAGAATGATGAACCATCTCAGTAGTCTCCCTGTGTTGCATGGCTTGTTGACCGAGTACAAAAAATCTTGGTGGTCCACAAAGAACACAAATTTGTTGGCTAATAGGTATTGTCTATACTTTTTTATGGCATAGATCATCCCTAATCCTTATCTTTTGGTGGTTGTACAATTCTTCTCTGTCGCATTCAGCTGATTACTAGCATAAGAAATGGGAAAATCAAATTTTTTCCTCTCCTAGTAGCTAATATACACCCAATGGAAAAATTTGTAGCACCTCATGTAAGCTTAAGATTCATGAAAAGAACTGCCCCACCCATGACCTTGAACTATTGGAAGTCATTCAGACTCTGAAGTTGTGGAGACACTACTTATTGGGAAGGAAGTTTTGACTCATAAGAGCTTAAAGTGGATTTTCACCCAAGCAACCTTGAATATGCAGCAAAGGAGATGGGTAGAACTTTTGCAAGAGTTTGACTTTGACCTTATCTATCATCACGGAAAGTAAAACATGGTTGTAGATTCACTTAGTCAAAAACACTTTTTGAGTCTTATATTTATATCCAACAATCCGATCATTGAAAAGATTAAGGAAGTTACAACATCTTATTTAGAGTATCAAAGGCAGTTTAGCCTTGTTCCATTTGGGGATTCAAAGAATATACCTTCAATGTTACACTTCTCACATGATGGAACTTGTCTCTATTATAGTGATAGGTTATGTGTACCAAAGGACCCTAACTTAAAGAAGGCTATCTTATTTGAGTCCCATGATAGCCCTACTTCACAACACCCAAGATATGCGAAGACTCTCAATGGCATACAAAACAATTTCTATTGAAATGAGAAAAAGGCAGATGTGCTATGCTATGTTTGCCAATGCTTGACATGTCAAAGGACTAAAGCTGAGAGAGTTAAACTCCCAATAAACTTCAACCATTGGACATTCCACAAATGAAGTGGGAGTGTATAAGTATAGACTTTGTCATTGGATTACCTACGGTACAAGGAGGATATAATTCACTTATGGTAGTTTTTTACCTACTCACGAAGGTTGTGCATCTCATACCGGTCAAGACAACCTTTACCGCCTCCAATATTGCACGACTATTTGTTAAAGAGATTTTCAGATTACATGGACTACCCAAATTGATTGTAAGTGATCGCGATGTGAAGTTTACTTTTGTATGCTTTGTCATACGTGTTGAAGGCTGGGAAATTGCTTGTGCACTATGTGCAAGCCTCAAAAGGCTACAAACACATAGCTAGAGAGTCCTAGCAATCTCAAAGAACAATGGTGTGTCACTCACCTCTCAATGCTTCCGTCGTGAAGGATCCTATGCTGCAAAGAAGAAGGAGCTGCCATCGATGCCGCACTCTACTGCCTTGCCACCACCAATGTCGTCGGAATGCTCGATCATTCTCTCTCTCTCTCTCTCTCTCTCTCTCTCTCTCTCTCTCTCTCTCTCTCTCTCTCTCTCTCTCTAGCATACACACACATATACACAAAGGAGAAGGAGACAGAGATGGAACAAGAGCACTTCTTAGCTTACACCTTAGAAAATGAGGATTTTTACGTCAAATGGACCTTTTATAAGAGTTTGGCCCATTCACACATGGGCGTCTACAATGGCCGATTGTTGCAAAACTGCTGTAAAAATAAGATAAGTGATTCACCTCACATCGGCGATCACCTACACACCTATTGGACCAACAAGCCCGGTCCATGACTCTATCAAATAAATAATATGCATCTGTTGAAGGTGATAGGGTGTTCGTGAGGGTTAACATGTCCCCCTTCCTGATGTAGATTCCATGTTTGGAAGCTATTGAGATGAAGTACGTTCGTCTAGGTGGAATAGCATCCAAGATTGATTGTCCTCTCCAATCACTGTAAAATCAACCAAAATTGGCACAAAATCTGCATTCTCATATACAACTAAACATCATATGCAATTATAAGCACACAAATTGATTGGTAACAGAATATTAAACAATTTTTCAGCAATAAACATTAAACTTTAATATAATCAAATGTATAAACAGTTGTAAAGGTCAAAAACTAAACAAGTCTAGGGTTGCTAATTTAACGATCAAAAGGTACTAGAGGTCAACTATTAATACCATGGGCAAGCTTCTCACTTTTCTCTGGTCAATTAAGTTGTTTAATTGCGAGAGCCAAGTATTTCATGTCCGAGGGCTGACTAGAGGCTATACCTAGAAGACCTTGTAGTTAAACTACGATAAAAGTAATTGCTCATGGAATCATCGCCTGGCTTATTTCCTTTTCTTTGACCCCCCAAGTCTTTTCACATTGATTCTTTGATGTGTGTGCTTATTTTCTATGCCTTGGTTTTTTCTCTTTCAAAGGAAAAGTGCCCACACTGGGAATCTCTAGGGCTCTAGTACCATAGGCAATACGTGTGAGTGAAGTACCAAATCCAGCAAGGATTTCTCTTCCAACTTAAGATTTTACATTGTGGCACTTTTGATTTTTTTGTTTGTTCGTTTTCAGCATTTTAATTTTGTAACTTTGGGGGGGCATATAACATTGTCACACTCCCCAGGCTCATCACACTGGTAAACTCCCTATATAATAATACTTAAGATAAAGGCAAATAGGGACTAAGCCCACTAGAAATCCCTAGTACATTGCACACAATGCTGCCTAAATTGGATAAAGTACCTAAAGTAACCATTGATTATTAGGAACGCATTCCCTATGGTATTAAGAGAAGATCTCTAACACCTAACTTGGTCAAACTAGCTTAGTCAGACTGCTTGATTTTTAAACCTAGACAAGGGATTATGACAAAATACATTGAATTTAATGTTTAATCTAAGCAAATGTGCAGAATATTGTGCTACCAATCACAATTAAAGCAGAAAATCATGGATGCAAAAACAAAGACAAGGGGCAATGCTAATGGTCAAGAAACACCTGTTTGTGTTGATGATCATGCTTGATTTGAAGAGTGAACTAGAGAAATATTTCATGAAGGTCCAAATCCTAAAAATAGCAACAGGTTCTTGTACACACTAGGAAACACAAAGAATACCTCTAAGAGGCACATCATTGGGAAGAGGCACCAACCCTTTATTGAACACAATCAAACAACATAAGGAATCCTAACCTAATTATTTGCAATCCCCCTAGAGAGTCAAGTGAATATGATATTGTAGAGATTAGGGGGGAACTTTAAGGCTAAAGCCCTATCTTGTCATCATCAAGGAAAAAGAAGTCATCATTCGTGAGACCATATGTGCAATCCGTGTAATCATGTAACTCTTCCTCGTCATTAGAGACACAAATGTTCACTAAAAACATCAATAGAGGTCTATAGTCATCTTGGTCAAGAGGGTAAGTTTGTGCAATCGGAGAGACGTTCTCTACTAAATATGGATCAGTCGTGGTCAAGGGACATATCAACCATTCTAACTCCTCTAAATTCCTCTCACATGCTAGATTATCTACCAAATCCCATTCACATGCAAGCACCAGGTAGACTATGTGAAACACTTGCACAAAGTAAAGAGGGTACTTCTCGCCCAAGGTAGGATGGATGAGTTTATCATACTAGCCATATTTGTACACACAGATAGATGATGGCTAGAGTGAAAATATTATAAGGGTAGTGTCAAAAGGTCGTGTCTTTGTGCAAAATGTGTTTTTATGATTTTGTGTTATATATAGATCTTGTACGTTTCTAGATTTTGGTTTGGTGTCTCTTGCTCTTTTAATTTTTAATTTTTGTTTTTTGTGAGTATAAGGCTTTATAAATACATTCCCTAAGATTGGGAGATTGAGAGGTCAGGGAGGAAGGTTGAGAGGGGAGTGAGTGAATGATGACTGCCAGCAAACACTCCCCACTTCCTTGGGTAGATCATACCTTTTGGAATGATGTCATCATCTTTTGAGACCAATCATTCCAAGTTGTTATGGGTGAAGTGTTTAACCAATAGCTTGTGATCACCCTATGCGTTTCATCTAGTTGCAAGGGTGGTAAGGTACTCTCCCATGATTTTATTTGCAACGTTGTTGTAGGTGGTAAACTTACAACGCGAGGTGCAAACTCTTTTGTGTTTGTATGGATATGTACAAAGGTAGGTGGAGGTTGTGTCGAAACTTCTATTTCCATATAGGAACTACATGAAGAGAAAGAAGCTTTATTTGACTTCCATGTTCCTGAGTTAGGTGGAACAAATCTTTCTTTCTTCGGTACCCACATTAGCTCTAGACCGGGTGTGTAGTATTCCGTGATTTTTTCTTTCTACGATCTTCAATTCGTTTTGGAGCTATAGGATTGGGATTACATGGTTCAGGTCTTATGTAAGAGACAATTTACGTTTTGGCACCCAAATTTGATCATTTCCTTCATAGTAGCCTTGGGCTTCCAATAGTTTTTTAGGAATCTAACGCAATGTTTCCTTACATTTCTTGGGGCAAGTGGACATCTCTTACCAGCAGGCTCCTGGTTTTTTAGCACTAGCAATGGTCGCTAAGGAAGCTTTAGGGACCCACTTGTATGTTTTCTTTGTTATATTAGGATGGCTCTTGTGTGTCTCAAGCTTTATTTCAACTGCAAAAGTTGAAGCTCTAGAGAGTTGGGCTATGGGGACATATGGTTCAACCTCTTGGACATGCAATGTTTTGGGTTTTATTTCCTTAAGAGGCAATATCTCAGGGACTATGGCTTGAGTGGCGGGGCTAAGAGTTGGTTTCTGCATTGTGACACCCCCAGGCCCCCAATGAATATTGCATTTGGTGGCTATCATCCACGTGCATCCTAGGTTTATATTACCCTCCATAGTTCCAAGAGACATGACCAAAAAGTCTTGAGCTACAACCCCATTGTCATAACCGATAGACGTGTGCTAAATTTCAAAAACCATGGTTTTTTTCTTGTTGACACCCTTGAATTGGATAATACTCTCAAATAGAGATGGATTTCCTAACTGACACCACACCCCATATGATAGTAGATTATACTTAGCACCCGTGTCCAATAAAACGTTATATAACACTTTTCCATAGGAGCTATTTAACTCAATAGAGTATCATAGAGGTGTGTCAAATTCAAACCAATCATCCTTTGTTTCAACATGGAATGCATGTGTAGCTCCCAAGTTGGCCTCTCGTTGGCGTCTTATACGTTGTTGTTGCTCCTTAGCCTCAGCTTGAGCTAGTATCTTCTTCAAATCGGCTTGTGCCTTAGCTGGCTTCTTTTATGGATGGCACGTAGTTCCTCTTGGCTTAAAGGATAATATCTTTTAAATTTACTCCCATTGAAGAATCCAATGGTTTCTACTCCATCAAGAGTTTTGACCCAAATGGTACCTCGTGGGGTGATTTCAAAAACTCTATATGGTCCTTTTTTTGCATACTTCAACTTTTTCTTCTCGTTTTGAACTCCATACATAAGGACTTTATCACCAACATTGGTATATTGTTTCTTTAGATGACGGTCAAACCATTTCTTCCACCTATCTTTCTCCACAAGTGCATTTTGCACGGCCAATTGCCTTTCTTTATCTAACCTCTCAAGGATACATAAGCGCTCAACTAAAGAGTTACCATCCCAATGTTCTTGCGAAGCTACGTGCAGACTAGGAATTACAAACTCCCATGGGAAAACTGCTTCTTGGCCATATACCATTATGAATGGTGTACAATTGACCTTGCATCAGCCTTACGTGTTGCCCTAGCTTCCACCCATTTTTTCACATAGTCAGTGGCAACAATAATATATCGAGATTGAGTGCTACGAGCAGCCGGGCTAATTGGGCCTACAAAGTCTAAATCCCATTTTTCAAATGGTTGAGTCACTTTAATAGGATGTAAGGGCATCTTATCCTTTCATTGTGTGATCTTGTATTGTTGGCATTCATCACATCCTTTTGCAAAAAGTGATGCATCATTGAATAAGGTAGGCCACCAATATCCTGATTGCAATATCTTTCTAGCAGTTAGTTGCCCTGAGAAATTTCCTCCGGCTATACCCACGTGGGCTTCTTGCAGTATGTATAAATACTCATCCTCATGGGCACAACATCTAAGAATATCGTCCTTCCCTAGCTTGTAGAGATTTCTTGCAATGAGAGAATAAGGTTCACATTCATTTAACAGTTTTTGAGCTATATCCTTACGAAGCTCTTTGGGTGGAAAACCATTAACTATAAGTTCATAATATTCTCACTCCATTCTGGCATGGTTTCGACTAGAAATAAGGAAGTATTAGGCAATTCATCATTGACTCCAGTAGGGGCTTCACCATTGGTTATGAGAGACAAATGATCCGCCATGACATGTCTTTTCCTAGGTCTCACCACAATGGTAAAATCAAACTCAAGGAGAATTAACAACCATCGTGTAATTCTTCCCATGGAACAAGGTTTATATACTAGATACAACAAGGCTTGATCATTCACATAGAAAACAAACTTGTTAGCAAGGAGGTGGTAGCGATATTTCTTCACTGCATAAATCATAGCTAAACCTTCTCGCTTTGTAGTGGTGCAGTTTCTCTCGGCATCATTCAATTGATGACTTGCAAGCTGATGGGGTAGTCCAAATTATGTTCTCTTGGTTGAGCTAGAACACACCCAATAGCAAAGTTTGATACATCAATATGCACATGGAAAACTATATCCCAATTGGTAACTCATAAATGGGAGCACTTGTCAAGGTCTTTTTTAATGACTCATAAGCATGGTCACACTCCGCGGTCAAGTGGAATTCAATAAAAAGCTTGTACAAAGGACGAGCTATCTCGGTAAAGTTTAAAATTTATCGTCGGTAATAACCAACATGGCCATGAACCCTTGAACTCCTTTATAGTCTGTAGGTGATGGCAATTCAATAATGGCTTTAATTTTTAGCTCATCTATGGAAATCCCATTTTTGGACACTATATGGTTTAACCCAAAATTCGCATTTAAAAGGGTTTAAGGAGATGCCATACAATCTGCACTTCTCAAAACTTTTTGTAAACATGATAGATGTTCTTTCCAAGAGGAATAAACACAAAGTTCATCTAAGAAAGCTTCGCAAAACTCCCTCAAATATTCTCTAAGAGCAGTGTTTATGAAAGTTAGCAGGGGCATTGGTTAAGCCAAAAGCCGTAACACGAAATGCGAACACTTCAAATTTGGTTATAAAGGCTGTTTTAGCTTGGTCCTCTAGCACAGTTGTGATTTGATTGTAGCCGGAGTACCCATCTAAAAAGCTATAAGCTTCCTTCCCTGCAACTCTTTCAAGCACATGTTCTAAATATGGCAAGGGGTAATGGTCCCTCCTAGTGGCGGCATTGACCTTCTTGAGATCCACACACACACTGAGTTTTCCATTCTTTTTCGGCACAATAACTATTGGAGACACCCATTATGAGTGCTCAATAGAGTATATGAATCCACATTTCACAAGCTTTTCAATCTCTTCTTGAACTATCTTTGCATACTTAGGATTCACTGGGTAGGGTCGTTTGCTGAACTGGTTTAGCCATGCTATTCAAGGGGATTGTGTGTTGCACCACGGAAGGTGGAACACCTTTCATATCATGATATGTCCAAGAAAATATTTCCTTGAATTCCTTGAGAGTTTATTTAAGTACATACTCCTCAGTCTCTGTCAGATCTTGTGTAATGAAGATAGGTTTGGACTCCTCACCTAGGTCTGCGAACTCTATTTCCTTAACTATTGTTGGACCATCATAGACTCCATTGCCTCCATTGATAGGTTTTCTTTGAGCCTTTGTATACACAACTTTACGCTCCTCCATGGTGTAGGATTTGAAATGATCGGGTACAGGGTGTAAGTCTGTGGGTCTTGTTGTTCTATGGACTGTGATTTCACTTCAGCTTCCTTTTGTTGTTGAGCTAACTCTCAATTTTGTCATCTCCTTACGGTACGACTCAAATTTGGCTTCTCCATACCGTCGAGTTGTGCGATGTTAATGGGTTGTGCACTATACCACAAACGCTTTGAAGGTATTCATCCCAGTTATCTACCAGCTTTTGATGAGCATCACATGCCCCTATATAATTAGGCCATTATTTGATAGATTTCTTTTCATTTATTCTAGCACGCACATTTTCTCAATAACTCCTCTTATATCTCTTACTCTTCTTGTCTAATTTTTTATTATGCTTGATTTCTAGTGAAGAGTCGCTAGATGAATCTCTACTTGTGTCTTCTCCTCTGCTGGATAGATTGTCATCTAGGGTACGACTAAGCCCTGAGTGGTTTGTCCCCACATTTGCACTAAGATTTAACTCAAATTCTTAGTCATCACAGTTGATTTCAATTGACAATTCTGACCCTGAATTGTGTGGGCTAGAGTCTTGTGAGACGCTACTAGTTCCAATGTCAGTCAAGACTTCACCTTGGTAGGTCATCAGAAGCTATATGTATTGATTCTATCATATCTAACGGCACGAGTGGTGGCATTTCATCCCCTTCAGGTGTTACCCAGGTCATTCCCCTATTTCCTCGAGTGTCTATGGTTGTTGCTAGGTGGACCCAGTCCACATTGCCAAACTCAGTCATCCCAGGTAGAACATCCATATAAGGAGAATCTTCTCCAACATCAGTGTCCACTTTACACGTGTAGCAATACTGCAATGGGGCCAAGGGAATAACAGGTATCTCTACAACAGAATTCTCATCTAGGTTGGGTTGTGGATCTAAGTGTTCCTCCTCTAATAGCATCTCCCTAGCTCCATCCATCTGTGAAAATTGTGGTAGCCTGACTTTCAATTCTCCATTGATAAAAGCTCAAAGAGCTAAGAATATCTTGGGGTCTCCTTATAGTTTGGACATGATGGTGGTTCTAACTTCTAAATCCATGAAATCCATCACCCTTTGGGTCGCTTCTACCAAATGTCTTAATTGCTTGACTCACTTGATCTCCTTTGTAGGGTTTGGGTAAGTTCCTATCTTCTTCTTGGGTCCTGGCCATTGTGGCTCATGACAATATTCTTTGTTGGTTTCTTTCCTAGAGGCCATTTCTGTCTCTATGGTTTCACCTGAATCAGAATCCTCTTCAATGTTGTTCATATATACGGGGTCATCACCAGTCCCTATGTTCGTCTTTGAACTGAGGTCTCACTTCACTGCTTTTTGCGATCTCTTCCTTCGTGTTTTCTTCTTCTTCTAAGTTTGGGCAGTTAATGCCATGTCTCTTTTTTCAAGAATATAATTTTGTTTTTGGAGCATCGATCGTGTGAGTACATTTACTAGTACCACAGGTGCACTTTGTGATGGCTCCTTGGAAACTTGAATCAAGTTTAATGGCGTGATCTTTGGTACATTTGGATTATTTGAACATTGGGCAATCAAATGATCTATGCCACATCGATTACACATGAGTATCGACATTGTAGACGTGCTCGCTTGATTAGTTTGCAGTAGTGTAGCATTCTTTTGTAGCCTAACAAGACCACTCGGCTACACAATATGGACCTCCACACTCATAGCATTAAAGAGGTGGTCTCTTGGCAGTGTAGTTGATATTTTGGCCTCTTGCAGCAAGAGCAGCTACTTGATAGACAGGTTTGACTTGTCCCCAATAGTCCTCCATGTAGTATTGTGTACTTTCTTCAAGTGCATCAATCCCATAGGCAATATTAGGGTCTATATCTTCCTCGTAGCCTTCCAAACAAGCAATAGATGACTCACAAACCACTTGATTCATCAAAGCGATTCTCGAATGTGGTGGTTGCAGTCCTAGCACTGGAGGTGGTAAGGGTGTTTTTTGAACAACATTTTGGGCCCTAGGGACCATGTGTTGTGACGTTTGTTCAAGAGGTGGTACTGCATCAATGTAGGCACTCGAGGTGTGTCTGTCCATGCTAAGGTTGGTCTATTAGTCATCGTGCACTTAACTACTATGAAATTCTTAGCTTGATGACCATACATTGCAATTCCCATCGAAAATTTACCATAAAAGTAGGGCATTCACTGGTACTATGTAGACCATAGCATACTGAGCACCATTGTTGCTCCCTTCTTGGATACATATGATTGTTTTGCGGAGCATGATTGTCTCTAAGACTCTCTTGCATAACCTTGGTAAGAAATGCTAAAGTCATCTCAATGATAGGCTTTAGGGTCATTGGCTGATGTCGCGAGGCCTGTGAGCTAGTAGATTTAGGCTCAACAGACACACTTTCTCCTTGAATCATTAAATTATCCTCCAATTGGATGGCATTGGTGGTGACTCCTTACCAAGTGGTGATGCCTCTAATGACTAGGCCATTGTAGATATCCTCATGTTGTAATCCCCTAATGAATCTATCAAGCAATTGGTTATTATTGAAGTGCTCATTTGGATATCAAATGCTTCAAGCAACTAATAAAGTCTCCCACCAACTCTCGTTCCTCTCGTTGGGCTTTCTGGAACTGAGATGCTACACCCCAAAGTACTCCCTCTTGTATGTGTTCTTTCAAGAATAGTCTCCTAAGAGTAGGGTAAATTGTTTTTTTTTCCACCCTTAGGGTTCTATACCAATCCTCAACCTTCCCACTTAAGGTTAGGCTTAAAGCATTACTTTTATGCAGGTCATTGTGTTCTCCTAGAGAATTGCATATCTGTTCAAACACTTCGATATGCTTTGTCACATTCCCATCTCCACTAAATTTTTGTGTGAGCTTGGCTATTTGTACTGCCTTACTTTTAGGCTCTCTATCAGGCGTGTTATGCATATTCTCAGTAAAAGATCATTCGATAGCTTGAGCAAATGTTTCCAAGTCACCTAAATAGCAGGCACCGTGGGTGAGGGCGCTGCAGAGACTACATGTGGAGTAGGTATTGGCATTGGGCTCGGTGCATAGGAAGACCTTGGGTTCCAAGTTTGGTACTGTCTTGTGCCATGTGGCGGTCCAAAGTTCATATGTGTGGCCCTAGGCATAGCTGGCGTCAGATAAGACATGCTAATGCTCGCCGGTATGGTCCCATTGAAATAAGAGCTTGGGTGTTGTGGTTGTGGAGCATAGGTTGTTGAAACAATGGGAGGGATAGGAGCTACCATGTAGGTACTATTGCAGGTTGTCATCAAGGGAAAGATGAGCTAGACTTGGAAACGTAAAGCTATCACTTGTGGGCTCATATTTCACTAAGAGTATTGTGATAAGGTTGGTTGTTTAGCCTTCCCTATATCCAAGAATCTCATGAGACCCGTTGAAGGCATGTGGATCCCCTTGTTCTATCTTTCTAGCTCAATAACCCTATGGATGACCTCATAAACTCTTTGTTGTTGATCCTCTACACTAGTAGCATTCATTGTGGATTGTAGGACATCTAACCAACCCACGTCAGTTGGAGTTTTTGTTTTTAGTTCGTACTCCCAATTCTCATTTAGGAACTCTCCATCTAGGATTGAGGTGTTAGCAGTGTCCTTTGAACTAGATGCAATGTGGCTCTCTATGGGTTGACCCTTAGTGGTCGCTAATTCATGAGAACTTGATTGCTCTCCTAGCAGGGATATTGACATAAAGGCTTTTGCTTTTAACTCTCCTCGTTGCTCTACCTTGCGTAAGCTCTCAATTTTCTTTTCCCTAGCCACAGTGATATACCGCTCAACCTCTTGCACTTCGGCACAGCCTCTACCATCAGGTAATATAACCTCGAAGGGGAATAGCTATGAAGAGTTAGGGAGTGTAGTGAATGGAGTAGTCACATGCACACTCTCCAGGAGCATGGGATCTACATTGGTCATGAATGGCGAATTTACTTCCCCAACCCCTCATTTATATCATTAGCTCCATGTTTGGAGCGAGTGGCTCTACTAAAGATTTCCTTCAAGTGGCTAAGAATGCTCGGCGTAGACCGTCGACCCATGGCATGCATGTCTTGGCTTGAGCTATCAAGATTAGGCATTTGGTAACCCTCCATGATGTCATAGTCAGAGGAAGAGTCACTAGACACAATATGCAGTTCCTGAGTGGTATTGCATTGGGTTCCCGCTGAGGGTCTAGAGCCTAAGGTAGAGGAATAATGAGTGCCCGTGTAAACGGAGACACTTTTGATGTGCTTGTCCTCTAGCAAAAGACCAAAGCGTAGGTGCATGTGACCTCAACACTTTAGAAGTGTTGGTGAGTGCCCGTAAAAGCCACTCACCTAGTTTTTGAGGTGTTTGCAACCCAAATTTTTTTGTATTTTTGGTCCTTTTTTGCAACCGAGCCATGGAATATTTCATGTGATAGCTCAAAACAAGCATCTTGGCTAGGGGGACATGTCGTGATTTATAGCCCCCGATTTGGTTACGTATAGCCCTCGGAATCCTAAAACTAGTCTTATCCTAGGCGGAGACAGGGCTAGAATTAGTAAGTCCAAAGGGTGAGTGTGAAGGGGATGGTGGAAGACTTGAGGAACTTGTCCCACATGCCATCCCTTTACTTGAGATCCTAGTCTTTATATATAAGATAGTGTGAGTAGTATATCATAAGACAGAGGACTGAGGCCTGGGCATGGGCTCGAGCTCAAGCTTGGGGCTTCGTGGAATGATCCAAATCCCAATCCCTTCCTTTTAGGATAAGTTTTTGTTAAATTTAACTTTCAAAATTATTTTTGGTCTCAATCTTCTCGAGCTTTTTTTCCTTTTTTTAAAAGTTTTTCCTGAGGATAATCTGGCCGTGTGGACGTCGACCTCCCACGCACACACAGTAGCTCCTAGAAGCTCTACCTAACCTCCTTCTAGCTAATTAACTATCCAATACAAAATTGCACACTCACACACAGTCAACTCTATTGCTTACTGTCTACTCTACTTCTCACTATCTACACTCACTAGCAGCTCTACTAACACCTGCACAATACAGATCTTGCAAAACTAGCAAAAATAACTACAATGCAGCACTAACAAAGATTACATCCACTAACAAAATCTGACCAAAACTTTCTTAAACTACATATTATATTCATTTAACAGTAGGTAACAAAAGCCTGCTCATCTGCACATTGCGGCCACTTAATAGTTCTCACATAACTCAACAAAAAGCAGAAAAATAGATGGAAGAAAGGCTTCCAGAGCTAGCACTGAGTGATCCTCAAGCTTAATGCAAGGTTTTTCCTGGCAGTGGTGCAAAAAGCATACCTTTTTCATATGTGTTAAAGGCTGGGAACTTGCATGTACACTGTGTGCAAGCCTCAAAAGGATGCAAACTTATAGCTAGAGAGTCCTAGCAAGCTCAACGAATAATGGTGTGTCACTCACCTCTGAATGCTTCCATCGTGAAGAATCTTGTGCTACCATCAACTCCGCGCTCTACCACCTCGCCACCGCCGATGTCCTCTCTCTCTCTCTCTCTCTCTCTCTCTCTCTCTCTCTCTCTCTCTCTCTCTCTCTCTCTCTCTCTCTCTCTCTCTCTCTCTCTCTCTCTCGCATACACACACACATACACGAAGGAGAAGGAGACAGCAATGGATCAAGAGCCCTTCTTAGCTAACACCTCAAAGAATGAGGACTTTTAGGTCAAATGGACCTTTTATAAGAGTTTGGCCCATTCACACATGGGCGCCCACAATGGTCAATTGTTGCAAAACTGTTGTAAAAATAAGATAAGCGGTGCGCCTCTCATCATTGATCACCTACACACCTATGGGACCAACAAGCCGAGTCCATGACTCAATCAAATAAATAATATGTGTTCGTCGAATGTGATAGGGTGTATGTGAGGCTCAACAACTTTAAACTTTTGGACCTCACTCTTCAAGGCAAGTGGAACAAAATTTATAAACTTTAGTACCGCATACCATCCTCAATCAGACAGTCAAACAGAGCAAGTCAACCAAATCATTGAAGATGTTCTTAGAGATTATTGCAGTAGAGAGCCTAAACATTGGATTAATTTTTTACCTCTAGTGGAGTATGCTTACAATGCTTCTCACCATCAAAGCATTGGTATGACCCCATTTTGTGCCTTGTATGGTCAAGAATATGTCTCTCCACTCAACTTTTTTGAACCTACCATCAGAGTTGAAGCATTTTAGAAGATGCTCGAAGAAATGAAAAATCAAACAAAAGCCATTTGAAAGAATGTTCAAGCAATCAAAAATTCCTTTTCTTTCAAGGAGTAAGCTTCACAAGTGAACAAAAGCCTTCACAAAAACGACAAGTTTTTGTGAAGAATCAACGAAGATATTCTTACAAAGAACACGATGTGAAGCACTACAATTTCGACCAGGCAAGAATTGCATGCAACCCAAAAGTTGTCGAGCATAAAAAACACAGACTTCAAGCTTTACAAGGTACAAGTTGACGTTTTTTCTCTCTCTACATTAGCGTGTGTTTACCATGGCCAACGAGGATATCCCACCTACACACACTTTTGATTTTGAGCAGGCACATCAAAATATAGTCACCACGGATATTGATGACATTAATATGCATAACGATGATGATCTAGGAGGTCATGGCCTCATAGATATGGCTAATTCCAAGACTTTGGAAAATTACTAAAGCGTACTTGAACGCAACCTCTCTGCACTAAATACAAATGTTACAAAGCTTACTGAGCTACTTGTGAAAATTCACAGACGGCTCAAGGAGCCCCAACTAGCACAGTTCAAGGAACCCAAGCTCGCCCGACCCAAGGAGTGCATGAGGCAAGTGCTTAAGAAGATGCAAAAGGTAGCAATATATTACTTAAGAATATCACCATTCCTGAGTTTCACAATGAAGAGCGTGATCGCAACAAGGATGCAATCAATACATTCTTACACAAATGGAGTGATATTCATAGGCTGAGACACACCCTAGATATTAAGACAGATGTGGAAACAAGTATATCTCTTAAAGCCAAGGCCTATAAGTGGTGGATGGCATTTCTAATAGATGATCATCCTCAATCTTGGGTTGTGTTTCAAGCTTCTTTCTCCAAAGAGTTTTTGGACTCCAATGAAAAGGATAAGGATTGGCTAGCATGGGATGCATGCCGCATATCTGGTCTCTCTCTCACTTAGTATCTTTCTAAGTATTCGGAAATTATATTAAAACTAGAAGATCTAGATGAATTCCAAAAGATGTGGGGTTTTAATAGGGGTCTTGACAAAGCCTATCGTCTTCATGTGAAGACCCAACATCCAAAAGCTTTGGAAGAAGCCATCAGTCATGCCCAAAGATATGATGATGACCAAGAGGGGAAGGGAAATGTTTCCTACTCTTAAAATACTTTTGCTAAGAGAGATTCGGTTTAGAGCCAATGGCGAGGTAGATCTCCTACACGTTCCAAGAGGAACAAGAGACAATCTCATTCTTCGCATCCACAAGAGGCCAAGAAACTTAAGAAATTATGAGATACTCGACATGGGTCTCTCAGCACTGCCAATTTTGAGCATGCAAAGAAACACAATTTGTGTTTTAGATGTCTTTTTGACTAGCATAACAAGAAGTATTGTCCTCTTTTGCAAAGCAAAGAAAAGTCCATGCACACAATGCAACAGCTCACATTAGATTCATCTCCTAAATATTGTGTTGTAGAGGTTCTTCACATGGAATAAAAGCACAAGTGTTGTGTGCGTGCTTCAATGTGGCAACCCACCTTTGGTCCCCATGAGTTGATTTGCATGCATGGCACTATTAATGGACAATGTGTTTGTATTCTAGTGGATGATGGTGCAACTCATAATTTCCTAAACTAAAGCTAGTCAAGAAATTGAATCTTACACAGACTCATACTCCCACAAGTATGTGGTAAAACAAATGTCTGGAAATGATAAATAAGTATGGGACACGGCAGCTCAAGGGGTTGAGATTATTGTTCAAGATCATATGATGACCCTGACTTTCAAGTTATGAACATGGACTGTACTGATGAAGTTTTAGGACGGGAGTGGCTGCATGGTTTAGGAAACACATTACACACTAGTTATGAACATAACTCCTTATCCTTTATGGCCAATGGTAAACATGCACTTTTGCTTGGTGAGAAAAATATACCATTTTCACCTCTTATATATACAATCTAGATTTCTATTTTACAGAAAGTAGATTCAGTAGATGAAGTCTTTTTGTGTTACTGCTTCTCTGCAAGTTTTTTGAATTCTTAAGAGCAAAGTGTTGTGGATTCTAGTTATGGTATGCAAAGTGCAATGAATTTTTATAAAACAAAATGTGCTAACAATCTAAAGAGAAAAGAGATCTCAATTCTAATTATATCTAGCAACATACAACTATTGTAAAACAAACATTAAAGGAATTACAAGATTCTCCATCCCAACATAACTCTAGTTTTCTTTCTCCTTTTGCACAGCAAAAGCTGACTCACTTACTCATGGAGTATAGTGATGTATTCTCAAGTGATTTACCGTCAAGCTTACCCCTACACATGATGTGCAGTATGGCAGAGATGTCCTGTCAGGCACTACACTGGTGAGTAAAACACCTTATTATATGAGTGCTAGTGAGGCCACGGAGGTTAAGCATCATTTGACTAAATACCTCACCCGTGGTTTCACTAGACCTAGCACTTTTCCTTGGGCATTGCCAATTCTATTGGTAAAAAAGAAAGATGGTACTATGCGCATGTGTGTAGATTATTGCAGATTAAACGCCATAACCATCAAGAACAAGTATCCTCTATCTCAAGTGAATGAGTTGTTTGATCAACTCCATGGGGCAAGATACTTTACAAAGATAGATCTTTGTGCAGGATACCACCAGGTACGTATGCTTTTGAAAGATATCTCTAAAACTGTCTATAGAACACGGTTTGAGTATTTTGAACTTTTGGTTATGCCTTTTGGTTTAATTGATGCTCCAACTACATTTATGACACTCATGGATAGTGTCTTACATCCCTATCTTGGAAAATTTGATGTGGTTTATCTTAATGAAATTCTCATTTACAATATGACTGAAGATGAACACACAGAACACTTACAATTACTGTTCAAACAGCTACAAACTCATGCCCTGTAGCTAAGCCAAGTAAGTGTGATTTCTTTAAAACAATGATACATTACCTCGGTCACATGATCTCTTATTCACGCATCAAGATGTACATTGACAAGGTCACTATCATTCTTCAATGGCCACATCCCAACACGGTTGAGGAGCTTCAAATCTTCTTAGGCATGGTTGGATTTTATCGACAATATATCCGTGATTATTCCAAAGTTGTTGTTCCCATGACGGATCAACTTAAAGAAAAAGGTAACACCTTTTCTTGGGATGAAGCCCAACAACACAGTTTTGAACAGCTCAAGGTAGTTGTATCCACTGCTCCACTCCCATCTTAGCAATCATTGACCCACTTAAGACGTTTGTGATAGAGAAGATGTGAGACTGATGCTAGTAATAAAGCAATTGGTGCGGTACTTCTCCAAGAGGGAAGACCTATAGCCTTTGAAAGTAAAAATTTGGATAGAGCTCAACAAAATTATTCTGTCTATGCGAGGGAGCTCTATGCCATAGTTCACTCTTTACGAAAGTGGTGACACTATTTATATGGTGTTGAGTTTGAAGTAGGTTTTTACCATGAGAGTATAAAATTATTTACTCCTCAAGGCTCAAATGGACTTGAAAGGTCATAAAGCTAGATGGTCTGAGATCCTTTAATATTATGATTGTAAGCTATGATATTGCAAGGGGCAATATAATGTAGTAGCTAATGCACTAAGCGGGGTGCCTCAGATTAATTCACTTACTCTCATGAAAATAAAGAGTGAATTTTTGGAGTCATTAGGTGAGTGTGCACAAGTCAATCAAATGCTAAAGTGTGGATTGTAGTTTTAAGAAGGGATCCCTCACACTTACATGTCTCTCCACAGCCAAATCAACATGTTTCTGCACACGCAGATAAAAACTCGAACACACAGATCTTCACTCCTACTCAAGAAGAGCTTAAGCAATGGAAGAATCTTTCCATTGGCAATGTCTAACAGCTACTTACTCCACAAGAGTCGAGTATGTGTTCCAAAGGACTCAGATACTAGGTGCCAAATATTATTTGAGTGTCACGATAGTCCAAGTGCTGGTCATCCAAGTATTTGTAAGACATATACCTTAGTTCAATGGTAATTCTATTGGCCAAGCTTACATCATGATGTTCAAGAGTAAGTACTAAACTTTCAATAGTCCCAAGTTAATAAGACAAAGCACCTCAAGGTATGTGGCCTTTTACATACTTTAGAAATTCCATAAGGTAAGTGAGAGAGTCTCTATGGATTTTGTAGTAGGACTACCTAATAGAAATCATGGCCATGATGCCATATGGGGAATTGTATATCTTCTAGCAAAGATGCATCAATTCATTCCCACGAAGACTACGATTAAGACACCAAAATCAGCATGGTTATTTATAGAGCATATATATAGACTCTGTGATCTTCCAGCTAGTATCATTAGTGACAGAGATGGAAAGTTTGATAATCGCTTCTGGAGAGTTGTGTTCCAAAAGTTGGACTACACTTAATCTTAGTACGGATGATCATCTAGAAACAAATAGTCAAACCAAAAGAGTTAATCAAGTGTGACTACACAGTTTAGTCCATTTATGTTTTTATATGGTTTTTAACCTAGATCACCTGTTACGATGGGGTTGGCTATGGAGTGTCGGGTGCAACAGCTAAGGTGGGTGCCATCGGAGAGGATCCATGGTGATAATAAGAAGCGTGCAGCAGAAAACAGAGAACGAGAGAGAGAAGAGTCAATTACCAAAAGAAAAAACAATGCTATGTCTATTAGTTAAAAAACTTTTACAATATATAGTGTGAAGCTTGCCATGCAAGAGACTCCACTAAACTGCTCTTACCTGCATTCTATAGGGCATGTTCCCATGGGTACCAAAAAAGGGCTTGAAACCCAACAATCCCCCCCTCAAGCCCGAATTACATCACTCTCATGATATCTCAAGTTTTTGGTGTACTCGGAAACAATCAATTTTAGTTTCTCTCACAACCAAGGATTTTGGTGTATCCATAACCTGGTGCTATTGTTAGGCTACCATCAAATGGAGTTTTTGGTCCACTGCAAAACCTTGGGCTTAAGGTGTACCTAGTAACCTCATGAGAAGCAGAACAAAAATGGGATGAGAAAAAAGGTTTTTGGGAGATCTTACCACTTATGTATGTGTGGCAGTGTCTAACCCGTACAAGTTTTTATCATGGCATGACTGACAATAGATAAAGTAAAAGATGCTTTGATTGAAAAAGTGTATGATTGTTTTGGCAATAGACAAAAGAGGACAAACCTATGACACTAAATTGGAAAACTTAAATAGTTTGTGAAATCTTGTACTGCAATCTTGAAGCAGATCTTCATGTGTAGTAGCATTTGTTGATGTACCGAGTGCTTAAAGAAAATGGTTGGAAGAGCCTTCACTAGCTTCAATTGGTCAAGAGTAGCTTGATTTGATCTGCATATGTGGATTGACCATCTTCTTGTGACTACTTCGTCTATGCTACTGCCAAGTATTGTCGATGACTATCCAAATTGTGTTGATATCACCTCTTGGCAAACTCTTTGTAATCGATGAAGCCAATTTTTTGCAGCTTTTGAGGGGTTTCTTTTTTACAAGACTTTTTGGGGACAATGTTTTTATATACTGTCAAAAACTCTGCTTTGCTACACCTTCAATAGGCTTGACATCATTTTCATATGTCGTCGTTACCAAGACCAAGCAAAAAATGTGTTTTGAAATTTTGTTGAACAACCTCGCTAGCAATTGCACTTAAGCAACGTATTTAAACGTTGTTGATGACCACCATTGCGGAGGGTTTTGAGTTGCACCAAAAGACCACCCTTTCCCTAACTACAAGTATTTAAATTTCCCCCACCACCGTTGTCAGGGACCTTTTGGAAAAAACAAATCTTTCACCTTTTTTGGATTAGCTTCAATTCCATTATGTGAGACCACATGACCCAGTAGATGAGCCCCCTCCTTGAGCTAGCTTGTACTTCTTGGGATTCAACTATCCACGTTCAACTTGTTTTTATCCAGTCTTTGAAAACATAGTCTTAACTTGGATAAGCGCTCTCCCTTAGAATTGAATCAACCAATATTATCCATGAGAACTCTGATGAACTTACCCAAGTATGGCTCGAACACCTTATTTATCCAATCTTGAAAGGTCTCATAGGCATTCACTAATCCAAAAGGCATCTTGCGGTAGGAAAAGCACCCCCATGGCAAAATGAAAGTGGTGTTCAATTGGTCCTCCAAGGCAATATCGATATGTAAATACCCTAAAGAGCCATGCATAATATAATATGCCTCATACCCTTCTACTTGATTTGAAATATTAACTTGCGATATCAAAGGGTAGTAGTTCCACTTCATTGTAGCATTTAATGGCTTATAGTCCATGCACACTCTCCACTTCCCATTCTTTTTTGGTGTAATAACAACAAGTAAAACCCACTCAAACTCCTTTACCGAATAGATGATACCTGCCTCAAATAGCTTGTTGATTTCTTGCCATGGAGCCTCCTTCTGAATGTCTCCCAACCTCCATAGCTTTTGTGCTCTTGGCTTTTACCCTTCCTTGAGTAGAATCCGATTCTTCACTCTTTTAGCTCCTCACAAATCTTTACTCTCCTTGGAAAATAGATTGAGATAGGAAGCACACAACCCCACATAGCCTTCCTTTTCTTGCTTGGTAAGATCCTCACCTAGCATGCCTTCTACTTCTTTAACCTCTAGACCACAAACTAGAATTTGCGTACCTGGACTCAGTCTGGAGGAATCTACTATGACTCCAAATAAATATGTGTACAACTTTAGTAGATCTTCTTTACTCTCCTCCTCTTCTTTAACACTGGTAGAGCCTTTATCATAAGTCGACTCTGTGTCATACTCATAACTGGTTCTTGAATCTCCTTCAACACCTTCTCCCCTCAATGAAGGTGAGTCTACCTGTTCTTAAAGTCAAGCAACACATGTCCACCATAATTCTCTCTATCTAGCATGGTCAAGACCCCCTTCTCCCAATCCTACTTAGCTCCAACTTCCAGTAATGATGGCCTCCCCAATATGACACGGTAAGCATTCTTAGTTGTTTTCATCACAGAGAATTCAATGAGGCCCATAACTTTTACCTTCACATCTTGGGGCACTCCTAGACATGTGGCCTTGGCATAGCTAGGCATTCTCATATGTACATTGGATCTGACCACAGCTTTGATGCATATGTCCTTATAGCAAAATCAGTTAGCACACAAACCTATGCCCAACCATAAATATATGCTTGCACATGTTTCTTCCTTTCAATTAGAACATCCACCATCTGAAGCACATGAGTCGGTCTCCCTACCCATAGATCTAGATTCGGCACCGCATGCACATTACCTCTAGCACGTGGAAGCCTTGTGCCAACTCTAGTAGTCCACTGCCTCCTCAACTTGGGGTTCAATGCAAGAAATAGACCAAAGGTAATATTATCTTTCTGGTTCTAAAAATCACTCATCAGATTATATTCTAGATGACTACACCCCAACTAGAAATTAGTTTTCTTGATCTTCCAATGATGCCTTCTCTTAACTGGCTTTGGCAACTCTCTTCCTTCATTCACCTTCTCTTTTCCCTTTTGAGACCTCGTCTCTCATTCAATCTTTGTCTCCCTTTTGCCTCTTCCACTTTAATTTATCAAAACATCTATATCCTATTTGTCCACTTCCATAATATTGATTCTAGGCACTTCATCATTACCTAGAATAGCTGGTGGTGCCAGGTTCTTGGCTATCTGTTCCTCTCTTTGACCATTTAATTACACTTGTCCTTTGGCTTGACCAAACAATGGGTACATTCAACCTCTTTTTCTTAGTGCATGCAAGAAATTTGAAGCAAAGTGGCCATGTTCTCCACAGTTATAACATCTTCCAAGTATTGGCATAGCCATGTCCCTTCCATTCCTCGGTCAACCTATGTCCATGACACTCAAACAAAGCTTTTGCACCTGCTCAATCAAACCTTGAACAACACCTACCCATTGTTGAGGAATTGCCGCCACACCCAGTTCGCTTGATTATTTGCTTATACATACCCTAACGCGCCATGTTAAATCTTCTTCTTGATTTTACAACTCTTCTTTGCTCGTGCAAACACAATTGCTCCATTATAGTTCTCCCTTATTCTTTATTTCCATATGATTTATCTTTCTACCTCATCCACATTTTTCTTTTGCAGGCACATCCTTCCTCGAGCACCTACCATGACATGGCTTTGTCAGGGACGACAAATCTTAGGAACACCAAAAATTGTTTATCTCTTCTGTATGAGCATAATTTTTCATTTACCACGTATAGGCTCATGCGCTCTCAACAACGAGCTCAAGATTATATCTATTAATTTACTTTAAGTGCCTTGGGCAATCGTCCATTTCTTTTTAAAACCCTAGGCATATAAGTGAATTCTAGATCATGTGAAAAAGGAGATGTCATTTTGAGATGAAACCTAGAGTAGAGGAGAAGAAGGAGGCTATGGAGGTGGAGGATTGAGGCTGCATGTACGCTCTTCACAAATTGATTAAGCGCGCACTGAAGTTGAGTCCTATTGCTTCTCTCTTTGTTTTTCATTCAAGTTGTGTATTAGTGTCTTGATTTGTGTCTGTTCAGAACTAATAGCCCTCTACTTGTTTGACTCCCTATTATGGTGTTGTGTGCATGATTTGGTTAGTGTGTAGATTAGGATTCGTGCATGCATCAACCTAATTGTAACCCCATGAGCTTGGGTGAGCTTGTGATTTAGGATGTGATTACAAGCATTAGGAGGGAATGCAATCAAGAGAAATGTGTGATTAGCATAAGGTTTAGCGTGTGTGCAACACTAATCCCTTTCATTAGTTCTCTCTTCTCTCTGATCTTGATGGACTCTCATGATTTTCCCACTCTTTTTGTACTCATTATTCTTGCACACTCAACCATGTGTGATGCCTCCATGCCCTAGCTGGGTTGCTACCATCTACAGATTGATGATTTTGTTCATCCATTTTGGAGCTATGCTACAAGGGAGCCAACATTTCCTCACATTTCCTCTTTTTCAAAGCCCTTCTATGTGCCCCATATATACAAATAATTTAACCAAATCCCATTGAAATCAAGCCCTATTCCAAATAAATCTAAGCTCACCAAAAAACACTCAAAATGGAAAACATTTGAAAAAAATTCATGGTCATAAGCATACCATAGGGTTCTCACTCTAAAAGCTAGAAGCAAACAAGGATATAGAAGAGATCTCTATTCTAAGTAACTTCCATCACCAGACTAAGCATGAACAAGGGAGAAATTACAAAGCTAAACCCCCATGTTTATGGTCTTCTTGATGAGAGTCTTATTGAGATCTCAAGTTCAACATGTACTACTCTTGGATGACTATCAAGGATTCTATCAACCATTAGTCATAACATCACTGGTACTTTGGTGGATTTGCAGATCTGCACTAATTATGGCTATGTTTGGAAAATAACATCACATAGGGATGAGTTGGATGCCGCCAAATCCAAGGATTTTTTCTCTAGGTTAGGCATTATAATTTCTCTCACCTACTGCACATGATCCTAAAGGAAATGGAAAATCAAAGCATGGACATCCTCCTATCTTTAAGGCTTTGTGGATGGTGGTGCTCTTCTCACAATTATAACATCTTCCACGTAATGGCCTAGCCTTGCCCCTTCTAGTCCTTGGCCGACCTCTATCCATGACACTCAAACAAAGCTCTTACATCTGCTCAATCAAATCTTCAATAGTACATACCCATTGTTGAGTAATTCCTGACACACCCAGATTCCCTTGATTCTTTGCTTGTACATACCCCAATGCACCTTTTTGAATCTTCTTCTTGATTTTCCTGTTCTTCTTTGCTCAATTGATTGCAACCAGTCCATTATAGTTCTCTAAACTTTTCAAATTAAAGTATCCATCATTGGCCAATTGCATGGTAACTGCAAACTCTGCCCACATCACCTTTCAAAAAGGTTAAGAAAAACTAGGTCCATCACCCTTCACATGGAAAATCGAGTGAAGATAAAAATGAGCAAACTCAAGAATATGCACGAAGCCCGCAAGCAAGGTAAATGGGCAATATATCAAGGTGGTAAAGCCATCATCCAAGAGTTCCAAGCCCCTTAAAAGGCTTTGTCCAACCCCCCCTAGATCTTATTTACTTTTTATTTTCTTTTCTTTTCTTTTCTACCCTGATGATTTGACCCTCAATCCTTAAGTGATATTTATCCAATGACTTCACTTAGAAGCAACGAGCTGATGTAATTTTTTTTATGATGGTCACATGGGTCACATCTGACCTCCATGGATGCTAAATCAATCTCTCTCTCTCTCTCTCTCTCTCTCTCTCTCTCTCTCTCTCTCTCTCTCTCTCTCTCTCTCTCTCTCTCTCTCTCTCTCTCTCTCTCTCTCTCTCTCTAAATGTTATGCTATGTATATTATATTTAATTCAAGATTGTCCAGGTTATGTCGTATAGCTTCCTATCTGGGGAAGCTACTACATCCTCTAGAATTCTTGTCTTAATGACCTCCATGGGGACTATATTTTTAGCATAATATCGTTTCTCAAAGAAAACATAGTTGTGTATTATCCATATAAAACACAAGTAGTGGGGCAACAAGAAGAGTGGCCTCTAAGCACTCTTCTAGGCTCCCGTCCTACTCAATTGAGTTGGGGTTGGAAAAAACAGCAAACACACACACAAACCCGCAACCTAACCCTACACAAATTTGGGGCACCACATAGTTTTAGATGCAAACTAGGACGCGTAAAGAGAGAGAGACAGAGAGAGAGAGAGAGAGAGAGAGAGAGAGAGAGAGAGTGCTCGGGCTGCTTTGAAATTTTTGACAGTGATCAAGCAAACACAATTATATATGAAGAAAAAGAGGGAAGGGGGAGGGAGGGCTTGTTGCATTAATACCTTCTTACAAATCTTTCATGACCAATCAAAGTGAGATTAGTATTTGTTCAACATAGCTTGAGTAAATTACACCACAAAACATCACAAGAAAAGCCACCCCAATCACTCTCTTAAGGCCAGGGGAGTCCTCTCCACCCTGTCGCCCTCTTACAGTATGTGGGATTTATGGCTAAATTGATCACAACACCCAAATACAAGCTATCAAGAACTTAAAGAAACCACCAAGACACTTACACATCATTGTTGTCCATTACTTGACGTTGGAAGAGAGACAAAGTATCCAAGCTTAGTCCAAATCCACCCTCCTTGATTTAGCAAATGTTGGGCTTACACTAGTAGGAGAAATGATAGATTTCCTACTCTCAATTGAATGATCACTCTCTCTTACAATGTCATAGAGCTCCCTTGCTAATCACCCCTAATACAATACATGCATATGCATAAGACAATGAGCTTCCACTCAAGAGCTCCTTCTAGAGAGGTTGAGCTTGGCTTCTCAAGCTATAGCATAGTGCTCTTGCTTATGGCTCCCCTTTGTGCTAGCTACACACTCCTTTTATAGCAATTTTGAAGGCTAGGTTACTCCTCTAACCATGGTTGGGTTATATTTTCAGCACTTATCTAATTTCTTTTGCTTGGAATTATCAAGAAGTTGGTGTGGATAGATGAAGAAGAGAGAGAGGAGACAAGTGGAGGTGATAGGACTTTTCATAGTAGGCTAGTGTTAGTAAATTAGTAGAGTTAGTAAATTAGAAGATTAGTGTTAGTAAATTAGTAGAGTTAGTAATTTTATTGATTTACAAATGGAAGTGGATATTTACAATGGGAGTATCCAAGTAGGATACAAATAAGGAAGAAAAAACTCTTAATAGGTAAGAAAATATGGATTTCTTACAATGTTGATGCTCCAAGTGTCTTGAGTAGGGTCAATTTTGACACTTGTTGACGGTCCACTAGCTTTGACGGTACGTTTTTTCTCCACTCTTGACCTTCCTTGGGAGCCAAGGTAAGTGAACATGAGTAATCAATCACCATGATGCTGTATTTCAAGAGAAGAGGCTGAATTTTGTGGTTTTTTGATAGATATGGGTAATATGGATGAGGAAAAATGAGACTAGGTGGTCAATTTTGGAATGGAAGTGTGTGTAGGAGACATGAGTTCACCATGGTTTCTCTTATTCTTCAAGGTTGAGAAGAAGGTGAGTAGGGTGCAGAGAGGAGTGGTGAGAGAGGTGGGGATGATGAGTGGAGAGGTGTGTGTGAAAGAGGAAAATGATAAAGTGGAAGAGGGAGTGTGGCTGCATAGCATGGGCAAACTGGGGTCCACCAATAAAATCACAGCTCACAACTCGTAGCTCAAAAAAAATATGAAAAAATTAGAGGTTAAAGTTCAGCCCACGAGCTACAACTTTTGTTTGTATCACCTTTGCAAATTCGGGGAGCATGTGATCTTTAAAAATTCAGCAAAACCGACTGGTTTTTCCACTGCACAAAGTCCTTGTGAGGTCCTTCTTTGGATGATTCTTTTGAATACCTCCAAGAGTGAGCCCCCCATAGTGCATGCATGCATGCCACATACCCTTGAACTTATTTGGTAGGTCTATAATTGAAGAGATCATGATATAAGTGAATAGTACAACTAAGAAAATCAAATATTGAGGGGTCTAAAAAAAATATGTACATGTCAAATATAAATAATATAGGTGGAAAAAATATAAAGGGGTCAAAATAAATTCTCTCATTATAAGTCTACCATAAAAAGATGAATATTTTTGGTGGTCTAATTTATGAGAGTAATAGAGAATAGATGTAGGAAGGAAAAAATCACAATAGTGAAAAAATATACACATAAATAGAACTAGTTTTTTTGGATTTTTGTTGGGATGGAGTTACACCAAAAATAAGAGAAGCTTGCATGAAATTATTTTTATATGGAATAAAGAGTAAGTGGAAAGTCCTTACTAAGATACCTAGTTGGCATTGTTAGGATTGGCTTTTGCATGTGAGATTCATAATAGCACATGCCATAATTATCCTCTGTATTATGTTCTTCTTGCTTTTAATTGATTGGTCAACCATTACTCTAAATTCATTATATTTTTTCTATGCTAAGTTCCTCAAGAATACTTCAAATGTCATTGCAATAATTATTGCATGCCATGACTCCTAGCGGGCAAGGAATCCTAAAGGTCAAGTGGCTATAAATACGGAGGTAGAGAGGAGGATTCTTTCAGGTCCTAGCGCATCACACTGGTATCTGACCTAGCCTATTTTGGGCAAAGACAGCGAGGTTTCTCCTCAAGTGCATGAGGTTGCATGCTCATTCAAAAAGGAGTAGAGTTCAATGAAGTCAAAAAAGCATGTGCAGAGCCACTTGAGAAGGGGAAGAAGCTCAGGTCAACAAGCACAAGAATGAGCGGGGAGTTCAGGGGGTTCCACCTCAAAATATGTAAGTGTAGCAGGTGATTTCACCTGGAGGCGTTTTTTATATACCAAAAAGGTAAAAAATTACATGTACAAGAGGGGTTTAAAAATGGAAAATTGAAAAAAGTAACAGGTTTATGAAGGAAAAGGGGTCTTTTAATTCATGATGAAGTGTGTTTATAGAGGGGTTTTAAAAAGACCTCTTGAATGCACGTGCTATAGGTATTTTTGAAAGGTGGACCTCTTGAGGCAAGGAGGGGCTCATAAGCTTCGTGTTGCATAGGGGAAGGAAACTCGTAATAACAGGCTTGCACACTGGGAAGCACCACAACGGGCACAAGTTCTCTCTCTCTCTCTCTCTCTCTCTCTCTCTCTCTCTCTCTCTCTCTCTCTCTCTCTCTCTCTCTCTCTGGCACACGCTACATGTTGGTTCCATAGCTGGGCTTCAAGGGTTTACACACCTCGGCTGCCCACGGTGCATAATTGGACCATTTGAAGTACACAAGGGTGCATGCCACCCTCAACACACACCACGCATACACAACAATCAAAGTAGCTTGGAAAAGTGTCATATTGCAGTAAGTGTTTTGGACCCTCCGACAATCATAATTTTTTGTGTATCTTGAAAATTTTTACCTTTTAATTTTGAGGTCTACTCTACCTCATTAAAGAGCTCTTTTCAACCGTTTTAAAAGGCTTTCATTCAAAGTTTTGTTCACCTACAAGAAGGGCTTTGATTTTGACATGGTTGGACGTCGTAATTGGCATCAAAAAATTTCAACGGAGGCCAATACAAAAGTGCATGTGTGTGACTTGGCTTGGGGATCGAATACGCTATGGTTCTTTTCAAAAATTTCTTACAAATTGAAGACGAAATTAGAAGAGCTAATTACTGACATATGTGGTGCATACTACGGCTACATGCATTTGAGTAAAGGTGTTCTTCTTTCTCTTACTAGCACTACACATAGTCTCCATGGATCTCATGATATTCCTCGCCATCAACTCCCATCCCTCCATTATGCATCCTACAGTCTTGTTCCCTTCTCATCACTCCTACTCACGACGCCAACTCTCTACAGCACATGGCCTTGCTAGCTCTTCCGTATCGCCACCCTTCTTAGCCTTGGTGCCCTTTTTCATGTCATGTACTTGGTCTAGCTTGTAGATTCACCTTAATTCAAATGCAGCTACGACGAATACAGAACTGTCCTCTATTGCCCCCCAAGACAAATTCCTTCTGATTGCTTTCGATAGGCCTAGTTTGCATGCTCACGGCACCTGCCCATGCAGCTCTTGGTCTCCTTCACTTCTAGCTCTTGTTGCTCTTTTGTACACTTGGCATTTCCAACTTGCTCACGGCCTTATGTAGTGTCTACTGCATATGGCCTCGCCATCCACTTCCTCTCCACCTGGCCGCCATTCTTTCCAGAACATTGATGGCACTATCCTCCATGCAGTGGCTGCCCACTCTCCCTCTTCGTGTAGTTCCCGTCATCCTTCTCCTCGTGGCCCCAACCTTCTCCTCGTGGCTTGTAGCCTTCTATCGACCTGGTCTCCTGATTAGCCCTCAAAGGCCTTGCTTATATGCCCCTGGCTTCCTTGCTTCTCCGCCCCATCAGCCAGAGCTCTGTCTAGCTCACTGCTCAGCCCATGCATGATCTTGAGACCTCCACCTTCTGATCCCCCTGTCTACTGCACTTTGGCCCTCTTTTTCCACCCCCCTCCTCCTCGATGGCGGCCTCCTTTCTCACCTTATGCAGCCCCCACCACCAGATGGCGCCTTTCCCCTTGCATGCCTGGCAGATGGTAGTCCTTTCCATGCTAGGCCTCCTTGGCTATATGCTCCTGCCCGTTTTCTACATGGCGACTAGATTACCGAAAAAGCCTCTTTTTTTTATTAAAAAAAATTCCTCTCAAGTTGGGCCACCTTCTCACAAGAGAATGCTCTGCATGCCTCGATATCCGAATTTCATTGTGCTAATGGTCCAAATTCCAACCCAACCACCAAAAAGATTCCCCTAAATAGTGATTGCCGCGGCGATCGACCATCGTTTCAAGCTTGAAATGATGCCCGAATAGTAAATGACCATGCATCCGCACTCAAATACACAAAGATTTTTTACTCGGTTGACCTTGATGTTCTATTTGGCGTACATGCAGTCAAGTTTCCCGGCTAGCAGAGCTCCAAAAAGCACGCTTTGACGTGTAAAGGGCCTGATTTGAAATGCATACCACTATGGTGCTTTCTTAAAACTGCATCTAATACCTGTCCAAGTACGCTATCATCAATCTGTCTGTTGCCATGCACCTGTTGCTGACACTTTCTCGGGTCGACATGGCTTGGGTGCACCATCGTCACCAGTGATTGAACGGTGTTTGCTCTTGGCCTCCTCCGCTGTGTCGCGGCGTCGTCCAGATTAACATTCAAAAAGAGTATGAACCCAACATAGTATTCTGCAACTCAACACTTTCGATTATGTACGAGACATCTGATGTCATTCCTGCAAGACTGGAGTGGCAGCTTGAGGCTGCTTCTACAAAAATATCTTTCTTTAAACGATCAGAACTAATATATCCTTCATATGAACATATCGACAACTCCCAAACTCAAATATGCCGCTGATCCTCTGTTGAATATCGTATGTCTGATAAAACTCTGCAAGGAAATGTGATGCAGAAGCCAGAAACTCTTGTAATGAGAAGGAAGGATTGAAAATAGGCTTGAAGCCCAAATTCTATAGAGAAAATGGGACAGCTTGTCTTTGGGTGCCTCGTTAGAGCAAGGCAGCTCCTCCTCTATCTTGATCTAAAAGGGATCCATTTATGGAGAGAGGTAAGAAAACTTGGGTTGTTGGTTGGGTGAAGGTAGGAAGGCACTGGCTAACACTAAAGAGTATGAAGGGGGGGCTGAGTGGCCTCTTATATATAGACTCCTCAAGAACTCGACCAGGTCATTTTAGCCACCCTTATGATTCCATTAGAAACGGTGAAATGAATGCAGCACAAAGACCGAGGCAAGCTCCACCATCCCTATGACACATGTCCTTCATGCAGTGAGTACCGTAGCTATATAAAGCACCTTGACTGCACATTCAAGAACTCATTCACATCAATGCAAGTATGGTGGATAATAAGAGAGGAAAGGAAAGGATTTGCCAAAAGATGATGGCGGAAATGAAGGAGGTAGAGAAAATGTTAGCTGAGGCAAAAGCTCTTCAAAAGGAGCTGAAGAAGAAAAACCAAAAGGCAAAGGCTGAGGAAAACAACATCATAAAGACCGAGGACAATAAGCCACCAACGATAAAGGAGGAAAACAAATAATTGAAATGGACAAACAAGATTGTTCTTTCTTGAAGTTGTAATGGAGTCCTTGAAGATAATGAAAATGTCTTTATATATTGTTCCTTGGTCTTTGCCTCTTTGTTTCTTTTTGGTTAATGATTATGTTGGAAGAGATTTTATCAAAATGTGTCGCACCACAATGCGAGTGGTAGGTTTATGTCACAAAGCCATTCACCTGCATACGATATACATCGACAAAAAAATGTTGTGCCACAACGCGATAGGGAGCTCTCTCCATGATATGGGTGGTCTTTATTAATTTGTGACACAATATCCAAATGTCACGCCACAACACGATAGGAAGGCGTGTCCACAATATGGGTGGTCCCTATCGTGTCATGTCGCGTCACAACGCGATAGGGAGGCATGTCCATGATATGGGTGATCCCTACACATTGTGATGCGATATCCAAATGCCACGCCACAACGCAATAGAGAGGCATCACCACAACATGGTGAGTCCCTATTGCGCTAAAGTGCGCCTTTAAAATTGTTGCACCACAACACGATAAGAAGGTCTAGCTGCAATACACTCCCCCTACTCGCGTTGTGGGGTGACATTTTTCCTTGGTGCGAGACACAACGCGTGGAGGGGGTTTGGTCAAACAAGACACATCCCATATCATGTTGTGCCATGACAGCCACATTGTCGACCTTGTGCCCCAACCGACATGCAGTATGCCGCCACATGTCGTTCACGCGGTGATGCACTCTTTCCAATGATATGAGCAACTCGATTAATTGTGGCCGCCATACGTTTGATAATGGTGATGATGTCCTTAACAATTATATAACATTTCTATTTCCGTATACCCCATTGCTATTTGACAATTGTCCTCACCTCTTAGAATCAACTGTTGCAACATAACCTTCTCATTGCTCAATCTTCTTCTTATTCTTCCTCACAACGCTTTCCAGGGTAAACACTTGTTTTCATGGCTCGCACGAAGTAGACCGCAAGGAAGGTTTACCCGCAAGACAACCAACCTTCATCCTCAAGAGTTGTAGGCAATACCCTCCCTAATCTTTGGGCAATAATGCGTAGTCGGAGGTATGAGCATAACCAAAGTGTTCTGCTTGAGCTGCACAAAATCTAGAGGCATATTTCTCTTGCTATTGCTAAGTTACCCTTTCAAAGAGAGTTCATCAAATTTGTGAGAGCGCAAATTTGGATTTTCGCTGGGCCAGAAGTGCAATGGGTTGCCTCCATGAGGCATCTGAAGACTTTCTGATCGAGCTGTTCTAAGACAACTATGTCCTCACAGCTCATGCCCACAGGGTGACAATGATACCCCGGGATATCAATTCTCTAAGGCTGTTATGATTTAGGTACAACAAGACACTTGGACCGATCCATCTATCTAACAGGAGAATGGACAACACTTTGGAAATCCCTCCAATAAACAAAGTGAAGGTGACGGATGTGAGCACCACACAACACACATACGACACATGTTTGAATGTGGAGCGGACCCAAGAGGAATTTGTGGAAGAGACTTCAGAGGATTCAAATGAAAGCGAGATATTGTTAGAAATTGACCAAGCTAACAATGATACCCTACGTTTCCTTGATCTAGCTTTCGATGTAGCACTTCTTGTATGGGACCAAATTTTGTACTTCCATTTCGACCCTCACGAGATAGGTATTCTTCAAAATAATGGGAGAGAGCTTATGGACCAAATTATCAACTTCAGCCTGTGGTATGTTAAATTATTTTTGCAGAGGTATTTATCTAATTTTGGGTTATTAGAGATACTCATCAATAAATTTTCTCAATTTGCAGCATGCTGTTTTGAACCTTGCATGGAATCTACAATCTGAGGTAGCCATTTTGGACGCACAACTGTCAATCGTGCTTACCTCTGAGGACACTTCCCTGATTGAAATCGTTGATTGGTTTGAACGAGTGAAAGTTTTACTTTTAGCTTACAACAAAAAGTAAGTATTTTTTAGACCGCTAGTCTTCAATATTTTGTATACTACAAAAAGCAAACTAATTTCCTTTTCTGTGCAATTAGTTCATATTGGAGCCTTGGGCTTAAACATTGAGCACAAGCGTTGCTACCTTGCAAACTCTGTGCATGGTTTTCATGGGAAGGTCCGAAGGTACGTAGTTACTTGTTTCTTGATTATGCAATTTTGATGCAAAGCGTGGTCACCATATACTATTTATTGCAGGTCTATTCAAAAGCTTGTTGCTGCATGGGAAGCATTGACCCAAGACAGTGTTTAGGACGATTTGTTGATTTTCAGTTGCAAGGTTCCAAAGCAAGACAACGCGCGTTCTTGTGGATGGAGAGTTCTTGCAAATGCGCAGCTTCTTCTGGAACGCATTTATGCTGATGAGCATAGAAGTGTAAGTGCAATGTTTTCCTTTTGTAATCCTTGCACACATGATTTCTTTCAATTACATATAAAAACTATGGAATTCATTTGCAGGCAAGGAACCTGGCGAATTATTTGAACTTGCATGTGGAGGCATTCATGACGACGATCATTCAGAATATGATCAATCTTGTGGAGACTCGTCCTGAAGGAGTCGCCAATGCATCTGTCATCCACTGCCATGACCACAACCTCGGCCTCCACCTCGGAGGTACAAAGCAGCACCTCCACCAATGATAGACCAAGAGCCCGAACCTACCTCCCCTCGTGTTTCTGGCCACTCGACCTCTAGTCTTTTTGTAATACCCAATTTTACTGAGGAAGACGAGTTCATTGCTCTTTTCCTCAACCCCAAGCCCATGACCCAACCTCCAAACCGTCTCATGAGCCTATATATCCTAATCATGATAAGAAAGTCAGGAAGAGCTCCCCTCAATTGTAAATGAGAGCTACTAAGATTTAATTGAATATTATTACAATGTACTTTATTAAACGCAATGTAAAGACAACTTGAGTCGTTTTTGAAAAGATAATTGTTCTCAGACTTTATTTGCAAGAAACTCCTTAACAATGCATTTTTGTATGAATGTAGAATGCAAGCTTTCTATCAACAACTTTCTATAATATTTGCAGTACAGAGCAATGTGATATATTGTGTGAGCCGCCTTCTTCAATCAAGAGTTGCATTGCACTAGAAACAGTCGGCCATCCTTTATCTCTACGCACAATGTCTTCTTCTCCTTTCTTTGAGGCACTTGCACGACAGTGAATCGAACAGTTATATTAGACCAATATTTTGTGATGATAACCAGCAAGAAAATAATTAACGCAACATTAATGTTTACATACAAAACGTACTACCTTTCGCATGTTGCACTGGAAAAGAGATTTTGGAGGCAAGCTGAGATCAACCTCATTCTCCAAATCCTAACGGACTTGTCGTAGTGTTACATTGCCTTGAATGCTAAGAACACTTATCAGATCAGGTCCACACCATACCTCAAGCATTCTCAAGGATTGTTAAGGTCATCAATTAAATCTTGGTCTAAAGCTACCAGACTACCATTCACTCGATGCCACCTTATGTAGTGGAAGGAAGCTATGAAATTTTGAGAAGCTATCATGCACTTACACACAATAGACTTCTTGCTACCTTGCATAAGACGCCATCAAAATCATAGACATCCCAAGATTCATCTAGAAAATCGAGACATTTATCTTTCTTACAGAGTAGCATTGTTCCTGTCTTCCTAATCTCTTCATTATGGAAAAAGTCGATGAACACATGCATGGGCATGAAGATTGAAACACATACCGACCGGCTAGCAATATTTGGTCTTGAGCACTTTTGTATTTCCTAATGGAGCTTTAGTCTGAAACACTCAGAGATTTCAGATGAAGGATTGACCACTCTGGACTGTCCTTCGAAGGAACCGGGAGATATTCCAAAGTGCCAAAGCCAAGCGCAGAACGTGGAGCATTATAAAAGTGGTCTAAGAAAAAACCCCCTTTTTTAGCCAAAATTCTTCGTGCGCTGGTGTTATAGAGTAGCTCTTCCACAGTTGCATGGAATGCATAAACAGTGCCAATAATGCAATCCACCGGTTGCCAGTCTTCTTGTGGGAAGGATAAATATTTGCAAATGGCAGGTTAAACACACAATACATGAGTGACAAGTAACATCTATTGCAGATGTAAGAAAACTTACAATTTGATCACTATTTGTTGGAAACCCTGTCGGTGTTGTTTGTAGATGCAACTATGAGTGCATATATGCGTGTTCAATGAGAACCTCTTTGACTATTTTTCCCGTTTTTGACAAGCGAAAGTTTTTCACCCTACCTTTATAACTGTTGATAAACTCGTTGCCCGTGCGCTTTCTCTTCCTTGTCTGTAGGAGAACCCAACTTCCAACTGTAATGGTGGTGGAAAGCCATTGATCGTTGTCCAAATCAAAGCTATTGAACATTTTGACAGACTGAATACTTGCAGATGGTCGTGGAGGTTTTCTGTTCTCTAGTAGTGATTCATCTATGCATGGCAAGATGAATAGCACATATGTTAGAGAGGGAGTGTTTCTGAGCGCAAACACAATACAGTCAAATGCGAGCAGAATAGTTAGTTGAGTGCAAATGAATGAGAATGAGTGAGAATACTATGAAGTCTCTCCTATCAAAAAAGTATGCAAAATTGCATTGAGTGTGAGTTACGGTACATTTGTCCTATATTTGCACCTGACAAGAAAGATTCGAGCAAATCACAACGTATATTATCGTTAAGCTTTATGCAACTAAAAGCTGTTTTTAAAACATGCTGAAATTTGAGATAAAAACAAGGAAAATCCAAGCTACCATTACGGTAGCCCGCCATCCATTGGTCCCGTTGCATTCTCTCTCTAGCGCTAAAAGGACCAAATTTGATTCCAAACTTTCCCTAATGATGTGCTTTTGAATCGATGAAGGTTAAAATGGCTCCTTTTCTTGAATTTGTGGCAAAAGTTTAGGATGCCATACCATTATAGTGGTGATATCTTTGAAGCACTTTTTGGGATTGTTGGCTCCAAGGGAGGAATTTGGTTCTTTTGTCTATCAATATGGCAATTTTTGAGTAGTAACAAGCTTCTTAGATATCCATACCTCTTTGTATATAATTATTCCTGGTTTTTGGACCTTTGTAGTCTACATGACTTGTTGTGGATTAGGCTTTTCTATCCCTGTTGCTTTTGTAGCTATGGCTGAATTTTGTGGTTGACCTTGACCTTGCATAGAAAAACTTTGCAGTTGGGCTTTTGGCACCCAAATGACGTTTTTACTAGTCCTTGGGGTATCCTTAGGTATCCAAACCTATCGTTTAACACGTTATTGGGGTTGTTTGGATTTGAGCTTGGTCTGTGTCCTGGTACCCAAATTTGCTTAGGAAAATTGACTTAAGTGAGTTAGTTTTAATTCTCTTGAGTCTTTAGTTATCGACACAAAATTTGAAAACAGATAGATTTGTCTCAAAGACTTGTGCTAAATGAAGAAGATCAACTCCAGATGCATCATTATGGTTGTTTGTAGGCGTCATTTTTAGTGTGACCATTGCAATGTTTTGTTGTGCTTCTATTGTGTTGAATTTATTCACTCACTCTTGAGTTCTTTTGTCACCATCCTTGAAGAGATACCTGATATTTTCCATGGAAGAAAATGGGATTTTTCCTACTCAATGATTTGAAGTAAAATACACTTGGTTTTCTACCCAATGTATACACACCTTGTATTTGCATTGCCATGGTGTATCCAATATTAGCTGATTACTAGGGGAGTATGGAGGTAATATGTAGAAGTTATGGGGACAAGGTAATCCTTTTAATGTGTAGCATGAGTTCCACATAACCTCACACAATACTTACAATCCCATTAAATGGACTATGAACATCGTTTTCAATGGTTGTAGGATCAACTCGAGCATTTTTTTGTTAAAGATCTCAACTAATTGTATTCAAATGTGCACCAAAATCAACTAGCACGAATACGTAACTTGCTGGATCCAATCTCTGTTGAGATTTAAGGATCTAAACTTCCTTACTTTGTCATCCTCTATGCTGGTTAGCTGGTAAATTTGAAAAGCTTAAATTGTGCTTCTTGAAGTTCTTTACCATGTGTTTTCTCTTTGCACTTTGTTCTTTGGATTTCTATTGTGCTTGATGAACCACTTTGCCATGCTTGTCCTTCCTGTTTTTAGTCCATGTGCCATGTCAAGTATATCTTGAGTCAATGGCAAGTGATATATTTCCAATCTATAGCCACTAATCCAATTGGGCATTTCTTATCCGTCCAATGTAGCAAGCTTTATGGCTCCACTTGGTGATATAGAATGAATTCAAAATGGTCCCATACCTTGCTCTCTGAGTTTATTTGTCTTTTGTTTAAGAGTATAAACGAGCACATAATCTCTTGGTGCAGAGTATTTGGATTTCACATGCTTGTCATGAAACTCTTTCATGCATCACGTCTGAGCACACATTGCTACTACTGCTCTTAGCCTAGTCCCATCCAACTTTTCTAGGTCATCCAAAATGGTCATACCATTCATGTCCAATCCAATGAAGTTTTTTTGCTACATGCAATGTTGGAATGAAAAACACTATGGGTAAAATAAAATTAAGTCCAAACAGTTGTTCCTAAAACATTTTTGTATGATACTCTATGGGCCCAAAATGCAGAGTACAAGTTTTGATCCCAATGTGATGTATTGTCATTCACAATCTTGGTTAAAACCATGTATAAAACTTTGTTGGTACTTTTAGCTTGATCATTAGCCTGTGTGTGATTATGAATTGACTTTCTATGTATGATCATGAACTCATCAAGTAAACACTTGATGATTTCATTGACAAAATGTGTCCCTCTATCACTAACAATTTCAATAGGTAAGCCACACAGTGTAAAAACATCTTCATACAAGAAGTATGTTGTGATTCTTGAATTGTTCATTTGTATAGCTTTTTCCTCAACCCACTTGGTTAGGTAATTTGTGGCCATGATATTTTAAAGTCTCTGACCCCAACCAACTGACCCCAACCAAAAAGAGCACCCTTGTACCATGAAATGATCATAATGGGAAAAAAATTACTATTTTTAGCAGTTTTCCGAATTCTGTCAGTGCCATGATGTTTAGAATGTTATAAAGCTTCGAAATGTGAATTAAAATATTTTTTGTGAAAATTTTCCAAATATAGTAAGTTTTTGGTCACCTGACCCATCCAGTTTTAACCGTCTCGAAAAACTGCAACCGTACCCCGAATTTGAAAAAATGCATTTTTGGACCCCGGGGGCTGCTAAATATGGCAGGTACTCGGGCTATTACGCCTTAGTTAGAGCTTTCTATAGCAATTTTCGGCATCAAATTCCGACTCGTATGACCCGTTTTAGCCTAAAATCAATTTTTTCCAAAATTGGTCGGGGAGGCACAGGGGACCCGAGGCTGTGTGGGAACAGGTTCCAGCCCACTCCAGCTCAGCTATAGTAGCTAGGGGGCGCCTTCTCTCTTTGTGGGAGTCCTGGGAGAGTTTCCAAGACAGTAACTAAGTGTTAGAGCCAGTTAACTAAACCAACTGGACACTTGGTGGGTAGGCAACTAGACTTGTCATGCAAGGACTGAGTGCTGACTCAGATGTTTATAACAACACAAATCAATTTTCAGCTTGAGGAGGCCTATGTAAAGGCATGCACACACGCGTACACACACACATGCTCATACACTCACCCAGTACACACAAACACACACACACACACACACACACACCTACACACACCTAAGGGAGGTGCTGCCGGTACACACACAGTTTTTGAAGGAGAAGCAAGGAGGGAGGTGCTGCCGAAATTCTCATCTTGAGGATTCATTGGATCAGAAAAATCAGAGATTCTCAGCCCCTAATCACGGTAATCATGGTTTAATTACTGCTCTTCTTAATTCATCTTTATTCTCCAAATTCCTTAGCTACTATGCGTAATCGTGGTTATAATTCCCTATAGCTGCTCTCTAAATCTCCATAGCTATACTCCATTACATAATCATCATTCAATTATCTAAATTATGCATTCATTCATCATTCTTAACCAGGGATTAATGCATGATTAGGAAAGATTCTCTCTCTAGGCAGCATAGTTAATAAATTGTCAGCCAGTAATAGTGTAGATTTGATGAAATTCATTCTTTTAGCACTCAATAGTGTTGTAATTAAATTAGACTCAATCTTCTCCCACATTTAAATGTGATTAAGGCTGAAAATCAATCCGTCATTAGCCCATTAATAAGAGAATTCTATGTCACACATGCCTGCGGCAATTCTGCATCTTCATATTGCTCTAGGAAAATGATTGCGCTCGCTTACTTCATCTCTTTCGTGAATCAATTAGTAAAATTCTAAATTTCTTAATCATCTAAGCCAAGTATTTACCTTAGAGCCATTTCCCATAGGGTAAGTAAGGAATTACCCATAAAATTGCTAGGTCTCGAAGGAAAAATCTAATCTCTTGCCTAAGGAGGATTCTTTAATAATTCTAATCTGCCATTTGGTTGTTATGATGCTCTCGGACATTAGCTCTTTTCTTCAAGTTTATCATTTAAAGTAGTGAGTATCAAATGGCCCCGGTTAAGAGAACTCGCTTCAGTGGTGCCCACGACCGCGAGGCGGGAACGAGCAATATGCACGGAAAAGGAAAAGCTCCAATGGTCGAACAAGCACCGGCCATCTCACGAGCCAATGACGAAGAAGTGGAAGAGGTAGATCACAAGTTGTTTAATTTAACATTGCATACGTTTAGCTAGAAATGAACATATCCCCAAACATGTCGGAGAAATCCAACGAAAAACTCGGCAATTGAATTCATTTGTATATTAAAGTCTAAAGTAGGAAAGAAATGATTCACGGGTATACTGTTTGCAATAGGAAAGAATGTCTGCTAGGGAAAATTTAGCTTGGCATGTTCATTCTATTTCCAATGTTGAATTAGTCATGAACCCCCTCCTGATCACAAGGGGCAGAGTTCCTGGTTAAGGGCTCTTGAATCCACGACTGCTGGTTAAGCGGTGGGAACCCATGTCTGCTGGTTAAGCGGTGGGAATGTCCATGTCGTGCTTTCTATATGGTGGACATACCTAGTTGTATGGGCAGCTAGGCGACGACGGGAGGAGTAAACTCTCGCTGGAGGGGGGATGTTGTACCTCCAGAATATTTGAATTTTAATGAATAAGTTTGAGTAGAACTTTTACTAGAATAATGTCTTGGTGTTGTTTGCAATACTGGTTGAAGGGTTGTCTTAACGAACAATGTGATTCGAAATTAATCAAGGAATGTTTATGTTGAACAATCATTGTGGTAGTAATTAGGTCACACAAGGAAGTGTGAGTGTGGGGGTGGAAAGTGGGGGCTTGGCTCAGGTTGCCAATGCCTATGAGATGGGTGGTCCCGATTGGTCGGGAACTCTCTGTCCCCATAGTGCTTAGTTTGATATTAGTAATACTCATTGCCCCTAGAGTGGTGAAATCTCGAGAGTACGTGCCTCTGAAACATGGGGAAAAAGGCACTCGGGGTTTCTCTCCTCTTGGAAGGTGGGTCTTAGGATCGCTAGATAGTTTAAGTACGCTTCCCCTGCGAGGTGGAGCTAGATCTCCTTGCTAGTAGGCTCGAACTCGACTCACCTTGTGATGAGAGATCGTCCGCTAGTCGAACCCTGAACCATTTTGTTTGCTTCCGCAATAGATCTAGTGGCCACCAGGTTCACCATCAAATCCGTTGGTTGATACGGCGGGGTGGGGACCTCACACCTGGTATCAGAGGTATAGGTTTACGAACTGGAAAATGATGTCGTTTGAATTTTATTTTATTTTTAAAGGGACAGTAGGATAGCTCGTACTCAAAGCTTGAGCATGATATTTCCCAGAATAATGACATTGGATTTGTCTAGTGAATGTCTCCTGAGTGATGTTAAAGAGTTTTACTCATTGAGCTTGTTGGGATTCAGTGGGTTTCACATTATGTTTTTTTGAGAAGTCATTGGTGCGACTAGTGCTGCGGGCAGGTAGCCTGTTGATGCACATAAAGTTATAAGTATGGATCAAAGCTCTCAAGTAAAGTTTTACCATTATTTATCGGACAATTTTGGATGTATTCAATGGAATTTAAACTAATGGTGGAATGGTTAAATCCTTTGTGATAGCTGTACAGATTAAGTAGGCTGGTTAAGCGCAAAAAGTTGAATTTCTTCTTGAGTATGGAAAAGCCTAGGTTCATTTGAGAAGAGTGCTATAGTAACGAGTTTTATACCATTGGATAGGCACCGCCTGTTGCTCTCTACTCGGCAGCGCAAGAGAAGAAGCTCCTCCTTAAACAAGCTCAACCTCCAACCTTTAAAGGCGAAGGGGTTAATGTGGAGAGAGATGCAGAAGTGTGGATGGAAGCAATGGACGATTACTTCGAAGCTGCGGGGGCCCCAACCCATGAATCAAACCATGCTTGCGATGTTCCGCTTGTCTAGCGATGCCAAGATATGGTGGAAGCAACATTGTAAGGATTTGGATATTAAGGGATCTTCCCAATCCTGGGAAGACATCAAAGCTGCAATAATGGGGCGTTATTTACCACCTGCCTATAGAACCTTGAGGATGAATGAATTCTTTTCACTTTGGCAGCTGAATTCATCTGTCGAACAATATTATTCAAAGTTTGTCACTCTTCGGAGATATGCTCCTAAGATGACATTGGAACAACAAGTATCACGGTTCTGCCAAGGACTCATCGACCCCCTGAACAACCGACTAGAAGCTCTCAGGCCGACAACACTACAAGATGCCTTGCTAAGGGCCAAACCGTTAGCTAAATAGATTCAAAGGGCTACCCAAGATAGCCAATACTATTTGTCAAAGAGGGCCAGCACAGACAACTGGAGTAACAGACCAATCAACCCTACATACGACCATCGTCCGATAGTAGCTACCGAGTTTCCCAATATAATATGCTTTGAGTGCCAAGAGTATGGATATTACAAAAGTCGATGTCCAAAAAGGATTTCCCAAACATCTGGTGCTAATAATGTACCTCTAAACGTCAATGGGCGAGGTCAACCAAACGGAAGAGGAGGCTGAGGAAGAGGATACATAGAACAAGGAAGCGGAGCTTTCGCTAATGCCGCAATGAGACAACCAACTCTGGGTGACGAAGCTTACGAGAGAGCATCTCTGTATGCTGCAACTGCTAGTGAGCAATAATTCAAGCACCACGATCTCATCAAAGTTAAGCAGAGTAAAATGCATAAAACTAAAGACAATTCTATTATCAAAGGATGTCTTTACTTTAGACAAAGGATATATGTACCTAAGTAGTTAGCATAGAGTTTATCCAGATGAATTCTTGAGATGAGGACATCCAAATTTTTCACGTTGGGGAGGTTGTAAGGTCTCTGACCCCAACCAACTGACCCCAACCAAAAAGAGCACCCTTGTACCATGAAATGAACATAATAGAAAAAAAGTTACTATTTTTAGCAGTTTTCTGAATTCTGTCAGTGCCATGATGTTTAGAATGTTATAAAGCTTCGAAATGTGAATTAAAATAATTTTTGTGAAAATTTTCCAAATATAGTAAGTTTTTGGTCACCCGACCCATCCAGTTTTGACCGTCTCGAAAAACTGCACCCGTACCCCGAATTTGAAAATATGCATTTTCAGAACCCGCGGGCTGCTAAATATGGCAGGTACTCGGGCTAGTACGCCTTAGTTAGAGCTTTCTATAGCAATTTTCGGCATCAAATTCCGACTCGTATGACCCGTTTTAGCCTAAAGTCAATTTTTCCCAAAATTGGCTGGGGAGGCACCGAGGGCCCGAGGCTGTGTCGGAACAGGTTCCAGCCCACTCCAGCTCACCTTTAGTAGCTAGGGGGCTCCTTCTCTCTTTGTGGGAGTCCTAGGAGAGTTTCCAAGACAGTAACTAAGTGTCAGAGCCAGTTAACTAAACCAACTGGACACTTGGTGGGTAGGCAACTAGACTTGCCATGCAAGGACTGAGTGCTCACTCAGATGTTTATAGCAACACAAATCGATTTTCAGCTTGAGGAGGCCTATTTAAAGGCATGCACACACAAGCACACACACACATGCTCACACACTCACCCACTACACACACACACACACACACACACCTACACACACCTTGGGGAGGTGCTGTCGGTACACACACAGTTTTTGAAGGAGAAGCAAGGAGGGAGGTGCTGCCGAAATTCTCATCTTGAGGATTCATTGGATCAGAAAAATCAGAGATTCTTAGCCCCTAATCACGGTAATCATGGTTTAATTACTGCTCTTCTTAATTCTTATCTTTATTCTCCAAATTCCTTAGCTACTATGCGTAATCCTGGCTATAATTCCCTATAGCTGCTCTCTAAATCTCCATACCTATACTCCATTACATAATCATCATTCAATTAGCTAAATTATGCATCCATTTATCATCCTTAACCAAGGATTAATGCATGATTAGGAAAGATTCTCTCTCTAGGCAGCATAGTTAATAAATTGTCAGCCAATAATAGTGTAGATTTGATGAAATTCATTCTTTTAGCACTCAATAGTGTTGTAATTAAATTAGACTCAATCTTCTCCCACATTTAAATGTGATTAAGGCTGAAAATCAATCCGTCATTAGCCCATTAATAAGAGAATTCTATGTCACACATGCCTGCGGCAATTCTGCATCTTCATATTGCTCTAAGAAAATGATTGCGCTCGCTTTCGTGAATCAATTAGTAAAATTCTAAATTTCTTAATCATCTAAGCCAAGTAATTAACCTTAGAGCCATTTCCCATAGGGTAAGTAAGGAATTACCCATAAAATTGCTAGGTCTCGAAGGAAAAATCTAATCTCTTGCCTAAGGAGGATTCTTTAATAATTCTAATCTGCCATTTGGTTGTTATGATGCTCTCGGACATTAGCTCTTTTCTTCAAGTTTATCATTTAAAGTAGTGAGTATCAAATGGCCCCGGTTAAGAGAACTCGCTTCAGTGGTGCCCACGACCGCGAGGCGAGAACGAGCAATGTGCACGGAAAAGGAAAAGCTCCCATGGTCGAACAAGCACCGGCCATCTCACGAGCCAATGACGAAGAAGTGGAAGAGGTCGATCACAGTTTTCTTCAAGTTGTTTAATTTAACATTGCATACGTTTAGCTAGGAATAAACATATCCCCAAACATGTTGGAGAAATCAGACGGAAACCTCGGCAATTGAATTCATTTGTATATTAAAGTCTAAAGTAGGAAATAAATGATTGACGGGTATACTGTTTGCAATAGGAAAGAATGTCTGCTAGGGAAAATTTAGCTTGGCATGTTCATTCTATTTCCAATGTTGAATTAGTCATGAACCCCCTCCTGATCACAGGGGGCAGAGTTCCTGGTTAAGGGCTCTTGAATCACGACTGTTGGTTAAGCGGTGGGAATGTCCATGTCGTGCTTTCTATGCGGTGGACATACCTAGTTGTATGGGCAGCTAGGCGACAACGGGAGAAGTAAACTCTCGCTGGAGGGGGGATGTTGTACCTCCAGAACATTGGAATTTTAATGAATAAGTTTGAGTAGAATTTTTACTAGAATACTGTCTTGGTGTTGTTTGCAATACTGGTTGAAGGGTTGTCTTAACGAACAATGTGATTCGAAATTAATCAAGGAATGTTTATGTTGAACAATCATTGTGGTAGTAATTAGGTCACACAAGGAAGTGTGAGTGTGGGGGTGGAAAGTGGGGGCTTGGCTCAGGTTGCCAATGCCTATGAGATGGGTGGTCCCGATTGGTCGGGAACTCTCTATCCCCATAGTGCTTAGTTTGATATTAGTAATACTCATTGCCCCTAGAGTGGTGAAATCTCGAGAGTACGTGCCTCTGAAACATGGGGAAAAAGGCACTCGGGGTTTCTCTCCTCTTGGAAGGTGGGTCTTAGGATCGCTAGATAGTTTAAGTACGCTTCCCCTGCGAGGTGGAGCTAGATCTCCTTGCTAGTAGGCTCGAACTCGACTCACCTTGTGATGAGAGATCGTCCGCTAGTCGAACCCTGAACCATTTTGTTTGCTTCCGCAATAGATCTAGTGGCCACCAGGTTCACCATCAAATCCGCTGGTTGATACGGCGGGGTGGGGACCTCACAATAATGTATTTTGCATGAGTCTTGTAAGCTAGCAATTCTATGGGACCTACAAAGTCTAAGCCCCACTTGGAGAATGCACATGTATTAAGCCTAGAAATTTTGGGATGTTTTATCTTAGTGGAAATTGGAATGTTAACTTTTGTACTTTTGGGATTCCAAGGGGTGTTCTTGGGAAAGGGCGTTGCCCATTAGTCTTATCAAAGAATGTAGTTGACGATTAGTATCTTCTTGGGAATGTGAAGGCAGAAGTTATGGCAGATTTAGTCGATTGTCAGTTTCTGTGTTCTGTTCCAGTTCCAGTTCCATTCTGATTTCTGTGTTTTGTCTATTCTGAATGTCTATGCCTTAAACACTTGGCGATCACGGTGGAAGTGCGATATAGCATGGATGGATTCAAGTTTCTCTTGTAGGAGGGAGTGTTGTGGCAATGGAGGGAGGATGTTCAGAACAGTGTGAGTTGGCATGGGTAGTTGGTTGCACTCTGGAGGAAGCAGAGGAGGATACATTCCCGTATTGGACAAGGTTAGTTGCTAGGCGATTTCGGTAGTTGTATGGGCGAGATGGTCAGCGTTCGGAACTGCAAGGAATTTTGGATTATACTGGGATGCACCGAGTTTCTATAGGGGAAGATTCAGATGATAATATGGAGTATTTGGATGGCGCAAAGGATTATCTAAGTGATAGATGGGAAGAGGAAGTAGCGAATGAAGAACGGGATATATTTCCACGGTTGTTGGTGGTTGCAGTTGTTCAGTATGAATTAGTGGCGAGAAGGAGATTGATTTTTGATCTGTTGGGAAGTACCAGTGCAGGAAATCCTGTACAAACAGGTGGACCTACAAATATGGCGGCAGCTAGGCAGGATATGCGCGTCAAATTCCGGACCTTTTTGGGAAAGTCGAAAGAAGACCTCGATTGCCGCATATCTCAATATGAGACAAGATGACAAGCCAGACGATTTGCCGGAGTGTACGATGCCCAGGCTAAGATGCGTCAGTTTGAGGCTACATTGGATGGGAAGGCTATGCAGCAGTTCAATAATTTTCCAGCAGGTCATTTTGCTAATTATGATGGTTTGAAAGCAGCATTTTTGAACAGGTTCGGAAAGGAACAGACTCCACATGATGTGTTGACCAAGCTTAGGGAAGTGAAACAAAGAAAAATGTTTGTTGAGGATTATGCACAAAAGTTTAACCAATATGTGAGAAGGTTGGCTGCTCAAGAAAGGCCAACTGATGAAATGCTTGTTGGATTTTTTTTTAATGGATTAAGGAAGGAATTGAAGAATGTTGTTGCTGGAGTTGATGTTGTAGGTGGATTACAAGCATTAGTGGAAACAACTCAAAGAGCATAGAAAAGGTTTGGGGTCTCTCATGGGAAAGCAGCCAAGAGGTCATCTAAAGAAAAGAAGAAAAGTAGGTTGAAGAAAAAGAAGAGGTCAGATAATTCGGATTCGGACAGCGATTCGGATTCGGAAACTGATACTGATTCAGATACGGAAACGGATTCTGATAGTGAAGAGGATTCCAGTGAGTATTCGGATTCAGAATTAGATGAGGATAAGAAGAAGAAAAGCAAGAAGAAGTCGAAGAAAAAGTCTAAAGAGAAAGAGGATAGAGTGGAAAAATCGGTAGCAAAGAAATTGAAGAAGTTGGGAGTGCAGAAAGTTGTGGAATCAAAAACCCCTCATTGTGAAATTTGTGTCAAGGATGGGCATTAGACAAAGGAATGTTGGTTTAATCCGAATTTCAGGGGTGTTGTACCAAAAAGGATTCAACAGAAGATACAACAACAAGGACCTCAAACTCATGGGGTGTTTCTAGAGACAGGAGTAAGGCAGAGGATGTTTAATAATCAAGGGTGGCAAAGGCAACAACCGTATTCAGGGTGGAGACCACAGTTTAATCAAGGGGGACCACCATTTAGAGGAAATTTCAATTCGGGAGGAGGACCGAGATTTGGAGGATAGCAGAATTCAAGACCCCCGTGGGGGGGAAATTGGGATTAGCAGCAGCGGTGGCAGAATTGGCAGCCACAACCACAAGGATGGAATCGGCCAGTTTGGAATTATCAAGGGGGGAATCAGCAACAGCCAAGAGGGAAAGTGGAGAAGTTGCCAGCACCACCAGCCCAGTCAGCTGAAGCAAAAAAAAAGCCTAGAAGCAGTTTGATAGTAGTGGAATCGTTTCAGGATCAAGGGGTGAATAAAGTCGCTATGGATTTTCAGTCGGAATGTGATTGTTCTAAATGTTTGCAAGAGGAAGTAGATGTATTAGTGACAACAAGGTCCAAAGCAAGGTTGAAACCTCCACTAGACTGGGAGGAGAAGAAGGAGATTCGCGATGAAGTAGCTGAAGATTTGATGGAAAAGGATCAACAGCAAAGCAAGCTTAAATCTAAGGAGAAAGGAGTAAAAAAGGAGGAGAAGGAAAGAGAAAGAACGGATGCCTTGTTTCAAGAGTTAACAAATTCCTCTATACATTTTACCTTGGATCAGTTGTTGTCATTAGTTCCAATTTTCAGAGATAGACTATATACAGTGATGAGAAGGACAAAGACTGTTTCGAGTATGAAGGAGGTGCAGCAGACAGTTCAGAGTTGTCAGATTAGCACGGAGGATGTGGATTTTTCAGTACCAACACTATCGTTGGAATTTAATAACCGCAAATTTTTCGATGTTCTATTGGATGGTGGATCAGGGGTCAACATACTTTCGGAATCAAAATTCTAAGGATGCAAGATGTCGGGTTGGAACCAACTCCATTTCAAGTGCGTATGGCTTATCAGAGCAGAGTTCAACCAGTGGGGATGTTAAGGAGGCAAGGAATTATCATTCATGGAATGCAGTTTATGGTAAACTTTGTAGTCATCAGGATGAAGGATTCAAAAAATACATATTCTATGTTGTTGGGGAGGCCATGGTTTCGCACGGCTAAGCTAAAACAGGATTGGGGAAAGAATGAAGTGACGGTTAAGAAAGGAAGGAGAGAAGTTAGATTACCAATGGGGCCGAAGAAGGAATTGTCAGAAGAGACGAAGCCAATGTTGGCACAAGCAATTAACATGTGTGAAGGATTGGAGGGTGATGAAGAAGCATATTTCCTAGCAGCAAATCCAACAATTGTTCCGGTATTTGAGGTAGATGTGTAGCGGATCATTGAAAAATATGCAGAAAAAGAGAACAGTTTGGGAATTGATCAGTTGCAGGGGAATACATAGGGTGTGGAACACGAAAATTTATATAGAAGATAAGAAAATCCAAGAGGAAACTGTGATTGAGGATTCAGAATTGGAGCCAAAGGAGCCAATTCAGAGAGCCGAAGCTTTGTATGATAAGATGATAAAGAAATTTTCTCGAGTAAAGGAGGATGATTTATAGGATCTGAATTGGGGGACGGAGGATCATCCAAATATGGTAAGAGTTAGTGTTCATTTGGAAGAAGGCTTCAAGCAGGACTTGAAGGAATTATTGGTATATTGATGTCTTTGCATGGGATTATTCTAATTTGAAAGGCATGGATCCTCAAGTGTATAAGCATCATATAAATTTGAAAACGGATGATGTTCCAGTGATTCAGCAAAGATACAGGATGAATCCAAATTATGCCAAGCAGGTGAAAGAGGAATTGGATAAATTGCTGAATGCAGGGTTTATAGTGCTAGTGGATCAGGCGGAATGGTTGTCACCAATTGTAGTGGTACCCAAGAAGTCGGGAAGTTAAGGGTTTTTGTGGATTATAGAAAATTGAATGCAGCAGCAGTTGCAGATCCATTTCCATTGCCTTTTATTGATTTAGTCTGGATGATGTAGCGGGACATGAGATGTACACTTTTCTTGACGGATTTTCAGGGTACAATCCAATACCAATGGCTGAGGAGGATATTGAAAAAACTGCTTTTATCACAGAATGGGGAGCTTTTGCATATACAATGATGAGCTTTGGATTGAAGAATGGACCACCATCATTTTTGAAGGCAGCTTTTAAAACCTTTGAGCCACATTTGACAGATTTTATGAGGATTTTTATGGATGATTTTTCAGTTTTTGGGGAAAAAGTCAAGCATCTGGAATATTTGAGGAAGTGTTTTGAAAGATGTAGGATGTTTCGGATGTCACTTAATCCCCAGAAGTGTGCAATAGCAGTACAGAAGGGAAAATTGTTGGAACATATCATCTCTCAAGAAGGAATGTCGATTGATGGGGACAAGATTAGTGCCATTCAGAAAGCTGTAGCTTCGGAAAGTTTGAAGGTAGTAATGCGGTTTGTGGGACAGATCAAATGGCATGGTAGGTATTTACAGTATTTGGCGGATGTGAGTGCACCACTTAGTCATTTGACTAAGAAGGAAGTGGAATTTGTTTGGGGAGAAGCTCAAGAGAAGGCTTTTCAGATTGTGAATAAGATGTTGGTAGTTTCACCTATACTTCAACCACCAAATTGGGAATTGTCGTTTCATGTGTATGTTGATGCTTCCGACATGGTAGTAGGAGTTGTTTTAATGTAGGAAAAGATTAAGGGATGGTTCATACCAGTTTATTATGCTAGTAGAATGTTGAGAGCATCGGAGAAGAATTACACAGTTACCAAAAGGGAAGCTTTGGGAATGATTTTTGCTTTGGAAAAATTCCGACATTATCTGTTAGAGAACAAAGTGGTTTTTCATGTGGATCATCAGGCTTTATTGTTTTTGGTAAAGAAGCCAAAATTGGAAGGCAGATTAGCAAGGTGGATGCTCATGTTGCAAGAATTTGATTACATAGTTGTTCATACTCCAGGAACTCAGCATGCACTGGCGGATTACCTCAGCAGATTGGAACATAAGGAGGAATTACCAAGAGTATCGGATAAATTTCCTGATGCGGATTTGTTCCGAGTGGCAGGACAATTTTTTGACAATTGGTATGATCAGATGGTTCAGTTTCTGACAGATGGAGTTTTACCTTCAACAATGTCTCTAGATCAGAGGAAGAAGTTTGCATTGAGAAGCAGACCATTTGTGATTATAGCTGGATCATTATATAGAAGAGGAGCAGATCAGATTATACGACGATGTGTTCCTGATGAAGAGCAAAACGTAGTGTTGCAGGAGGCACATTAGGGATCAGTTGGAGGACATTTCTCAGGGGAAATTACAGGTCGGAAAATTTTACAAGCTGGACTTTGGTGGCCTTTGTTATTGAAGGATGCACATAGTTTTGCCAAGTAATGTGTTCAATGTCAAAAGATGGGGTAGCCTACACAAGGGGATAGGATGCAAGATCATCCAGTCTTGCCATTAGAACCATTTCAGAAGTGGGGAATGGATTTTGTAGGCCCAATAAAACCACGGGCAAAGAGGACAGGTTCCAGATATATTCTTGTTGCAACAGATTATGCTACCAAATGGGTGGAAGTAGTGGCTTTGAGAGATAATAAAGCAACAAGTGTGGCAAGGTTTCTATATAAAAACATTATGAAACATTTGGATGTCCTATTGAGTTGGTGTCAGATCAAGGAACACACTTTTTGAATTCTGTGATTCAGGTGTTGACATCCAGACATATGATTTTGCATAAGAAATCTACCCCATATCATCCTCAAGCAAATGGGCAGGCGGAAAGCTCTAATAAATTGTTGGTGAGAATTTTGAAGAAGATTGTATCGGAAAAGAAATCGGATTGGGATGACAAGTTGGATTCAGCACTATGGGCTTTTAGGACAGCTTTTAAGGTGGCGACTGGAGTGACACCTTTCAAATTGGTCTTTCGGATTGAAGCTGTGGTGCCAATGGAATATGTAATTCCAAGCTTGAGGTTGTCAGTTGAGCATAAGTTAAGTCCGGAGGAATCAATTTCTTATAGACAGAAGGAACTGCTTAAATTAGAAGAGGATAGAATTCAGCCCGGGGGATTCACCATGGAAAACTTACCGCACCACGTAAGTTCAAGGGAGGGGGGTTTTTTACCAAGTTACATAAGCGTATAAGTTAGGGCAGGCCCCCAATAATTTATCTCCCAGGCTTAAAGATAAGGGAGGGGGGTATCATATTTAGGGAGGGAGGGGGTGGGGGGGTTTGGGACGGGGGGGGGGGGGGGGGGGGGATTCACTCTGGAGTTCCATATGGTATCACATGAGTGTAAGGAAGACGGGTTTTCAATAGAGATACCATAAGTGTATACAATAGGGATAACCCCTACTTATTTTTTATATCTACCATAGGGGGGGGGGGGGGGGGGGGGGGGGGTAAAACCCTTAAATCTTTTTTTTATAAAAACTATCCCCTATCTTCAAATTTTCAATCATCTGGTTAGGCCATAATTTTTGCACCTCCCCAATGTGAGATGGACTTTTGCTCACTAGAAGTAGATGCTCCATTCTAAGGTTTGAACACTCTACCCTCGTGTTGCACAATGCTTTAAAAAACTACCTTTAGTGTATTATGTATATCATTACTAAGGCCGATGTGGTAGTTCTAGGAGGCTACAAATTTCACAGCTACAAGGCTCATCAACATGGAAAAATGAAGGTTTCATTGGCAATTAAGATTGTGCCAAGCATATGGAAAAACGAAGGTTTAACATAATTTAACTGCAAACCTAGCTAGATTTTGAACTTTCCTTACGGGGAAATTCTACAAGTTTTAGCGCAAAATCTTGCAAATCTTTTACCTTTGAAAATTGGGAGAGTTTTAAGTGTGCACTCATATTTAATCCTAGAAATTGGGAGAGTTTCAAGTATGCCCTTTTAAGGGCAATATTTCCTTGAAGAATTGTGAGCACCTCAATGCTCTTCTCTATTATGTGGCTAAGTAAAAATCTTCCACAAGCTTATTTGCCCTTTTTAGGGAAATATTGCATTGAGGAATTGTGAGCAGCTCAAAGCTCTTCTATGTCGTGTGGCTAAGTAGGAATCTTCCATAAGCTTGCGGCTGCAAGAAACCCTCGACTAATCAAGTTTGCTTGTGTTTGCTCACAAATTCCTGCTTTTGTCAACCTATGTAAAGCTTAGGTCTATAACCATGGAGCTTTGTTTTATATCTACCATAGGTGGGGGGGGGGGGGGGGGGGGGGGGGGGGTAAACCCTTAAATCTTTTTTTTATAAAAACTATCCCCTATCTTCAAATTTGCAATCATCTGGTTAGGCCATAATTTTTGCACCTCCCCAATGGGAGATGTACTTTTGCTCACTAGAAGTAGATGCTCCATTCTAAGGTTTGAACACTCTACCCTCGTGTTGCACAATGCTTTAAAAAACTACCTTTAGTGTATTATGTACATCATTACTAAGGCCGATGTGGTAGTTCTAGGAGGCTACAAATTTCACAGCTACAAGGCTCATCAACATGGAAAAATGAAGGTTTCATTGGCAATTAAGATTGTGCCAAGCAATATGGAAAAACAAAGGTTTAACATAATTTAACTGCAAACCTAGCTAGATTTTGAACTTTCCTTAAGGGGAAATTCTACAAGTTTTAGCGCAAAATCTTGCAAATCTTTTACCTTTGAAAATTGGGAGAGTTTTAAGTGTGCACTCATATTTAATCCTAGAAATTGGGAGAGTTTCAAGTATGCCCTTTTAAGGGCAATATTTCCTTGAAGAATTGTGAGCACCTCAATGCTCTTCTCTATTATGTGGCTAAGTAAAAATCTTCCACAAGCTTATTTGCCCTTTTTAGGGAAATATTGCATTGAGGAATTGTGAGCAGCTCAAAGCTCTTCTATGTCGTGTGGCTAAGTAGGAATCTTCCATAAGCTTGCGGCTGCAAGAAACCCTCGACTAATCAAGTTTGCTTGTGTTTGCTCACAAATTCCTGCTTTTGTCAACCTATGTAAATCTTAGGTCTATAACCATGGAGCTTTGTTTGCCGTTCTGTAAAAAAAGTCAAAAAAAAAGATTATGCAAAAAACCAAAATTTGATGACCCCTCCTTTCTTCTTCCTTTGGTGGATTCTCTAAGCCTTTCAAAACTTGCCTAAAACTTGTGGCCCCTTGTGGGAATCCTATTAAGCCATAAACTTGGCCAATAGTGTTGAAAGAGGTGGCCAAGGGTGTCTCCTTATGAAAGCATACGAAATTGGCTATGGCGGCCTATTTGGCAGCACACGGGAGAGAAGAACCACTTGCACAACTCACTATGGCCCATGAGTTCAACATGCATCCTATTGCCTTGGTACACATCCTTCTTCTTTGCTCATATTGCATAGTGCTACATGCCGTCAGGTGCAAGAATAGGTGATTGCATCAGAAGAGATGCCCTCAATTTGCATCCAAGCAGCTCAACGTTTCTTGCCTACCCATGTTGGGCATTCCACATTCTGGATAGGAATCTTATTAGGGACTTACGAGCTAATAAAAGTGCATCACACTTGAGATACATAGTGACTAACGTGTTGCCTAAGTATGTGTTCTATTCAAGGAATCCACTATCACGAAAGTCAACATGTATCCCACAACCTTGTTTCTTCTTCACACAATATCTAAGTGAGGCCACAAAAGAAAGACTCGCTCTCTTTCTTTTGATAGGAAGTTGCCTAAGCACTTCTTGTGATTTTCGAAGTAAATAAACCAAATTTGGCATAGATATAGACCAAGGCAATGCCAAGTTGGATGTTTATGAAAAAACAATGCCTGCCTACTAATATTATCGTGAATTCTCATGACCACATCATCATCTTGCATATGCCACATGATGCTCTGATAGCCCTAGAGAATCATGGTATAAAGTTACCTTGTCACCGTTGTGGTAGTGCAATGCAATGCTCGATATAAAGTGTTTTCTAAAAATGTAGAGAACCCACATAGATAATTTTACATGAAGGTTTTGACAGTGCTCAAGGGCCCACTTTTCCCCCCTTTAAATTGAAATTTAAAATTTAATTTCAAAATCTAAATTTAGAGGTAAATTTCAAAATTTGTTGGCGGGACGGAGGGGTTTTTTGAGTACTTAGGACCGCCAAATTCCCAATTGAGTGTGAAGTGAACCTTGTTAGGATTCTTATTTTGTTGGAGAACTCTAAACTGCAAGACGGGCCAAAGTGTTGCAGGTGTGCACATATCTGCAACTCATGGACCCTCCATCAGATTGTGCTGAAGTTCCTTGCAGTCATGGTGATGTTCCCCCCTTGCTCGTCTTCTTCCTCTGACCTTATGCATATCTTAGTTTTTTCTCTTTCTCCTTTTTTACTACTTATTCAGCCAAGCTTTGCGTCTGTCACACGTACATGAGAGAGAGAGAGAGAGAGAGAGAGAGAGAGAGCAGGCAAATGAGGCGACCTGCTTCTTAGGTGTTAAGGTATGTGGATTCTTTCTTGCAGAAGGCATGCAGCAGTTCTTGCCCTCCAAATTCTCCTCACCTCTGCAAGGCCACGTCATCTGAGCTCGTTAGTAGCTCACTTGGTGCTCCAGCTTCTTGGGTCTCAAGGAATCAAGGAGCAATGTTGTGTTTGGAGTCTCCAGCCACTGCAAGCTACTATGGCCCAGGCATCCTTTGTTTCATGGTTGAGTCTGGGTTCTTCAGGGACACTTTTTTTCTGCGCTCACGGTGTTGTGATTCTTTTTAAGAAACTTTTGATGGAGTTTTAGATAGGGCTCATGGATCTTATATTGTGATCGCCCAAAAATTGTGGTAATATTGCATCAGATGGAAGTGCACAGGTGATTTGACAGCTAGTTGGGGGATATTTATACATGATTTGTTAGTTTTGAGTCTTGAAGTCTCCCTACTTTTGTTTGAGAGTCGTAGAAGTGTCGAAAAAATGTTGGACTTAGAATAACCTTATTTATTGTACTGAGAAAAAAAACCATCTGTGAGAGAGAGAGAGAGAGAGAGAGAGAGAGAGAGAGAGAGAGAGAGAGAGAGAGAGAGAGAGAGAGAGAGAGAGAGAGAGAGAGAGAGAGAGAGAGAGAGAGAGAGAGAGAGAGAGAGAGATTGTGCATTTGCCCTTCCCCTTGCGAGAAGAAGCTACAACAGACCTTCAACATCCTGTAGGGATTGTTAGTAGTGATGGTGCAAATGCTACCACTGAAGAGAAAGTAAACTTAAAAGGGGCATTCCATCAAAAAGTTAAAGATAGCAAAGAAGCTGGTTCTTGCTCCACCAGCCAGAACAAGAAAGATAACAGATCTCATTTTGGCTTCAAATTAGAGCAAGGTTAGCAATTAAATGCAGAACGAATTCTTCTTTGTGTAACATGTAGCAGCCCAAAATCTTTTGGTTTATAAGGATGTAACGATAAATTTCGAGGTAGAATTGTAACTTTTTTAGCATTGGACGCTGCATTACTACAATTTTATATGTTGTATTTGGGAATGTGCTCACTCTTTTGTCCAGCATTCACTCCATGCTTGCAGTCACTTCAACCTTGTTAAGGGCTGGTCAAGTGATCTATGTTGATGCTTTGATTTGGTTTGTGTCCCTGTTGATATCATAGCTACAAGGAAACTCTGCTTCGGGGCCTATCGGATCAAAAACTTTGTTTTCAAAGTCCTTGGTTCCCCATTTTTGTTTTGTTGTTTCTTTGGAGAGCTTGAAATATTTTATACATAATACACATATATATAGCCATTTTGAAACTGTTGTAGTGAAATGAGCAAACCGTTTTCATCTCGAATGGCTTTGTTGATCTTGTTCCCGTTTCTTGTTTTAGGCGACTATGGCTGATATTTTAAAGACATCGGCGGATGCATTTTTCTCAACTCTTTTCAATTATTGTAGTGTTTGTAGATTGCTTTTTTGGAAGTTTGATTACAAATGTTTATATGTTGCTTCTTTGGAAGTTCTATGACAACGATGGAATTCTTAGTCGAGCATGTCAAGATTGTCTGCTTGGTGCTCTTTAGATGTAATCACTTTTATTTTGTGTGATCTATGTGTAGGAATTCTTGTAAGCATTCTTTTTTTTTAGATCTATATAGGGTTCTCAGAGCTCTCTGCTCTCGCACCTTGCTGCCTACAAGGCCGTGGAGCAAGAGGCTCAGGGCAATTCTGCGGCGGAGCGGGGTTCTCGAGCAGAACCAACTGGTAGGGGTAGGGGTTTTGACAAGCGTGGTTGTCTTTGGGTTGAGCTATCGTGCTTCGCCATCTCTTGCCGTGCCCTACCTGTGCCGGCACATATTTTTTGAACATGGGAGAGGTTGCTACTCCCGCCTCCTACGAGAGGAGAACTAGAAACCAGTTGGTGAATGTCTCGCCCTTGCGGGCCCTTCACTTGAGTGGCAGGTGATGGAGGTCTTGGTGGCAGCAAGGGTTTTCTCAATGGCTCCCCCTTTTTAGTCAGCTCCGTTGGTGGATCTATTGGTTGTAGTACTTTGTGGTGATCAAATGGTGTACGATGGACTTTTCTTTCTGTTGGCGCTCAAATTCCGGTCCGCTCATGCTCGCCTTGGTGAATCTGGGTCTTGTGGCTTTTGTGGAGGCTCTTTGAGGCAAGTAGCTTGTTGGTGGCAGCAGCTCTATTCTGTTGGCACCTTCGGGAGCTTCTGTTGGTGATGGGGACAATGGGCCCCACTCGTTCGTCTTTATTCTGCTTATTTCTCGTCCTTGGCCTTTTGTTCTTCTCTAGGATTTTATTTGTCCAAGGTGGCTCCCTTGGTTGGCATTATAACATTTTGACGATGGCTCTAAGTGGTGGTAGCTTGAGGGTGTTTTTTGCATGATGTGGCAGGCCATGTTTAATCAGTGGCAACCTTTGATCTATCTTGCTCAGTGGGTTATCTTTTGATGTGTTTAGTCTGATAGGTTGTAGTTTGTCAATTTGACTCTTTGCCTCGATATCAGAAGGGTCTTTTTGTAAATAGTTTGCTTTCTAATATGTTACTCACAGTTTGTGAGTTTTGAAAAAAAAAAGGGAAAATCTTGTAAGCATAAGTCTTGAATTGTAAGTAGAGGTTGTTCTGTTGGTATAGCAAGCTCTAAGACAAAGTTGATCTATAAACCCATGATGTTGGCCATGTGTAGTTCTAAAGGAGGTAATTGGGAGTAGAATATGTGGACACTTGGCGGTATCTATGACCTTTTATCATATGTGAAAATGTAGAAAACTTCTTGTATGTCCTCACAAGCTATTCTATTGAATGTGTTTTGATAGAAACTAGCAACAAAGGTTGTGCTTTATCACTCTAATCCATTTGCTTTCTTGTGGATGCTTGCCATAAAGCTACATTGTGCGTAGCACTTTAAACCCCAGCCAATACACGGGCACTTAAATTGGTAGGACTTAGAATGCCTACAAAAGAAAGGCAGATTCTTGAAACATGCAATACAAAGGCTTAAGAGAGCTATTGCTTGGTGTACGCATTGGCAGATTATGGACGCGTGTTAGTCAAAATGAGCATAGAGCACATGTGAGGAAGTGCAAGGAGGGATATATATGCAAAGAGGTTATGGAAGTGGTGTGAGCATTGGCTTCACTTTGTCATGCTACTAGGTGGAGAATGCGCAAGCGCTTGGAGTACCATCCTTGCATTGGACATTAGTTACTTAGGCGCTAGAGCAACAAGAGATGTGTGGATGTTCCATTGATCTTCTCAATTTTTAAAACTTGAAAACAAGAATCCTTCAATGACTTTAAATCCTCTTAATTTTTAACACTCGAAAATATGAATCCTTCAATAACTCCCCCCAAAAAAATGAATGGGGCCCACATTGGTCATAGTGCACTAAGACATATCTACCTTGGATAGCGTAAGAAGTCTCCATTTTCATAAATGAAACTATCAAAATTATGAAATTAGTGTCAATGTATAAATGAAACTATCAAAATACCTAAAGCTGACAATATTTAAAATCCATACACATTACAAAGGGGGTCATGTTGACTATAGAAGCGGGCGGATTGACTCGGGTTGATTACTTGTAACGATTGGTCACTGGTGTACACAAGAACTCAAATGATTTTAAGGGAAGTTTTTTATCAAGTCACACATCAAATTTTGCATCAAGTCAATCATAGATAAGGGTTGATTTGGACTAGGTCAAGAGTTGATTTACACCAGCTTTGGCTGGGTCAATAATTGGACGAGTAGCCAGAGTGCCAATTGATCGGGCACATAGTTTGAAAGTCAAACTAAGACACATTGAGGGTACATCTAGTTATCAATAGAAGTGGTTCCTAAGTATGTTTCTATTCACTATACTACACACCTTTTGACTAGTTTTACTCAGCTAGATCATGTGAGACCTAAATTTTATATGTAAGATAGGGGTATGATAGTTTTCTTCACTACTTGTTGTATAAGTGTAAAAAGGGGTGTCATATTTCCTAATATGAGTCGTATATAGGGGTTTTATCAAAGTTGTCCGCTCGCAGGTGGCGTCCCGTTTTGTTTATAGAGTGAATCCCCCGGGGAATTCAGAGTGCCTATTTGGTGGAAATTGGGCAGAAGAGGAGACAAACATGGATGTCTAGGTAGGTGAAATTCAAAATTTTTCAGAAAGGGGATTGGGTGATGTTATATAATTCTAAATTGGGACCACATCCAGGTAAGTTGAAGTTGAGATATTGGGGACCTTATCAGATTGAATCAGAACAGGGTCAAGGAACATTTTTGTTGAAAGATGTTTTCGGAACAAAGATTTTGAAACCAGTGAATGGATTCAGATTGAAGAAATTTTATGGAAAGATGCCTGAGGTTCCCAAGTGGATGGTCAATAAGGCTGAGGATATTGGCAGTAAATCGTTAACAATTGGTGTTCTGGGAGTTGTAGTGTCGGATTTGAAGTCTCGAAAGTGGAAAGTTGGAGGAATGGAATTGGGCAAAAGGGTACAGAGGTACTAATAAGTGGGGGTACTCATTTTAAGGCAAAAAATTTTCTTAGTGCTGATGTGACTTTTTTGGCGAATTCTACATGGCGTGCCCGAATCAAGGAGAATTTTCATCATCATAAGAGTAAGGTGGTGATAGAAGTTGATGATCACATCCAAGTGTGTGAACGTCGAAGTTTAGTGAGTGTTAAGTCGGGTGAGAAGGGCGAAATGTTTTCTGAGAATATTAAGGGCAATCTCATGGCGGGTATGCAAGATGATGCGTCAGAAGTGATGTCGAACACCAGGTCGCTGAAGGCGACGATGGAGGAGTTGTTCAAAGCACGGCAACAGGAAGAGCCAATCGAGGTGGAAAGCGATGAGGCTAAATCTCTGAGTGATCAGGGCAGTGTGGAGATGGCGGTGGCAGCATTTGACCCTAATGAAGCGAAAACCGAGGTATGGCTCAAGCGTATAGGTCTTTATAAATTTGCATGTCTACTTTGGGATACATGGGCAAAAAATGAATTCGTTGAGCAGCAGTGGAATATGATAAAGGAAAGTGATGGAATGATTACAGCGGATGTGCGGTTGACACCAAAGTTGGTGTCCAAAGTCTTCAAGGTTCCCTGTCTAACTGTGCCGGCTAAGACGAGGAAGCTGACCGATTCCCAGATGAAAGGGGAATTTGGAAATCCGGTAGGAACAAAGGCATACTACATGGTGAAGAATACGGGTGGAAACAGAGCTTCAAATTTATTTTGGTATTTGGAAAAAGTGTGTATCCTGCAGAAGACTGCCTACATGTCCAAGGAGGCTTTTGCACCTTTGTTTCAGGCGGAGAGAGGCATTAAAGTGGATTGGGCATCAGTTCTGTATGATCAGATGCAGTTAACTGGAAAAAGAGACCGATGTCGGACACCAGCAGTGGGCAGAGTAGCACCTTATTTGGCTGCAATTTTCGGGTATGTTCTGAAGGTTCCAACAGTAGCAACAGGTTTGAAGACACCAGTGGTAGATGTGGCAAAAGAAGAGGGAATAGGATATGGAAGTAAGAAAAGGAAATCGTTGTTGGGCTCTTTAATAGTTGAAAAAGGTAAATCACCTTTCAAAGTCTCTTGGAAGGGTTTGGAAGAATCGGAATTAAAGCCAAACAGTTTCACAATGGAACCAGAATCAAAGAAATCGGAGTCCAAAGGCAAAAAGGTCACGCTGTTAACGAAAGGAATGGGTGGAGCTGTGGAGAAGACTGCTCTGGAAAGTTTGAAAGCAAAAGCGGGGAGGAGTGACAGTTATGAGCATAAGGGAATCTTTTATGTGGAAGAGGCAGCTAATAGTTTGACTCAACTGAATGAGTTTATGCAAAATCAAAATGAAGCTCAGAGGGTGATGAAAGCTGAGAAAATGGAGCATAAATGTAGTGCTATCCCGGAGTGGGAAATGCAAAAAATTTGGATGCAGTTGTTTCAGGAGAGGTCAGATAAAGAAATACTGCAGGAGGAAGTTAAACGGATTACAGGAGAGGCTTTGGCAAGAAATGATGAAGTTTTGAGTGTAGCTGAGGATTTTACTAAGTGGGGAGACGGACTAAAATCTGCAGTGGATGAACAATCCAAAGAACTGGGAGACAAAGTAGCAGAGTTGACCACTGAGAATATTTTCCTGATTAATAGATTGACTCCGTTGATAGATATGGAGAAGGCCGCATTGCAGAACCAGGAAATTACAAGTATTTTGGTTGCAAATTCGGATGCGGATGTTCTGAAGCAGGAAGTGCTGGAGTATACACAAGAGATGTGGAATAAAGCTACTAGGCTTTGGAGGGAACACATGGAGGTGTCGACGGACAAATTTAAAAATTGGTTTCAGCTAGCAGGAAAAGAAAGCGTTAGGAGGGAAAATGAGGAATTGAAGGTGGAAAATGAGAAATTAGTGGCAGAGATGCAGGAGTTGAAGGAAAAAAGTAAGGAGTTCGAAGTGAATGCAAGGGGAGTGAGTAAGTGGGCAGCAGAGCTGAGCAGTGATGTTTTGGGACCAGATCGGATTGTAGCAGGAGGAGCGAAATCAGAAGTGGAAAAGCACGTGGAAGCAGAGGGGGAAAAGCAGGCGGATTCGGATGTTGCATAAGAAAAGGCAAATGCAGAAGGGGATGTTGGGGAGCAGGTTGTTTGATCAAGGGATTGTGGGTCCAGCTCAGCCTGTGGCTCTAGCCATCGGGCTGTGCTAGGTGTTAAGCCTAGCAATTTTGGGATTTTTTACCTTAGTGGAAGTTGGAATGTTAACTTTTGTACTTTTGGAATTCCAAGGGGTGTTCTTGGGAAAGGGCGTTGCCCATTAGTCTTATCAAAGAATGTAACTGATGATCAGTATCTTCTTGGGAATGTGAAGGCGGAAGTTATGGTGGATTTATTCTGTTGTCGGTTTCTATGTTCTGTTCCAGTTCTAGTTCCATTCTGATTTCTGTGTTTTGTCTATTCTGAATGTTTGTGCCTTAAACAACATGCTCTTTTCATTGGTCTCATAGGCCTTTCATCCTTCTTAAGTGTAATTTTTGTTCTTTGGCAGTTGGTGCACCTCTTCATGTATGCATCAATATCAGAGTGTTGGCCACCATATTCCAGCAAACATTATAGAGTTAACCGTCTTTTTGGCCAAACAGTGCCTCCCGCTTGCCTTGAATGTGCTTCTTGCAAAATAGTCAAGTATTTACTTTTTGATGCACAAAGTCTAAGATGATTATCTTTACAATACCTGTACACTTGATTGCTGACCTCCCGCTTGCCTTGAATGTGCTTCTTGAAAAATAGTCAAGTATTTACTTTTCAATGCACAAAGTCTAAGATGATTATCTTTACAATGCTTGTACACTTGATTTTTGATCAAATCATATGCTCTATTTCTATTTGGATCACTTTTATTCTTGGTTTTAACATATCTGATGAAAAGGGAACTTGGTTCAAACAATTTACAATGTACCTATTCTAGTGAGGTGCTACGTTTTGTTGAAATAGTGTAGCATGTTCTACATGGAGTCTAGCTAAGCATGAAATGAAATTTTTAACATACATGTGGGCATTTGAAACTTCAAGATAGGCTAGAAAACTCCCATTCTCATCAAATTCTAGTAGGTCCATGTCTTCCCCTGGTGCACACAACCCATAGTAGCATGTGTTTCCCTTAAGTATAAAGGGATATCAGAGACTTCTATACATACCCAAATCGTGTAGGCTTGTGAAATTTTGCAAGACACCGATTTGAAAAAAAGGGGGGGGCTAGAGCCCTCCCATCATTTGCGTGCACGCGAATGATGGGGGGGACTCCATCCCCCACCTTTGTTTAGATCGACGTGAACCATGAGGAATCTCTAGTGGATGTAAGAGACTTCTTGCCTTCAGGCACTCTGCTTTGTTAGCTTGACATTTTTAGCAATGCAAGACATAATCTTGAACATAGCCATGCAAACTTGGCCAGTAAAATTGTCGTTGTATGAGAGCATAAGTCTTTTTAATTCCTGTGTGCCCTACACTTGGACTATCGTGACATTCATAAAGAATTTGGCACTAAATGTCCGCATCCATCAGTACAAAAACACTCCCCTTGTGGAGTAGGAACCTATTATCGATGGAAAAATTCTTCCATCTTTGCAGTTCATCATTTGACATAGGAGAACTGGGTGTGGAGGCTAACCATATACTACCAACAATGGAGTGAGAAGGATCCCTCATTGTTACATGGCTCCAGACTTTGGACTAGGCATCATCATGCTCATATTTGCCCTTCAAAGAATCCAAAAGCTCACTTCAATTTTTTTTTAATAGAAGAGGATTGATCTCAGGCATACGACTAAGAGCATTAGCCACCACATTTCATCGTCCCTTACGATACCACAGCTTTGCGTCATATTCCTAAAGAATCTTAGCCCACTTGGCCTTTTGACCCTTCAAGTTAGTTTATTGTGTAAACCATTTTATGCTTTCATGGTCAAACGCAATCTCCAATTAAGCTCCATACAAATCATTCCACCATGTTTTCAAGGAAGACACTATTTCATGTGCGTAAGTAGAGTAATTTTGATGTGACGAATCCAACTTCTTGCTTTCAAATGCAATTGACCTCCCCTCTTGTCGAAGGATTGCTTCAATAGCACAACTGATGTCATCCATTTCCAAATTGAATGTCTTCAAAGGATCCACAATAGCTAGAATAGAAGCTCTAGCTAATGTGTCCTTGACAGTGTTAAAAGTTTTATGTTGAGAGGCACCCCACTGAAAGTTTTTTTCCCTTGTCTTTCAGCTTCTTCCTCATCGGCACAACAATGTGAGCATAGTTTTTAATGAACCTTCCATAAAAACCTGCAAATTACGAGAAAATATGTGACTCTTCTAGATTTGTGGGAGAAGGCCACCTCCGAATGGCATCCACTTTGTATTGATCCATGTGCATCCATTCAATACAGATGACATGCCCTAAATAGTGAATTTCCTCCCTGAGAAGATCACAATTTGGCTCTTTGTCATATAACTTGTTGACACTTAGCAATTCAAACAGTTGCCTCAGATATTGAAAGTGCTCTTCCTCAGAGGTGCTATAAACAAAAATTTCATTGAGAAAAACAATAAGAAACTTGACCAAATACGGTCTCAAGGCACTATCCATTAGCATCATGAAAGTTACGGGCGCATTGGTTAACCCAAAGGGCATAAGCAAAAACTTGTAATGTCCAAACCTTGTTTGGAACCTAGTTTTAGGTATATCAACAAGTCGGATGCATACTTGGTGATATCCCAACGGCAAGTCTATCTTAGTAAAAATATGAGCGTGAGTGAGCTTGTCAAACAACTCATCCACTCATGGTAACGGTTACTTGTTGTTAATAGTTCTCACATTTAAACCATGGTAGTCAATGCACGTGCACATTCTACCGTCCTTTTTCTTCACCAATAGGAAAGGAGAAGCCCATGGTTACAAACTAGGTGGAATAAACCCTCTATTGAGATAGTCAACAAGCTGATGTTCCACCTCAATAGCCTCAAAATGGCTCATTTTGTAGGGTGGTTTGCTAACCGGTTTACTGCCTGCAACCACGTTTATGTCATGTTGCACAGAGTGAATCTTGGTGGTAAATCATTAGGCTATGCTGAAGTGATGGTCCTAGGGTATGCAACCATTCTTGACCAAATAACACATATGCCCGCTCCATACTCATAACCTTGAAATCCAAGGATGTGACATACCCCTGGATTTCCAACTGTACAACTTGAGAGTCCCACCCCTCGGCATCATGGTTGTTCATCATTGCTACCTCATAGTGGTGGGAACTTAGAGTTTAGAGCAACTTGAGCCATTTCATCATTGCTACCTCATAGTGGTGGGAACTTAGAGTAGTGAGGCGTTCCGGGGCGGGCAACAAGAAGAGTGGCCTCTAAGCACCCTTCTAAGCTCCCGTGCTGCTCAATTGGGTTGGGGTTGGAAAGAACAACAAACACACACACAAAACCGCAACCTAACCCTACACAAATTTGGGGCACCACTTAGTTTTGGATGCGAACTAGGACGCATAAGAGAGAGAGAGAGAGAGAGAGAGAGAGAGAGAGAGAGAGAGAGAGAGAGAGAGAGAGAGATAGTGCTCGGGCTGCTTTGAAATGTATCAGCCGTGATCAAGCAAACACAATTATATATGTAAGAAAGAGAGAGAAGGAGGAGGGGGGGCTTGTTGCATTAATACCTTCTTACAAATATGTCATGACCAATCAAAGTGAGATTAGTATTTGTTCAACATAGCTTGAGTAAATTACACCACAACCCATCACAAGAAAAGCCACCCCAATCACTGTCTTAGGCCAAGGGAGTCCTCTCCACCCTGTCGCCCTCTTACAGTATCTCGGATTTATGGCTAAATTGATAACAACACCCAGAGACAAGCTATCAAGAACTTAAAGAAAACACCAACACACTTACACATCATTGTTCTCCATTACTTCACGTTGGAAGAGAGACAAAGTATCCAAGCTTAGTCCAAATCCACCCTCCTTGATTCAGCAAATGTTGGGCTTACAGTAGTAGGAGAAATGATAGATTTCCTACTCTCAATTGAATGATCACTCTCTCTTACAATGTCATAGAGCTCCCTTGCTAATCACCCCTAATACAATACATGCATATGCATAAGACAATGAGCTTCCACTCAAGAGCTCCTTCTAGAGAGTTTGAGCTTGGCTTCTCAAGCTATAGCATAGTGCTCTTGCTTATGGCTCCCCTTTGTGCTAGCTACACCCTCCTTTTATAGCAATTTTGAAGGGTAGGGTTACTCCTCTAAACCATGGTTGGGTTAGATTTTCAGCACTTATCTAATTTCTTTTTCTTGGAATTATCAAGAAGTTGGTGTGGATAAATGAAGAACAGAGAGAGGAGAGAAGTGGAGGTGATAGGACTTTTCATAGTAGGTTAGTGTTAGTAAATTAGTAGAGTTAGTATTTTTATTGATTTACAAATGGAACTGGATATTTACAATGGGAGTATCCATGTAGGATACAAATAAGGAAGAAAAAACTCTTAATAGGTAAGAAAACATGAATTTCTTACAATGTTGATGCTCCAAGTGTCTTGAGTAGGGTCAATTTTGACGCTTGTTGACTGTCCACTAGCTTTGACGGTACATTTTTTCTCCACTCTTGACCTTCCTTGAGAGCCAAGGTAAGTGGAAATGAGTAATCAATCACCATGATGCTGTCTTTCAAGAGAAGAGGCTGAATTTTTGTGGTTTTTTTTATAGATATGGGTAATATGGATGAGGAAAAATGAGACTAGGTGGTCAATTTTGGAATGGAAGTGTGTGTAGGAGACATGAGTTCACCATGGTTTCTTTTATTCTTCAAGGTTGAGAAGAAGGTGAGTAGGGTGCAGAGAGGAGTGGTGAGAGAGGTGGAGATGATGAGTGGAGAAGTGTGTGTAAAAGAGGAAATGATAAAGTGGAAGGGGAGTGTGGCTGCATAGCATGTGCAAACTGGGGTCCATCAATAAAATCATAGCTCACAGCTCGTAGCTCAAAAAAATATGAAAAACTTGGAGGTAAAAGTTCAGCTCACGAGCTACAACTTTTGTTTGTATCACCTTTTCAAATTCGGGGAGCATGTGATCTTTAAAAATTCAGCAAAACGGACTGTTTTTTCCACTACACAAAGTCCTTTTGAGGTCCTTCTTTGGATGATTCTTTTGAATACCTCCAAGAGTGAGCCCCCCATAGTGCATGCATGCATGCCACATACCCTTGACCTTATTTGGTAGGTCTATAATTGAAGATATTATTGAGATCATGATATAAGTGAATAGTACAACTAAGAAAATCAAATATTGAGGGGTCTAAAAAAATATGTACATGTCAAATATAAATAATATAGGTGGAAAAATATAAAGGGGTCAAAATAAATCTCTCATTATAAGTCTACCATAAAAAGATGAATATTTTTGGTGGTCTAATTTATGAGAGTAATAGAGAATAGATGTATGAAGGAAAAAATGACAATAGTGAAAAAATATACACATAAATAAACTAGTTTTTTTGGATTTTTGTTGGGATGGACTTACACCAAAAATAAGAGAAGCTTGCATGAAATTATTTTTATATGGAATAAAGAGTACGCAAAATGGTAAGAAAAAATATGGTAATGTTTAGTCAATGTACATAGCATAGATAACACACCATAGGTAGAAATATTTAAATAAATAACAAAATAATTATGAAAAATCCTTTTATTTAGGCCCTATATACAATGAAATATCTACACACAAATGGGCCATAATATACTTATATTTTTTATTATTGTTTTTATTTTTTTGGCTCAACTAGCCCAGTGACTAGCTAATTAATGGTTTTTAAGAAGATATGGGATAAGTCCCCTAACTCACACACACCTATATACAGTGAAATGGTAGGGATAGCCACAGTGTTTGGATGATTTTGGTAGGGTGGATTAACTCACTATGGCAATTACGGAGAGCCGAAAAACGGCTATCATTAGCCCTCCCCCAGGTTGATGGTATATTCATGTACCATCATAGAGCATCTTTTCCAAAGAGAGTGCTTCAGAGTCCTTGACGAGATCTTCATTGTTTGGCCCCTCAGAATTTTGGCTGGAGTTACACTCATGCTTCATGTAACAGTACTTACATGAGACAGCTGATCTTTGACTGATCTTTGGTAGATCCTTTGGTACAAGGCGACTCAAATAGGGCTTCAAGCGATAACCATTTACTTTGGTAGAGTTCTCTTTCCCATTCAAGTCCATAAGTTGATAGTAACTTGAATTATAAGCCTTCTTAACTATGTATGGCCCCTGCCATCTAGTTTCAAATTTGGCATCAAAACGATTATCGAGTCGATTGTCATACCTTAGCACAAGATCTCCTTCATTGATGCCTTTGTCCTTTAGTTTCTTGTCAAGCTTCTCCTTCGCCGGCGTACCTTTCCTCTTGTAGCACTCATATACTGATTCTCTTTTCCACTCAATCTCAGCTAAGGTAAGAAGTCGATCCATCCATGCTTCTTGATCATCTTGTGCACCTCCGCCATGAAGCCGTATTGTTGGAATGTTGAGCGGGATGAAAACACACACAGCGCCTCTATAAGACCCGACACACACTCTTGGAATGATACACACACACACTATGGGGCACCACTCGGCTTACACAACACACCTGGCCAAGACAGGGAACACACCTCTGGAGTGAGAGGAGAGAGACTACCCACTTGCCCACTCCACACAGACACACACACACACACACACCCAAAAAACTCAGCTCAAAAGAGGAGAATTTCTGATGTTTAAATACAAATGAGCTTGGGCCAACACCAATGGGGCAAACAGCTCACACAATATGGGGAAAAGATACCAGATACAATCACAAACTGGAGCAGAAACTTCACTCATAGGAGAAACTTACACAGCAAAAATAGCATAAAAAGAGGGAGGAATTTGGCAAAATGGACAGTGCCATCGCGTTCGAAACGGCCCAAAACCCCAGTCTACAATGTCAAAGTGCTCAAATCCGACCTCGGATGAGCAGTTTACGGCCAAAACAGGCTCCAAAATGAGCAAAAACACACCTGCGGCTGTTCCTCCTCTCTTCTCCACGTTTTTTCTGGTCTTCTCTCTCTTTTTCCAGTTCCCACACTTAGCTTTATTATTTGGGCACCCTTGGCCTTTTAGATGACCTCAAACGGACCCCGAACATGCCAAAAACCGACCTCGCAATGCCTAGTTGTCACCTTTTTGCATCATCCGCACACCTGGCACTCAGCTTTTTTCCAATAATGCATCTCGCCACCACGTGAAGTGGACCCAAAAAGTGGTCCTAATGATGACCTTTCTGCATAACTCTCACAAGAAAACACCCACGTTGTGTCCGTCCTCATCTGCGTGCAAATATTGACCTCGTTCGCCCTCCTGACGCCACTAGATGCCATCTGACGCACCTGCTGACCTCATGTCGTCGGCCCGCGGATAGCTTCCTCGAGAATTTTTACACGCTATAAACTCCTCATTATTGTAGAAAAACACAGTGGTACTGGTAATAGTGAAAATCGATGCACTATGTACACCCTGTCCTACCTGTACACATGTGGGCCCCACGTAACCACCTTGCTCTGGAAAATGGGCAATACTTTATTTCATGCACCATGCATGGGTATGTACATATGCGCAATCCCTTGCTCCAAAAAACTCCTGACATAATTTGCCCACCCCCTAGCCTGCTAGAGCATTCATGCTCAGCAGCAGCACTAGTAGATGCTCATTCCACCTGGATCAAAAGGCCAAAGGCATATCGCCTGATTCACAAGAAGCATCATAACACCACACCTACATTTGTCAACAATCAACCAAAATGCACCATAGGCATATTCAACTAACACATCCGCCCTGTCTGGAGTTCCAAAAGCATAAATATTGCATGCCACATTCAACCCAACCGATAGAGACAACTCAAGTGACTCATCACCTGGCATCTTGGCTTCACCAGCCATAGAAACAACTTGCAAATCATGCACCCAAGTAGCTAAAAGCATTGTGTGAAGGTAAAGTTGTTGATATCCAAAGCACAAAAGTATCCCCGTAGCACACATATCCCTAGCATAGGCATCCACATAGCTGAGATTGGACTCATATATGCCAAACCCCTGCTCATCATCATAAGCATACTCATCATCACACGTAACTTCATCCACATCATAATCATGGCTATCACCACTATCCATAGCTTCTAGCATGGGTTCATCAGTCTCCAAGAATACAGATCCCTGCTCTAAACCACAATCATGCTCACAAATTGGTTCAATCACTGCACATACATCAAAATATGGCTTCAAAACAGGCTCCACATCCAACAAATCCACAAAATGGCTCTCAACCTTGCCCTCTTCCCTAATTTCCAAGGAACTAGTATCCAAAGATACGTGCTCATCATCAATAACCTCAACCTCACACTCACACCCAGAATCACAAGGTACACAAGTAGCCAATGCATCCTTTTCAAGACTTTTCAATCCTGTATCCAAAGCATTACTCACCTCTTTAAGCTCTTCCATAAACCTGTCAACCTGCAAGACCTCTTTACGCTTCACAATAGACCTTGGGAAGAAACGAGAAACATCATAGGATAGGCTACTTTGCACCTACTTAGGCTTAACTTCATCTTCCATGTCAAATCCATCTTGCACATGCATACTTGTACTGATACCATGTTCCTCAAGACGCTTAAACTTCCATTCCTTGTGCTTTGCAATGTATACCGCATCTTCAAAAGACTCGGGCCTCTTCAACTCAACTTTGAACCGCAAACAAGGTGACAAACCATCAACAAAAGAACTTTTCTTCAATGAACAAGGGGGGGTCTCATCCTTAAGAGCAACACACCAACGAGTCCATAAATCTGTAAAACCTTGTACATAGGCATCAACACCTTGACAAGAACCTTGCTTAAGAGCATTGAGCTCATTCCATACTGCATTTGCATCTTCAAAAACCTGGAAACGCTCTAAAAAAGCTTCTATAAACTTGTCAAGACTCAAACCATAAGAAGAAGCCACTGCCTCTTTAGCTTCCAAATCCATGAACCAAACACGGGCCTCATCTTTCAAAAGCAATCCAAATAGCCTCAAAATCTTCTCCTCATCACACATATTGTTGCTTATGCATGCCACCTCGACTTGCTCCAGAAAGTCTTCCGCATCTTCACCACTTCTTCCATGAAATTCCGGATAAGAGAAAGCCATGGCTACCCAAGTTTAATGCTTTGAGAACCCCTTCGAACACACGTGCAAGAACCCAAAACTTTTCACTACCCAATCCCTAGAAACTTCAATGGAGCTCAGCTTTAGATAAGGACAAACACATGCACATCAAATGAGTTTTCATAGTTGATCATTGGAATTACAACAGGCAAAGGACATTCCAGGATCTCTCTCAATCTTCTTGGCCCAAACATAAAGACTATGCACTGCTGGAAAAAGATCTTCCTGGACACATGAACATTAATCTGAATTCTTTGAGTTAAATGAAAAGGAGTGAACTGAGGGCCATTTTGATCATCCATTAAAGCCAACCATGAAGCTCCCAAGAAGGCACACCTGACTCAACCTCTGATTTTGCCAAAATTTCAGCAGCATAACAGCATAAATGGCTCAAAATACCAAAAAACCAGCCATCATAACTTGGGAAAATTTCGACAGAGTTTCCCCAGAAGTAGAGCAGTAGGAACCCAAAATATAGACTGTCTATGTATGCATAAACTGTCAACAATAGAACCCGAGCATCAAGTAGGACTTACTAGTACATAGCCTATGGCGAGGTCACAAAAAGGGTGCTCCAGCTACCTGTATTACCGAAAGGATCTCCACATTTGAGAATCCCCCAGCTCAATAAAAACCTCACACTATCGACCCTCACAGGAAGGCTAATGCAAATCGCGTATAGTCAAGTCTCAGAATTGACTATCTTCCAAACCAAGTCTCAGAAATGGCTGGGACTACCAAATACAACCAAGTATGGCTCCACAAATGCGTACAATGGCATTTTCCACAAGTAACGTACAATCCAGCAGACAATGCACTCAAATAGGCGCCAAGTGATGCATTCCCACAACAACTGCAAGTGACATCACTGCTAGTATATCACTGTACTCCAGCTACCTGTACCTGTGTGAATCACCTGTACCTGTACCTGTCCCTGTAACCTGTAACCCGTAACCTGTAACCTGTAACCTGTAACCTGTAGCCTGTAGCCTGTAACCTGTAATCTGAAACCTACAACCTGTAATCCCGAAGCTCAAAGCTTGAAGCTCGAAGCAGAAGGTACTCGAAGAAGATCCTCCGTGGGGGCGCCAAAAGAATGTGAGCGGGATGAAAACACACACAGCGCCTCTATAACGACCTGACACACACTCTTGGAATGATACACACACACACTATGGGGCACCACTCGGCTTACACAACACACCTGGCCGAGACAGGGAACACACCTCTGGAGTGAGAGGAGAGAGACTACCCACTTGCCCACTCCACACAGACACACACACACACACACACCCCCAAAAAACTCAGCTCAAAAGAGGAGAATTTCTGATGTTTAAATACAAATGAGCTTGGGCCAACACCAATGGGGCAAACAGCTCACACAATATGGGGAAAAGATACCAGATACAATCACAAACTGGAGCAGAAACTTCGCTCATAGAAGAAACTTACACAGCAAAAATAGCAGAAAAAGAGGGAGAAATTTGGCAAAATGGACAGTGCTATCGCGTCCGGAACAGCCCAAAACCCCAGTTTACAATGTCAAAGTGCTCCAATCCGACCTCGGATGAGCAGTTTACGACCAAAACAGGCTCCAAAATGAGCAAAAACACACCTGCAGCTGTTCCTCCTCTCTTCTCCACGTTTTTTCTGGTCTTCTCTCTCTTTTTTCAGTTCCCACACTTAGCTTTATTTTTTGGGCACCCTTGGCCTTTTAGATGACCTCAAACAGACCCCGAACAGGCCAAAAACTGACCTCGCAGTGCCTAGTTGTCACCTTTTTGCATCATCCGCACACCTGGCACTCAGCTTTTTTCCAATAATGCATCTCGCCACCACATGAAGTGGCCCCAAAAAGTGGTCCTAATGATGACCTTTCTGCGTAACTCTCACAAGAAAACACCCACGTTGTGTCCGTCCTCATCTGCGTGCAAATATTGACCTCGTTCGCCCTCCTGACGCCACTAGATGCCATCTGACGCACCTGCTGACCTCATGTCGTCGGCCCGCGGATAGCTTCCTCGAGAATTTTTACACGCTATAAACTCCTCATTATTGTAGAAAAACACAGTGGTACTGGTAATAGTGAAAATCGATGCACTATGTACACCCTGTCCTACCTGTACACATGTGGGCCCCACGTAACCACCTTGCTCTGGAAAATGGGCAATACTTTATTTCATGCACCATGCATGGGTATGTACATATGCGCAATCCCTTGCTCCAAAAAACTCCTGACAACGCTATGGCTATCCCTACCATTTCACTGTACATAGGCGTGTGTGAGTTAGGGGGCTTTTCCCATATAATCTTCCTAAAAACCCTCAGCTAGCTAGTCACTGGGCTAGTTGAGCCAAAAAAATAAAAAAATAAAAGTATATTATGGCCTCTTTTTGTGTAAATATTTCATTGTATATATGGCCTAAATATAGGAATTTTTTATAATTATTTTGGTATTTTATTTAAATATTTCTACTTAGGTGTGTGTTTTATTAAACCTATGTACACCTTCTTTCATCCTCTTACACCATAATTATATTTTTTGCCAATATGTACATACTCTAACCTCATATTTTTCCTTTATACAAATCACTTCCACATTTTCACCCTCACCCTCGTGAAAACAAAAAATTGATTTCTACTCATTGGTTACGTTTATTATATTATTTACTTGCATACCTTTTCCTCTTTCACCCAAAATAATTCAAGGAGGGACCATATCATATGATTCCAATATATTTCCATATCCATAACTCCTTCATATTTTTATTATTATTTTTACTCATTATTCTAACACCATGTGCTCATTGAGCTAAAGTCCATGAATAGTCCATACACTAGTCCCACCATGTATATATTTCTTTATTCACCAATAATCCTCCTCCATGCATGGGTCAAGGGAAACTTGGATGCTTTGTATTATAATATGACAAAGGAGAGGCTCACTCTTGGATGCATTGTACAAATTCAACAAAGGAGGGGGCCACTAAAAGACTTTTGCAGGCATAAAAACAGGCTTTTTGGTGAGAATTTTGGCACATATGTTCATAATTTTTGAAGCTACCAGCGGTGAGCTATGATTTTTTGAGTGGACCCCAGTATGCCCACTTTTCTCACAAGTAGCCCTTAGTCTTCTCTCACCCTTCCACACACCTACTCACTCTTACACATCCCTCCCTCTCCTTCCCTCACTCAAACCTGCAATTTCCATGGCTTCGCCCACCCTCTTCACCATTACCCTTCTCTCTTATCCCTACAGTTCTTTTATGAACCTCTACATACATACACCCTCTCCATGTCTCTCTCTATTGCTTCTATGTTACAATTTCATTTACCTCTCCTAAAAATATCTAAAATTCAGCATCTTAACCATGATAACTTCTGCAAATTGAGGATTTTTCATCAACAAATCCTCTTTTCATCGTGGTGGTCAACCGTGGCGGCGGCGTAAAGAAGCGAAGAAGAAGAAGAAGACCAGCGGTCATTTTTTCCACAATCTACACAAGGGTGAGTTCAAGCTTCTTCAAAGCTTCACCATCTCAATGATTCTCTTTTAATTCACCCCTCTTCCTTCATCAAATCAACTCATCCTACCCATTGTAAATGTATCACTAACAATTCTAGTGATTATTACCACTAACAACTAACTTCTCTTGTAAAAATGCACCCACACTATCAACATATGGAGTAGGCAACCGCACAAGTAAACCAAATTCACTCACTCCCATGGAAGTTTCTCTCCATTCACCACATCAATAATTCTCTTACTTGAGCCCACATCCATGTGACTCAAGAGAAAAGAGAGACCCCATTCTCATTTGAAATTCATAAAAATTCATAATCCTTGATCTTTCCTAATAAAATTGATTAGGCTTAATCCTAATCAAGGCTTCTAAAACCTATAAATAGAACCCATTCCTCCTTGTAAAAGACATCACTATACCATTGCACACTAGATTGAGCGTACCACACGCCAGTTCTATCTTGCTTGTAAAGAGAGAGTAAGCTTTCTATACACCATCACCTTGGTGCATAGAAAAGCTTGAGCTAGTTTGAGTGAGTGCAAGTAGAAGATATTCTTCCTACCATTGTTGTATCTACCCCAACATCAATGAATTGGTAGTTTTGGGTGCAATTCATGTCCAAAGGCTCACGCTTCTCCTCCAATTTGGCTTGGCAAACTCATTCAGCTTCATAAGGTGACTTGTTTCATTGAAGGTTGTTGTTTTGTTGCTTGTAATTCATTGGCTATTGTTTGGCTACCATTGTAAGAGGGTGGATGGTGAGAGGGCTCCCATAACCCCAAGACAATGTGCTAGTGATGCTATAACCAAATCTTGTCACTTGATTCCGCAAGCTCTAAGTTCCTTTTTGTGCAAAATATAAAGTTGAAGCTAAGTTGTACACCATCTCTCTCTCTCTCTCTCTCTCTCTCTCTCTCTCTCTCTCTCTCTCTCTCTCTCTCTCTCTCGTGTTTTAGTTTGTGAGAGTGTTCCATTGGTGTTAGGGTTAGTGTAAATTCCTTGCTTGTTTGTGGGTTGCTCTAACGATTCTCCTCTTTTGCGTCCTAGTTCGCTCTTAAACTAGGTGGTGCCCCTTGTGTAGTTGGGATTTGGCTGTTGTAGATGAAATGATTTTGAGCTATAAATGCAAAAATCATCAATAAAAACCCTAATGGACTTTCCAAAGAATTCTCGAAACACCATGTTCATGAAGCGTTGGAAAGTTGCAGGAGCATTTATCAGTACAAACGGCATGACTCTAAAAGCATAACAACCCCAAGGAGTGATGAAGGTTGTTTTCAACTGATCTTCCAATGCGATACCTATATGAAAGTAACCCGAGTAGCCATCACACACAGTGTATTTCTCATGACCAGCTACCTCATTTAGTATCTCATCTTGAAATGGGAGGGAAAAGTGATCTCTTTTTGTTGCCTCATTGAGTGGATGGTAATCCACACACACCCTCCACTTGCCATTTTTTTTAGGAGTGACAACAACGGGAGAGACCCACTCTGAATTCTCCACTGGATAAATGAAACCTGCTGCTAGAATCTTTCTTACCTCCTTGAGTAAAGCTTGCTCCTTGATGACTCCTAGCCTTCGTAGCTTCTAAGCCTTAGGTGTGGCCTCTGGCTTCAACTCAATTTTGTGTTGAACAGCATCTACTCCACGCACATCGGTGTACTCTTTAGCAAAAAGCCTAGGAAATTTCCTTAACACAACTTTGAGCTCCTCTCTTTCATCCTTTGTAAGTGTTGTAGATAACATACCTTCTAGCATTCTTTCATCTTCCACTTTTTGGTTTTCTTGGGAACCTACCTCTTCCAAACCTGGGCAAGAGATCTCTTGGTTGTTTGGCTTAAACCTTACCCCCATGAGCTCTATGGAAGACTCCTCTTCAGTAATGCTGTCGCTACTTTCTCCTTCTGAAGTGCTATCGGTCCAGCCTTCCTCCGTCTCACTTTGAGATGATTCTTCATGGTGCTTCTCTTGGCGTCGCTCCTTCATGTCAAAGACAACCTTCTTATGATTTTCATTCCTACAAATTAGCTTTCCACTCTCCCAATCCTGCAAAGCTCGCATTTTCATTAGCCATGGTCTCCCTAGGATAAATGGGTAACCATTTCCTTTCGTAGACATAACATAAAAATCCACTACCTTATTAATGCCAAAGGCCTCTACAAAAACATTTTTACAAATGCCTACACACCTAGCTTTGCTATTGTTTTCCATCTTGACTTTAATTACAGGTGTCTCATGGATGTGCATGCCTAGTTTTTGCATGAGTCCCTCTGTCATGATGCACATTTGTACACCCCCATCCACTAGACCTTTCCTAATGACTCTTCCTTTGATGTAACAATCTAGCACAGGTGTAATATCCTCATTCATTTCAGCATGTGCAATTTTTACAACAGGCACACTCTCTTTTACCTTTCTCCTAGTGCTAACTGCCTTTGTTAAATCCCTCCTAACTTGTGGGCATAATGCAAGAAACTGAGGCCATGAGATATCAGGACCCTTACCTCTCATGTCTTCCAATAGGTTGTATGGAGCCATACCATGTCCAAGAGGGAAGTCTTGGAGGTTGATACGACGTCGAGTCCTCTTGGTTTCCTTGGTCTCCTTTGCCTTCTTTTCTCGTCCATGATCACTTTGTGACGTGACTCCTTCTTTCTCCTTCCCTTTTCCACGGCCACGCTTAATGCCATTTGCTTCCATGTCAACCTCTTTTTAATTTGTCACCTCTACCACATGCACATTTGGGTCTGGCAAAGGTGGAACTCCTTCCACTCCTTGTGGAGGTGGTCTTGCTCCATTTGGCCTTTGTAGAAGCCGTGGTTGCTGACTAGTTCCTTCACCTACATTCATCACTGGGTAATTCAAGTTAGGTCTCCCTGGCTCCCCACGGGGCCAAGGACAATCATACATCCCATGTCCAGACTCTCCGCAGTTCCAACAATGCAAGACTCTCCTAGGTCGTGGATCTCGCTCTTCAGACTTCTTTGCTTGTCCCTTTGGACCTACAGCTTGTGCAAGGTGAATTGACAAGCTGCTTTAAGATTCATTTAACTTCTCAATCACTTCCGCCGTTACCTCAGGAAGCTCCCTAGAGATGCTTGTGACTTACCTTTGGGTCTAAGACCTTCTATTGGAACCTCTCCCCTTAGGCACTTGAGTTTTCTATATTTCTCAGCAGCCCTAGTTTCAGCTGCATCAAAGGTAGTAGGTGCACCCACCGGCTATGAACCTCTCCTTCTTTAGAAATTCTACACCATCACCAGGGTTAGCAACATTTTGTATCCATAGAGCCCAAAGACATAGAAACTCTTGCTTGTACAAGTAGTAGTCATCTAAGTCTTTTTGCTTATGAGAAACAATGTCTTGCCATAGTTTTTGAGTGTTTTGGGGATCAAAGAAGTATTTCTTGAAACGATTCAAAACTTCTGTGTAATTCCCCTTAACTTCCTCAGGCAAAGAGTCAAACCAAATGCTATCATCTTTCCTAAGGACCACCTTAAACATTTCTACACGTTCTTGATCAGTTACTATCCTCTTGATACGGCAAGACATCTTGAAATTCGCTAAAAATAATTCTGCATCCTCTCCAGGCTCTCCAAAGAAAAGAGGATATCCAGACATTTGGCGTTGGCTCTCCATTGAATTGATTTCAAAGTGACGCGTTTTTGTTCTTTCTTTCTTTAACACTAAAATGGTAACAGGACACTTTTATGTCCTTGGACACTTTTGTGTCCTGTTAAGTGACCATTTTGCTTGAATTATTTGAAGAGTATGAAAATGAATTTCTAGGTGCTATATCCACAAAGTTGCCTTATGAGCTGAAAAAAAACTTAGCATTTTTTTTTGAGTATTGATCTCACCATTAACCTTACTCTTGCACAACATTTTTGAACCTAAACTGTGTGAAAAACCGGGTCCTGTTTTTGGCTTTTTTTCAATTTTTGGCAGCTATACCACTCTAAACTTCATGTTTGTGAGGTTTAGATGGCTAGAGGTTAGGCCTTCATAGTTCTCAACATGTTTTGATTCTTGTAGGGAGAGCTAAGTATTAAAATTGAAAGTTATGACCAATTTACAAGAATTACATAATCCTGTTTTTTGGCCAAAATTAGCACTTTTATGATTTTTTTGCTGGCTTTCTTGATATCCAAATTCAATTTTGATTGTGTAAGTGTAATGTATAGCATAAAGCTAATCTTCCTTGAGTTTTGGGAGACCTAATATGCTATATAGCATAGTTTATGATGATGGTTGAGTTTTTTGATTGCTGAAGAATACGATACATTTTAGAGTAGCAAGTATAAATTTCTCAATATTGCTAGCTTCTTAGGCCAATTGTGTGTATTTTGTAGGTAGTGACCATATCTAATCATAGACTACAAACTTGGCTAGATATTGAGTAGTTTCTATGGGTTTCTAGAGGTCATAATGCTAAACCCAGTTTTTTCATGTTTGCTATATTTAGCACTTTATCATTGCCCCCAAGGTTCCAATTGTAAGAGATATATTATCCTTTTGACATGCTCCATGGATCCTTTTGAATCCAGAGGCCCAAAGGGAACTAAGAAAACATGTATATAGTATCTGTTTGAGCGTGACTATAGAAACTTTGATGATAGGTCCGTAGAATGGCAAAAATGCAACTTTCTTGTACCTTTCTTTTTTGCCCAAAAAACAATTAGTGAGGTAAAATCAACCACATGTTTTGGTCACAAACCCATTGAAGTTAACGGGGCATTTTATCTCATGTCCTACAAAAATCTCCACTCTTATTTATATGCAATCAACCGTAAGAAATTGTTGTTTTGGGCAAAATGCACTGGTCCATCAACTTTGGAGGCTTGTAGTGACCAAGGGATGAGAAAAATTACAAGTTTCTCATTTTTTCCATATGTAGTAGTTATTGAACTATAAGCTCATAAAAGGATTTTTCAAAATGAGTGGATCTACTATGGTTTTGGAATTTTTTTCCAAAACCCTGAAAGGAGACTTTTATGTCCTGTTAGGTTACCATTCTAGTGTTAAACGATAATATTTTCTAAATTGCAATCTATTCTATAACAAAATAAAAATATTCACATCAAATGACCTATGATAATCAATAAGAGGTAGGATGACAGGGTTTGGTGACGCGAGAATTTCTCCTACTCTTTGGGCACCAAACATGAACACCATACGTTGTTGAAAATGGACTTTTCTACTAATTGCAATGTTTACTCTAATGTCTGGAGTGAAATCAAAGGGAAAAACCTCTATTCTTGGGCCATTATCCATGGTCTATGCAAGACCTAATTCTTAAAACAAAACAAAAATATAGACGTCCAAACTCAGGTCGTACCTAATGAGAGGCAAAATAAAAGGATTTACTGATGCGTTTATCTCTGCCAACCTAAGAGGACCTAAAATTCTACGAATTACACGTTGAAATTGCAACTTAGTACTAACAATTATGTGTACCTTTTGCCTTGCAATGGGAATGAAGGGATCATACAAATTCTCGTGATTCATGCAAACTTCTTGACTATACTAAAAGGTTGATCCTACACAAAAATACACAAGCCGTCCTCAGTGGGGGCACCAATTTGAGGCCATCCAGGGCGGGCAACAAGAAGAGTGGCCTCTAAGCACCCTTCTAAGCTCCCGTGCTGCTCAATTGGGTTGGGGTTGGAAAGAACAACAAACACACACACAAAACCGCAACCTAACCCTACACAAATTTGGGGCACCACTTAGTTTTGGATGCGAACTAGGACGCATAAGAGAGAGAGAGAGAGAGAGAGAGAGAGAGAGAGAGAGAGAGAGAGAGAGAGAGAGAGAGAGAGAGAGAGAGAGAGAGATAGTGCTCGGGCTGCTTTGAAATGTATCAGCCGTGATCAAGCAAACACAATTATATATGTAAGAAAGAGAGAGAAGGAGGAGGGGGGGCTTGTTGCATTAATACCTTCTTACAAATCTGTCATGACCAATGAAAGTGAGATTAGTATTTGTTCAACATAGCTTGAGTAAATTACACCACAACACATCACAAGAAAAGCCACCCCAATCACTGTCTTAAGGCCAGGGGAGTCCTCTCCACCCTGTCGCCCTCTTACAGTATCTCGGATTTATGGCTAAATTGATAACAACACCCAGAGACAAGCTATCAAGAACTTAAAGAAAACACCAACACACTTACACATCATTGTTGTCCATTACTTCACGTTGGAAGAGAGACAAAGTATCCAAGCTTAGTCCAAATCCACCCTCCTTAATTCAGCAAATGTTGGGCTTACAGTAGTAGGAGAAATGATAGATTTCCTACTCTCAATTGAATGATCACTCTCTCTTACAATGTCATAGAGCTCCCTTGCTAATCACCCCTAATACAACACATGCATATGCATAAGACAATGAGCTTCCACTCAAGAGCTCCTTCTAGAGAGGTTAATCTTGGCTTCTCAAGCTATAGCATAGTGCTCTTGCTTATGGCTCCCCTTTGTGCTAGCTACACCCTCCTTTTATAGAAATTTTGAAGGCTAGGGTTACTCCTCTAAACCATGGTTGGGTTAGATTTTCAGCACTTATCTAATTTCTTTTTTTTGGAATTATCAAGAAGTTGGTGTGGATCGATGAAGAAGAGAGAGAGGAGAGAAGTGGAGGTGATAGGACTTTTCATAGTAGGTTAGTGTTAGTAAATTAGTAGAGTTAGTATTTTTATTGATTTACAAATGGAACTGGATATTTACAATGGGAGTATCCATGTAGGATACAAATAAGGAAGAAAAAACTCTTAATAGGTAAGAAAACATGAATTTCTTACAATGTTGATGCTCCAAGTGTCTTGAGTAGGGTCAATTTTGACGCTTGTTGACTGTCCACTAGCTTTGACAGTACATTTTTTCTCCACTCTTGACCTTCCTTGAGAGCCAAGGTAAGTAAAAATGAGTAATCAATCACCATGATGCTGTCTTTCAAGAGAAGAGGCTGAATTTTGTGGTTTTTTTGATAGATATGGGTAATATGGATGAGGAAAAATGAGACTAGGTGATCAATTTTGGAATGGAAGTGTGTGTAGGAGACATGAGTTCACCATGTGTAGGAGACATGAGTTCACCATGTGTGAAAGAGGAAAATGATAAAGTGGAAGAGGGAGTGTGGCTGCATAGCATGGGCAAACTGGGGTCCACCAATAAAATCATAGCTCACAGCTCGTAGCTCAAAAAAATATGAAAAACTTGGAGGTAAAAGTTCAGCTCACGAGCTACAACTTTTGTTTGTATCACCTTTTCAAATTCGGCGAGCATGTGATCTTTATAAATTTAGCAAAACCGACTGTTTTTTCCACTACACAAAGTCCTTTTGAGGTCCTTCTTTGGATGATTCTTTTGAATACCTCCAAGAGTGAGACCCCCATAGTGCATGCATGCATGCCACATACCCTTGACCTTATTTGGTAGGTCTATAATTGAAGATATTATTGAGATCATGATATAAGTGAATAGTACAACTAAGAAAATCAAATATTGAGGGGTCTAAAAAAATATGTACATGTCAAATATAAATAATATAGGTGGAAAAATATAAAGGGGTCAAAATAAATCTCTCTCATTATAAGTCTACCATTAAAAGATGAATATTTTTGGTGGTCTAATTTATGAGAGTAATAGACAATAGATGTAGGAAGGAAAAAATGACAATATTGAAAAAATATACACAGAAATAAACTAGTTTTTTTGGATTTTTGTTAGGATGGAGTTACACCAAAAATAAGAGAAGCTTGCATGAAATTATTTTTATATGGAATAAAGAGTACGCAAAATGGTAAGAAAAAATATGGTAATGTTTAGTCAATGTACATAGCATAGATAACACACCATAGGTAGAAATATTTAAATAAATACCAAAATAATTATGAAAAATCGTTTTATTTAGGCCCTATATACAATGAAATATCTACACACAAATGGGCCATAGTATACTTATATTTTTTATTATTATTTTTATTTTTTTGGCTCAACTAGCCCAGTGACTAGCTAATTAATGGTTTTTAAGAAGATATGGGAAAACTCCCCTAACTCACACACACCTATATACAGTGAAATGGTAGGGATAGCCACAATGTTTGGATGATTTTAGTAGGGTGGATTAACTCACTATGGCAATTACGGAGAGCCAAAAAACGGCTATCATTAGCCCTCCCCCAGGTTGATGGTATATTCATGTACCATCATAGAGCATCTTTTCCAAAGAGAGTCCCTCCCCCAAGTTGATGGTATATTCATGTACCATCATAGAGCATCTTTTCCAAAGAGAGTGCTTCAGAGTCCTTGATGAGATCTTCATTGTTTGGCCCCTCAGAATTTTGGCTGGAGTTACACTCATGCTTCATGTAACAATACTTACATGAGACAGCTGATCTTTGACAGATCTTTGGTAGATCTTTTGGTACAAGGCGACTCAAATAGGGCTTCAAGCGATAACCATTTACTTTCCTATAGTGCTCTTTCCCATTCAAGTCCATAAGTTGATAGTAACTTGAATTATAAGCCTTCTTAACTATGTATGGTCCCTGCCATCTAGTTTCAAATTTGGCATCAAAACGATTATCGAGTCGATTGTCATACCTTAGCACAAGATCTCCTTCATTGATGCCTTTGTCCTTTAGTTTCTTGTCAAGCTTCTCCTTCGCTTGCGTAGCTTTCCTCTTGTAGCACTCATATACTGCTTCTCTTTTCCACTCAAGCTTAGCTAAGGTAAGAAGTCGATCCATCCATGCTTCTTGATCATCTTGTGCACCTCCGCCATGAAGCCGTATTGTTGGAATGTTGAGCGCAATTGGTTGTAAAGCCTCTTGACCATAGACCAAGTGAAATGGTGTAAACTCCGTGGCTTCCCTATATATGGTTCGATACACCCACAAGGCACCATCCAAGAAGTCATCCCACAACTTTGTCTTGTTTCTCACCATTTTTCTAATGATGCCTGTAATGACACCATTAGCTTTTTCTACCAGACCATTGGATTGGGGATAGTAGGATGTACTATGACGATGTAGAATGTGAACTTTTTTACAGACCTCTGTGAGCAAGCCCTTTCTAAACCCTAGACCATTATCAGAAACAATCTCCAAAGGTGTGCCAAATCTACAACAAATGTGAGTGTAGACAAATTTGCTCACTGTCCTCTCATTTACCTTTTCCACACTTTGTGCTTCCACCCACCTAGTCATATAGTCTACAGCCACTAGAATGTAGAGTTTACCATTTTTTGTCCTAGGGAGAGGACCCATAGCATCAATTCCCCACTTTTCAAAGGGTCCATTTGCAAGCACGATTTGCCTTGGACCATAAACAAATCTTCTATTCCCATTTACCTGACAATTGTGACAACTTTTACACCAATGTTGGACATCCACATGCAGACTTGGCCAAACATACCCCGCAAGCAAAATCTTCTTCACAGTTAACTCTTGGGCAAAATGACCACCACATGCCTCTTCATAAAAACCTTTTAGAATGGCTGGAATTTCCTTGATAGTTGGTACTCTTCTGCACACTTTATCCTTCCCTCTTTGATAGAGGGATCCTTCTAGAAAGAGATACGCGCTTGCCTTTTTCATGAGTCTCCTCTTCTAAGCCTTCCTAAAGTCTTGTGGAAACTCACCCTCCAAAATGTAGTTAATAATGGGAGTCAATGACTCCAATCCCTGGTATCTCGCTTGCTTGACAGTTTCTGCCACCATGATGACCTGCACTTCTTTCTCAACACATGTAACTGCTTGTTGTGCAAGTAAATCGGTATCTTCATTTTGTTTCCTAGGAATATGATATAGTTTCACTTCTTCAAACTGATTAAACATCCTATGAATGGCACGAAATTTTCTCCTTAAGCTTTCATTCTTGCATGCCCAAATGCCTAAAATTTGCTTCACAATGAGAAGTGCATCCCCTTTTACCATGAGACGTTGTATACCTTGGCCAATGCATATCTTTAAACCATGAAGTAGTGTGTCGTATTCTGCTTCATTGTTTCTAGTTGAACCTGGTAGATTGACCTTCTCTTTCATGACCACCTCTCCACTTGAGTTGAGCAATACTAGCCCTCCCCCTGCTTTTCCTGTGACTCGTCGAAAAGCTCCATCAAAGAACAAGGTAAAAGCATTAGGAATACTTTTAGGTGGTGGCAATTGTAGGGTCTTTACTTCAGGAACCTTAATCTCCTTCTCATGTACCCTATAAGTAAGGATCCCTGCCAATTGTGCACGCACACTATCTTCTACCTTGAAAGAGTATTGAAACTCGTGCAATTCCATAATCCACTGTGAGATCCTGGTGCTAAGATTCATTTGAGATGACACCCAAGGAAATAAATTTTATGCAATGAGAATTACAAAAGGTTTTGGTAGCAAGTAGGATCTAAACTTTCTCACCGCAAACATGAGAGACAGCATCATGAGTTCTGCCTCCGTGTAGCCTCTCTCCAAATCATTCATGGCCCTACTAGCAAAGTAGATGGGTCGCATCCTGGTACTGTGGGGATCTTGTTGTAATAAAACTGCACCAATTGTTTCCTTCCCAACACTAGAGCTAACAAAGAATGTGTACTCCCAACAAGGAGGCATGAGTATTGGTAGCTCTAACAAAATGACTTTAATGTTACAAAAGTACTCTTCAAGCTCATAAGACCATGCAAATTCTACTTGTTGTGTCAACTTTTGCAGAGGATGAAGCAACTCCGAAGCTAACTGAATAAAGCGTGACATATACTTCACCTTTTGAATGAATGAGATGACCTCTTTGAGATTCTTGGGTGATGGGAGCTCCATAAGAGCCTTTTCCTTTGAAGGATCCACCTGAATGCCTTTATAGGAAACCTTGTGACCAAGCAAGATCACTTCATCCTCACCTATGTGACCCTTGTTGAGGTTGAGTTGACCTCCCATGTCGTAGAGCTTCTTTAAACCTTCTTCTACCCTTTGTAGATGAAATGATTCTAAGCTATAAATGCAAAAATCATCAATAAAAACCCTAATGGACTTTCCAAAGAATGCTTGAAACACCATGTTCATGAAGAGTTGGAAAGTTACAGGACCATTTGTCAGTCCAAATGGCATGACTCTAAAAGCATAACAACCCCAAGGAGTGATGAAGGTTGTTTTCAAATGATCTTCCAATGCGATACCTATTTGAAAGTAGCCCGAGTATCCATCACACACAGTGTACTTCTCATGACCAGCTACCTCATTTAGTATCTCAACTTGAAATGGGAGGGAAAAGTGATCTCTTTTTGTTGCCTCATTGAGTGGACGGTAATCCACACACACCCTCCACTTGCCATTTTTCTTCGGAGTGACAACAACGGGAGAGACCCACTCTGAATTCTCCACTAGATAAATGAAAGCTACTGCTAGAAGCTTTCTTACCTCCTTGAGTAAAGCCTTCTCCTTGATGACTCCTAGCCTTCGTAGCTTCTGAACCTTAGGTGTGGCCTCTGGCTTCAACTCAATTTTGTGTTGAACAGCATCTACTCCATGCACATCGGTGTAGTCTCTAGCAAAAACCCTAGGAAATTTCCTTAACACACCTTTGAGCTCCTCTCTTTCATTCTTTGTAAGTGTTGTAGATAACATACCTTCTAGTATTCTTTCATCTTCCACTTTTTGGTTTTCTTGGGAACCTACCTCTTCCAAACCTAGGCAAGAGCTCTCTTGGTTGTTTGGCTTAAACCTTACCCCCATGAGCTCTATGGAAGACTCCTCTTCAGTAATGCTGTCGCTACTTTCTCCTTCTGAAGTGCTATCGGTACAGCCTTCCTCCGTCTCACTTTGAGATGATTCTTCATGGAGCTCCTCTTGGCGTTACTCCTTCATGTCAAAGACAACCTTCCTATGATTGTCATTCTTGCAAATTTGCTTTCCACTCTCCCAATCCTTTAAAGCTCGCATTTTCATTAGCAATGGTCTCCCTAGGATAAATGGGTAACCATTTCCTTTCGTAGACATAACATAGAAATCCACTGCCTTCTTTATGCAAAAGGCCTCTAGAAAAACATTTTTACAAATGCCTACACACCTAGCTTTGCTATTGTTTGCCATCTTGAGTTTAATTTCAGGTGTCTCATGGATGTGCATGCCTAGTTTTTGAATGAGTCCCTCTGTCATGATGCAAATTTGTGCACCCCCATCCACTAGACCTTTCCTAACCAATCTTCCTTTGATGTAACAATCTAGCAGAGGTGTAATATCCTCATTCATTTCAGCATGTGCAATTTTTACAACAGCCACACTCTCTTTTACCTTTCTCCTAGTGCTAACTGCCTTTGTTAAATCCCTCCTAACTTGTGGGCATAATGCAAGAAACTGAGGCCATGAGATATCAGGACCCTTACCTCTCATGTCTTCCAATAGGTTGTATGGAGCCATACCATGTCCAAGAGGGAAGTCTTGGAGGTTGATACGACGTCGAGTCCTCTTGGTTTCCTTGGTCTCCTTTGCCTTCTTTTCTCGTCCATGATCACTTTGTGACGTGACTCCTTCTTTCTCCTTCCCTTTTCCACGGCCACGCTTCATGACATTTAATTCCATGTCAACCTCTTTTTAATTTGTCACCTCTATCACGTGCACATTTGGGTCTGGCAAAGGTGGAACTCCTTCCACTCCTTGTGGAGGTGGTCTTGCTCCATTTGGCCTTTGTAGAAGCCGTGGTTGCTGACTAGTTCCTTCACCTGCATTCATCACTGGCTAATTCAAGTTAGGTCTCCCTGGCTCCCCACGGGGCCAAGGACAATCATACATCCCATGTCCAGACTCTCCGCAATTCCAACATTGCAAGACTCTCCTAGGTCGTGGATCTCGCTCTTCAGACTTCTTTGCTTGTCCCTTTGGACCTACAGCTTGTGCAAGGTGAATTGACAAGCTGCTTAAAGATTCATTTCACTTCTCAATCACTTCCGCCGTTACCTCAGGAAGCTCCCTAGATGTTGATGCTTGTGACTTACCTTTGGGTCTAAGACCTTCTATTGGAAACTCTCCCCTTAGGCACTTGAGTTTTCTATATTTCTCAGCAGCCCTAGTTTCAGCTGCATCAAAGGTAGCAAGTGCACCCGCCTCAAGTTTTATCTTAAGGTCAGGGAAGAGGCCGCCTATGAACATCTCCTTCTTTACAAATTCTGCACCATCACCAGGGTTAGCAACATTTTGTATCCATAGAGCCCAAAGATGTAGAAACTCTTGCTTGTACAAGTAGTAGTCATCTAAGTCTTTTTGCTTATGAGAAACAATGTCTTGCCATAGTTTTTGAGTGTTTTGGGGATCAAATAAGTATTTCTTGAAACGATTCAAAACTTCTGTGTAATTCCCCTTAACTTCCTCAGGCAAAGAGTCAAACCAAGTGCTAGCATCTTTCCTAAGGACCACCTCAAACATTTCTACACGTTCTTGATCAGTTACTATCCTCTTGATACGGCAAGAAATCTTGAAATTCGCTAAAAATAATTCTGCATCCTCTCCAGGCTCTCCAAAGAAAAGAGGATATCCAGACATTTGGTGTTGGCTCTCCATTGAATTGATTTCAAAGTGACGCGTTTTTGTTTTTTCTTTCTTTAAACGATTTACACAATAATATTTTCTAAATTGCAATCTATTCTACAGCAAAATAAAAATATTCACATCAAATGACCTATGATAATCAATAAGAGGTAGAATGACAGGGTTTGGTGACGCGAGAATTTCTCCTACTCTTTGGGCACCAAACATGAACACCATACGTTGTTGAAAATGGATTTTTCTACTAATTGCAATGTTTACTCTAATGTGTGGAGTGAAATGAAACAGAAAAACCTCTATTCTTGGGCCATTATCCATAGTCTATGCATGACCTAATTCTTAAAACAAAACAAAAATATAGATGTCCAAACTAAGGTTGTACCTAATGAGAGGCAAAATAAAAGGATTTACTGATGCGTTTATCTCTGCCCACCTAAGAGGACCTAAAATTCTATGAATTAGACGTTGAAATTGCAACTTAGTACTAACAATTATGTGTACCTTTTGCCTTGCAATGGGAATGAAGGGATCATACAAATTCTCGTGATTCATGCAAACTTCTTGACTATACTAAAAGGTTGATCCTACACAAAAATACACAAGCCGTCCTCAGTGGGGGCACCAATTTGAGGCGGTCCGAGGCGGTCAACAAGAAGAGTGGCCTCTAAGCACCCTTCTAGGCTCCCATGCTGCTCAATTCGGTTGGGGTTGGAAAAAACAACAAACACACACACAAACCCGCAACCTAACCCTACACAAATTTGGGGCACCACCTAGTTTCTGATGCGAACTAGGACGCGTAAGAGAGAGAGAGAGAGAGAGAGAGAGAGAGAGAGGGAGGGAGAGAGAGATAGTGCTCGGGCTGCTTTGAAATGTATCGGCCGTGATCAAGCAAACACAATTATATATGTAACAAAGAGAGAGAAGGGGGAAGGGGGGCTTGTTGCATTAATACCTTCTTACAAATCTTTCATGACCAATCAAAGTGAGATTAGTATTTGTTCAACATAGCTTGAGTAAATTACACCACAAGACATCACAAGAAAAGCCACCCCAATCATTTTCTTAAGGCCAGGGGAGTCCTCTCCACCCTGTCGCCCTCTTACAGTATCTGGGATTTATGCCTAAATTGATAACAACACCCAGAGACAAGCTATCAAGAACTTAAAGAAAACACCAACACACTTACACATCATTGCTATCCATTACTTCATACTGGAAGAGAGATAAAGTATCCAAGCTTAGTCCAAATCCACCCTCCTTGATTCACCAAATGTTGGGCTTACAGTAGTAGGAGAAATGATAGATTTCCTACTCTCAATTGAATGATCACTCTCTCTTACAATGTCATAGAGCTCCCTTGCTAATCACCCCTAATACAATACATGCATATGCATAAGACAATGAGATTCCACTCAAGAGCTCCTTCTAGAGAGGTTGAGCTTGGCTTCTCAAGCTATACCATAGTGCTCTTGCTTATGGCTCCCCTTTGTGCTAGCCACACCCTCCTTTTATAGCAATTTTGAAGGCTAGGGTTACTCCTCTAACCATCGTTGGGTTAGATTTTCTGCACTTATCTAATTTCTTTTGCTTGGAATGATCAAGAAGTTGTTGTGGATAGATGAAGAAGAGAGAGAGGAGAGAAGTGGAGGTGATAGGACTTTTCATAGTAGCTTAGTATTAGTAAATTAGTAGAGTTACTATTTTTATTGATTTACAAATGGAATTGGATATTTACAATGGGAGTATCCATGTAGGATACAAATAAGGAAGAAAAAACTCTTAATAGGTAAGAAAACATGAATTTCTTACAATGTTGATGCTCCAAGTGTCTTGAGTAGGGTCAATTTTGACGCTTGTTGACTGTCCACTAGCTTTGACGGTACATTTTTTCTCCACTCTTGACCTTCCTTAAGAGTCAAGGTAAGTGAACATGAGTAATCAATCACCATGATGCTGTCTTTCAAGAGAAGAGGCTGAATTTTGTGGTTTTTTTGATAGATATGGGTAATATGGATGAGGAAAAATGAGACTAGGTGGTCAATTTTGGAATGGAAGTGTGTGTAGGAGACATGAGTTCACCATGGTTTCTCTTATTCTTCAAGGTTGAGAAGAAGGTGAGTAGGGTGCAGAGAGGAGTGGTGAGAGAGGTGGGGATGATGAGTGGAGAAGTGTGTGTGTAAGAGGAAAATGATAAAGTGGAGGACGGAGTGTGGCTGCATAGCATGGGCAAACTGGGGTCCACCAATAAAATCATAGCTCACAGCTCGTAGCTCAAAACATTATGAAAAAATTTGAGGTAAAAGCTCAGTTCACGAGCTACAACTTTTGTTTGTATCACCTTTTCAAATTCAGGGAGCAGGTGATCTTGAAAAATTCAGCAAAACCGACTGTTTTTTCCACTGCACAAAGTCCTTGTGAGGTCCTTCTTTGGATGATTCTTTTGAATACCTCCAAGAGTGAGCCCCCCATAGTGCATGCATGCATGCCACATACCCTTGACCTTATTTGGTAGGTCTATAATTGAAGATATTATTGAGATCATGATATAAGTGAATAGTACAACTAAGAAAATCAAATATTGAGGGGTCTAAAAAAATATGTACATGTCAAATATAAATAATATAGGTGGAAAAAATATTAAGGGGTCAAAATAAATCTCTCTCATTATAAGTCTACCATAAAAAGATGAATATTGTTTGTGGTCTAATTTATGAGAGTAATAGAGAATAGATGTAGGAAGGAAAAAATGACAATAGTGAAAAAATATACACATAAATAAACTGTTGGGATGGAGTTACACCAAAAATAAGAGAAGCTTGCATGAAAATTTTTTTATATGGAATAAAGAGTACGCAAAATGGTAAGAAAAAATATGGTAATGTTTCGTCAATGTACATAGCATAAATAACACACCATAGGTAGAAATATTTAAATAAATACCAAAATAAGTATGAAAAATCCTTTTATTTAGGCCCTATATACAATGAAATATTTACACACAAATGAGCCATAATATACTTATATTTTTTATTATTTTTTTGGCTCAACTAGCCTAGTGACTAGCTAATTAAGGGTTTTTAAGAAGATATGGGAAAAGTCCCCTAACTCACACACACCTATATACAGTGAAATGGTAGGGGTAGCCACAGTGTTTGGATGATTTTGGTAGGCTGGGTTAACTCACTATGGCAATTACAGAGAGCCGAGAAACGGCTATCATTAGCACTGAGAGATGGAAGCGCAAAATAGACCCAGGGCCTCTACACCAAGACTATGCACGATGGCCTCATCATGGGAGGTACACAATAGGGGCCCCACCTAGCAAGATATACGGCTACGACGCATACATATACACAATCAAACATACCATGGAAAAAAAATTCAAGATCCACGCCCAAGTGTGGGATGGGGTGGTCGGAAAATGAGATGAGAGGAATGG